>NW_022631012.1:9890145-10231912 GCF_010015895.1 Lontra canadensis | reverse complement strand
TCCTGTTCTCTGTGCCACCTGCTGCCCTCGAAGCGCGCCCGCCCCTTAGTAAGTTATATAACTATAAATAATATTATATAAATATATTATATATATATATATATATATATAATTATGTTTGGGGGCAGGTCCTACAACACATCCTGGCATCTGATCCGTGTCTGGGCCCTATAAATATATATATTTAATTATATTAATTAAAAATATAATTAAATATATTAATAAATATATTTATATATTATATAAATATATTATATATATTATATATATATTTATTTCTCAAAACAAACAACAAAATCCTGCAAGGAACAAGAAGAGAGAGAGACAGAAAGAAAGGGGGAGAAAGAGAGAAAGGGAAGGGAGGGAGAGAGGGAAGGAAGAAGGAAAGAAGGAAGGAAGGAAGGAAGGAAAGAGAAAGAGAAAGGGAGAGAGAGAGAGAGAAAGGGAAGGGAGGGAGGGAGGGAGAACAGGAGGGAGAAAGGAAGGGAGGGAGGAAGGAAGGGAGAGAGAGAGAGAGAGAGAGAAAGGAAAGAAAGAAAAAAAAAATCCCTGTTAGGTCATAGGACAGAGACAGGGTTGTCTATGAGATGCCTCTGGAGGGACGGAGGGAGGGCACATGGCCTTTGTCTTTCATTCCTAGGCAAGCCCCTGCCTCCCGGGAACCAAGGGAAGCTGACTGGAGCTAAAGGACACAGCAGGGAGACAGAGCCATGCTCACTGGTCTTAATTAGAATCTCAGCTCTGTGAGAGCAGGGATCTTCGCCTGTCATCATCAGTGGGGACCAGGAGTGCCTGGAACGCTGGCCAGCACACGGTAGCCTCTCAATATTTATTTGCTAATTTTGTCCTGTTGTTCTCCTAACAGCTTAAAATGCAGGTAGCTTATATGGGGCACAGATGTCTCATTTCCTTGTCCCTAAATACAGTAGAGTTAAGGTTTCATTTCGATGTTGGTTGTCATTCTAGACTGCGGTCAAGGCCTTTATTCCAAACATCTGAGGGACTCAAACCCAGGTCACACACATCAATTCGGCTTCGCGAAATCCCGGGAGGCCCCAGCCGGTGCAGAGCACTATTTATTACTGAACATTCAGAGTGGCTCGGCAATCATCTCAAAGCTGGACACACTGTCACAGTCAAGGATTCACCCCCTTTCCTCCCAGCTAACTACACACACGCCCCAGCAGATTTGGGGTTTTTTTTTCCCCTTGGTTTTGAGGGTCATGACAGAATAGATCCCCTAGGGGGCAGTGTGCGCACATGTTTCAGCCAAGCAAGGCGCTTAGTTTTTGGCCGCTGAGGTCATCCTGACAGCTGCAGATTTAGGAGGCTGAGAAACAAAATTCACTTATGAAGTTGTTCTTTAGGTAGAGCAGGATAAAGGTGGCCTGAAAGAATTGAGCAGTAGAGAAAAACCTGGTGACGCAGCAGAAATTGGGGGAATGGCAATTTTAAAGGCTCCAACCAACGAATTGGTTTAACGCGGGAATGATGTGACATGCTCCTTAACGTCCGCTAAAGGGTTTTTAATATTTTTATTTATTACCTTTTACATTTCCCGTTTCTGGAATCCGTGCAGAATTGTGCTTCGTTTTCTTTCTTGCCCAGTCTGGGTGGCCGTTGAAATTCAATTAAAGTTAACCAGTTTTAATTGAGTAGTAATAGTTCAGACTATTATCAAGGGCTTGTAACACACCGAGTGGTGACTTAGGAGGCATTTTTTAATTATTTACATTGCATTATTTAATGCTCCCACATTTCTGTGAGATGAAGACTATTCTCACCTTACAGATGGAAAAGCTAGGGTGCAGAGAGTTTCTGGAACTCACTCAGTATCCCCAGCCTAGAAGTGGAGTCCAGAAGCCATTCTTTTCATTATTTTACTATTTTACCATCCAAAGAAATACCTCTCAGACTTTAAGGGGTAGGCATATTACCTGAGGATCTTGTTAAAATGCAGATTCTAGGGGCACCTGGGTGGCTCAGTGGGTTAAAGCCTCTGCCTTCGGCTCAGGTCATGATCTCAGGGTCCTGGGATCGAGCCCCGCATCAGGCTCTCTGCTCAGTGGTGGGCCTGCTTTCCCCTCTCTCTCTGCCTGCCTCTCTGCCTACTTGTGATCTCTTTCTCTCGGTCAAATAAATAAATAAAATCTTTTTAAAAAATGCAGATTCTAACTCCGCAGTTCTGAGTGGGGCTTGAGAGTCTGCAATTCCAGCACCGCTTTCCAACGCTGCTGGTCCATTTTGAGTAGCAGGAACTTAGAGGAGAGTGTGTGCTTGGGGGGGTGAGGGTAGGGTTTGGATAAAGATATGCATGATGCCAGCCATCCCTGCCCTCAGGAAGATTCTATCTACAGGCAAGTAAGAACATCGTGAGAGAACATGTATGTCAAGGCCACAGAGGTACAGAAGCAGAACAGCTCAACGGACACTCAGTGAGGGACTTTCGAGCAGAGCAGGACAGGACACTGCAAGCTGTGGGAGGGATGAGCGGGATGAACACGGCACAGTGGCTTCTACCCACAGTGTCCCTGCAGGCTGGTGGGGAAAGGTAGGTGGCCACAGGGAGAGCCCTAGGCCAGGCCCAGGCTTCACAGGGGAGCCTCCCAGCAGAGCTGTGGCAACGGAAAGAAGGGATGAGGCGAGGTGGGTGAGAAACTCATCTGTGACTGGAATTAGGAGGCAGCATATTAAGAAGATCTCAGCTGGCCATGGGCCTAGAGGAAAGCTTCGTGCCTTCATGGTGTTCAAGATAAACCATGAAAGACAGATGGAGTTTTGACAGTGGATATAGGAGGTTATTTCAGGAAGAAAAAACGATGTAAGCCTAAATTCTGAAATATAATAGTACAAAAAGCTAATTCGGGGATAAGCACATCGTCCTGTTTTCCTTCTGGACGGTGTGAGGAAAGTTAGGCTGGAAACCATGTTTTAAGGCAGTGAGTCTCAATTCTTTTAAGAATCACTTGAGGAGCACCTGGGTGGCTCAGTCCATTAAAGGTTAAGGCGGCTTCCTTCAACTTAGGTCATCCCAGGATCCTGGGATTGAGCCCCATGTGGGGCTCTCTGCTCAATGGAGAGCCTGCTTCTCCCTCTCCCTCTGCCTTCCGCTCTGCCTACTGTATTCTCTCTGTGTCAAATAAATAAATCGTTAAAAAAAAAAAAAAAAGAATCATTTAAGGAGCTACCCTCCAGCAGTGGTTCTCAAAGTGAGGCCCTGGGACCAGCAGCATCAGCATCACCTGGAAACTCGTGAGAAATGCAAATTCTCAAGTCCTCCCCGAGACCCACTGCATCAGAGACTCTGGGGGAGGAGCTCAGAATCTCTAGCGTAACAAACCCTTCTGGTGATTCGAATGTAAGTCGAAGTTTGAGAACCCATACTCCGGAACCTTGCTGTTCCAACTGTGGTGCATAGACGAGCTACATGGTTATCATCTGGAACCTAATGACGGATGTCCCATCTTCGCCCTCACCCCAAGCCCTATCTATGAATCAGAACTGCTCTTTAACAAGATCCTCAGGTGATGGGTGTAAAGTAAAGTTTGGGGATCGCTTTAAATTTCAGGATGACAAAGCTGAACTCTTTTAAGATAGTAATGGGAAACAGCTGAAGCCTATAGGGCAGTGACCTAACTCAGGGCTTTCGGAAGAAAAAGTCGATCATCGTATTTAAGATTAATTAAGTGAAACAGATCCTGCAAGACAGTCTTAGGAAATGTGCTTGCCACTTACATCTCCCTGGACTTCGTTCCCACGTTCATCCTGCCTCCTGGGCTCCGGCGGAGAGCCGTGCGCGGGGCGGCGGTAGCAGGCGGCCTCGCTCGGAGCCGCTCTCCTGCTGGAGCCCTGCCAGCCATTGATCCGACAGCGGGACTTATCTCAGCAGTACCGTTCCACTCAGGCCCCAGTTCCAGCTTGTATAATATTTCTGATAACAAGAGAGCCTAAATGAAGCATCCTTTTAGAGGCCTTCACTGTTAATTTGGCACAGGGAAAAAAGCCAGCCCATTATACCGGGTTTTCCAGTCATTCTGCTTGCGCTGTATAGACGCTTCGAATAGATGTCCATAACGAGATTACTGAAAATGGAATTCATTACCTGACCTCAGATTTATTGCTTTTTAACTACAGATATAAGGCGAGCCACACTCTGCCCCCGGAGCCGGCTGTGGGATGGCCCTGCTTCTCCCGTCCAGGATGGAGGGAACCCTGAGCCGGGGCGGGGTCGGGGGCTAAGAGCCGCGGGAACAATGCGGCTTCATTAGGATGGACGTCCGGGAGCCCCAGGACGCTGTTGCTAAGCTCTGCTTCCACAGTCTCACCATGGGGACCTTGGATGGGCCAGTCACCTCCCCAGTAGCATAATTGGAAAGACGCTCAGGGGCCCCGAAATGCCGAAGTGCTGTAAATTAGCAGCGTTCAGTCCCGATGAACATTAAAGAGAGTGTGTCGCTAATTCCTCCGCTCACGCTGCTCCCAGAGTCTTCCCACTGGGGGCCTTTGGCTCGGAGCATTACAGGCCCATTTGTTCTGCCTGGCTTTTCCATCAGGGCAGGACCTCAAGGTGAGTTAATAGGCCTGGCTTCTCAGCACTTTAATCTGTATTTACCATCATCCTATATATTCTACCCAACCTCCGGTGCATGGCACGCCGTTGAGCACTGCACAAAACAGATAAGAGAGACAAGGCCCTGGCCTCGTTGGCAGAAGGCGGCGACGGCGTTCGGGGCAGTACAGAGGATGTCCTGTCCTGCACGCGGGTTTATGATGCTGCCTGGTCCCTGCATGGTTTTACCACCTGCCCTCCCCCCGCCACCACCACTTGCTCTCCCCACCCCCCCGGGCCTACTCAAGCGCTCTCCCTCTGGCGTGCAGTGTAAAACCATTGCCCATGGTGGCTCTACAGGAGATAATAACCTTAAATAGATGATACTTACACGGATAATAGGATAAAGTAAAACAGGATGGGCAAATTGATAATTGCAGATTAGGAGGAAATATTATTAGCAAACCAAAGAAAAGCCAAATTTAGGGGTCATAAGCATGATGTGTTAGAATGTTGAAGAGTGACATATTTTCATATACA
This sequence comes from Lontra canadensis, assembly GCF_010015895.1. Classification (NCBI taxonomy): domain Eukaryota; kingdom Metazoa; phylum Chordata; class Mammalia; order Carnivora; family Mustelidae; genus Lontra; species Lontra canadensis. The sequence continues at coordinate 10,226,823 of NW_022631012.1, read as the reverse complement.
AGTCTTTATCCCTGAGGAAAGAGCCTTAGCCGTCTCTTATGTGTTGTGCAAGTGTATCTGAGATGCCACATTCTATTTGTTTGTTTAAATATTTCACATTTCAAAAGCAAAAGGAACTATTACTATAGATCTTCTTTTTTACCATAGCTTTAGGAGCTCACAGAGGGAGGAAAGTCATCCTAGGTTTTACTGTTGCCCCGGACAATTGCAGGACAAGGCACTAGCCTGAATTCTTGTTATTATTTTAACTTGAATACAAACCTTGTCAGATAGCCAGACATATTTTTAAAAATGCAAATGAATAGCCATCATCGTCTGATGTTCCTGAGACAAACGTGACAATGACACAGCATATTATTAAAGGCCACATTTGTGCTATCAAAATAATGAGACTGTGGCCCAGGCTGCCTCAAAATTTCAACTATGTTTTAGTCAATTTGGATTGTCACTTGGGCAACACTGTAGACAGATCTGGGATCAGCTGGTTAGATCGATAGAAAATGTCACATTCTCATCTTTTTGGTGAAAACAATAGTAGGAACTTCTTTGAGTCCCACGACCTTCCAATCTAAGTAAGGTGGAGTGTACCTCTGACACCGCCCTCCATGCTGACTGTGGTTCTGGGACCCACCCACGTGGTACTTTTGCCCTGGCTTGAAGGCAAAACTGTCAGGTAAATCTTTCCCGAAGTACTCGAGGCCCATGGGTATGGATTCTGTGAGTGCCCAGGGCAGGAAAAGCCATCCTGCTCTCTACTTCACCTCTGTTGGGGGCTCTCAGAGATCAGATGGATACCTTCAGGGTCTGTAGTGAATTTCTGGCACTTATCCACTGACATCTCAAAACATAGGTCAGTGTGTCCCTGCTTGCTCTTGCCTAGGCTGGGGACCGCTAGAGACTTCAATATAATGTTCCAGAATGGTGCATTCAGTTTGTGGAATTATTGAATAGGGGACCAAAGCTTTCTGATTTCTGTTAGTGTTTGTTGATCCTACATTGTAACATATCACAGAACAATACCCAGACTCTTAACTGAAACAATTTTTCATTATCTATTGTCGAAATATGCTTAAATTACAGAAATTGGCTGAAGACTGGGGAGGAGGGGTGGAAAGGATGTAACAGACAAAATCCTAAAAGAGAAAACGTCTTGTACCCTAACAGATCTTAAAAGTTTAGGAAAATACAAACCACTTCTACCAGATGACTTTAGTTCCTAAAATATCCATTTCTTTTTTTAATTATGTAACTAAATAATGAGTCATTGCTCCTATAAGAGTCAAACATTTATGTGCATTTATAAAGAAAAATCTGAAAGTTTCCCTTTGTGTCCCCTCCATTCTTTCTAAACTCTCACCTCCTTTCCAGGAAAGCAGAGGCTTCCTTCCAGGTTTTTTCCTATGATTTTATAAGACCCATGCATGTATGTACATAGCTTTAAGAAAATAGGACCATTCCAGGGCACCTGGGCTTCTCAGTCAGTTAAGCATCCAACTCTTGGTTTTGGCTCAGGTGATGATCTCATGGTTTCGAGCCCCACACCCAGCCCCACATTGGACTTCATGCTCAGTGGGCAGTCTGCTTGAGATTTTTTCCCTATCCTCTGCCCCTCCCCCAATCATACTTTCACTCTCTCTCTCAAGTAAATAAATAAATAATTTTTTAAGTAATAGGATCATTCCATACAACCTGTTTTATAACTTGATTAACTATTTAATATGATCTGAAGATTTTCCTACATCAGTACGTATAGCAGGTATCCTTTCCCTTTAACAGCTGCCCTAGTATTCTATATTAAAGATGAATCATCACTTATTTACCTGTTTCCTACCGACCATTATTTATGATTTTACTTTATTTTTCCAATTTCAAACCCTGAACATTCTGGAACCCATGTGCAAGTATATTCTTAGAATGTGTTTGTAGAGTACAAATAGTTTTACAATTTTAATGACTGTAGCCACTTGCTTTCCCCAATGGCTCCCCAATTATATCAGGATTTTTGTAGTTTCATAGTCAGGGTACTACTCTCCAGATATATTCTCCTAGAGACAGTAGGCTCAGCACTTTAGAAATAAACAGAGCTGAGTTTTCGTCTCAGTCCCTTCTGGCACGTTACTTAAACTCGCTAAGTTTCAGTCTCCCTGCACAGGAAATGAAGCTAATATTATGGATTCTTGAGAGCTGTTAGGAAGATAAGTGTTATAACATGTAAAAAGCACTTGGTACATAGTAGGTGTACTGTGAGCCATGGTTATTAATGAGTTCAGATATAAGCTGAAAATTGCATACGTTGAGAGGAGAAGTACAGTGACCCAACAGTTTCCAGAAATAGAAGAGATGTCCTGAGATTTTAAAAAAAGAAGAAGAAGAAGAAAAATATTCTGGGGCGCTTGAGTGGCTTGGTTGATGAAATGCCTGGTTCTTGGTTTCAGCTCAGGCCATGATCTCACCATGGTAGGATGAAGCCCTGAGCTCACCCCAGAGCTGGCTTCCTCAGATTTTCCCTCCCCTTTCCTCCTGCTCACTCTCTCTCTCTCTCAGATAAAAAAATAAAATCTTAAGAAAGAAATTCAGATGAATCTATACCATAGAAGCCACATTTTATTGGTTTTGAATTTTGTCAATATTTGTATCTCCTCCTATCAAAACCACAAAAAGCTGCTATTTGCTTCCTCAATCTTTGATCTCCATCTGCCTTTCAGTCTCAAGAAGTAAATTCAGCACAGACAGGACCACTAGTTTACGTCTGGATATTTTATATGACGTGGAGGTTTATGCAAGGAGTTATGCTGCGTTAATAACATGTTCCCAAGTGAATATGAAGATTAACTGGCATTCCCTGAACACACACTGATGTAGATGTCCAACCTAATTGATCACTCCTGCTTCACTAAGAAAGTCGTCTTTCCCGGTATCCTCTCCCACTGCCTCTGCGGCCAAGTTCATCTATACGGTTGCCTCTTCCCCAGCTTCTCAGCTTTGTATGATGCTGTGATTGCTGGCACCTTCATATTGGGGGGGGGGGGGCTGCAAAGAGAATAGTTATTTTTAAATTAATGGACACCTGATCACTGAGATTTAGATGGAAATATCTGCCATATCAGCCTAAGTCATAGACAAGGCAGGATTCCTCATTTATTGCCCAGAAATCATTTGGGGCTTATAAATGAGGAACGATTTCCAAATCTCCACGTCGAGTAATATCCCCATCACTCTTTGCCTTCTCTCACCTACTTTTTCCTCTCAGCGCCCAGCTGCCATCCACAAAAGAAAAGTGGGGGCAAATATAAAAGGATGCTTCTGGGAAGCCCTTTTACTTAAAAAATCATTTTTTATGGCTTTAAGAAGAAAGGTGTAATTCAAAACCAACAAGATGGCGCAGTCACAGCCAACCTTTGGCAGAGGTGTCTCGAAGCCTTGCTCGGCGCTCGGAATGGCACAGTGGAAAGAGGAGAAGGGCATCACAGCGAAAACAGCCTCCGGCCCCCTCCGCCTTGCCATTTGCCAGGTGGGTGACCCCGACCTGTTGCCTCTGTACACTTCCTTCATTTCACCAGTAAAATGTTGCTTAGTGGTATTTGTATCCGAGAACCCAGAGTCTGGAACAGGCTACCTGAATTCAAATCCTGGGTCCACCACTCATTACCTGGGTGACCTTAAGCAGGTTTCTTATCCCTTCTGAATGTGCTTCAATCGTTTTTCAGTGGGAACGATGACTGGATGTCAGGGGATTCTTCAGCGAAGCAGTGGATAATACGCAGTGTTGGGCATTTAGAAAGTACTTGTCAAGGCAATATCCGTTCATGTTACTTGTGGTAAACTAAATTGCAAGATATTTGTGCCACATCCATAAAAATGCATTCTGGTGTGAGTGACGATGGATTCCTTCACCCTCTCTTTTAGCTTCTTACACAGTCTGGTTTACAAATATACCTAAGTCCACAGAGAAGTCTCTGGAGACATGGAATGCCATTCCTTATTAATATGTTGGAATTTTATTGATGAGGCAACATGCAACCAGCAGACCTTGGGCCTCAGCCAGAGCAGTCAGTCATTTCTGAAGTAACAAATGGACCTCATTATAGGGTGGTTTTACCTAAAAGGTCAACCTGCACCATATAACTAGAGGCTGGCCTTGTGGGAAGCTTCTAGTGTATTATATTGCATGTCAATATTAACACGTGTTCTATTACTGCTATTTGAATTTTAGAGTCCTTAGCTTTCCATTCTGTGTGCACAGTCTCACACACACACACACACACACACACACACACACACGTGCACGCACATGCTTCTGGCTGGGACCGCTAGTCACCTCACGTCCCATGCTTCTGAAACCTGACTTTATCGGTTAGGGACGCCTATTTTTCAGGCTAGTTGCACTGTTGAAATGAGTCCTTGCTGCTTGCAAGTCTTGTTCCATAATTTCATTTGGCTGAAGCAGGAGACAAGTACCTCATTTTAATTAGAATTTCCAGCAAACTGCATTATGTTGTTGTGTGTTATTCCAAAAGACTATACCACATCAAGGATAGCCGTTGACAGAGTAAAACATCCTGTTTATTCTGCCGAAGAAATAAAAATCCTTTCACTCACTTCTCAGGCTCTCTTACCCTGCCACTCCTCACGCATCCTGTGGGACAAAAGATGTGCCCTGAGGCTCTCCTCGCCCGTGAAATGTGTTGCATAAGATACCAGGTAATAACCCCGGGCACATGAAAATGGAGCATCACCATGTCGTTTAGAGGGAAGATCTCGTATTTTGTCCTGCTCTTTGCATCTCTGCTGGCTTGCACACATCACAGAACCCGCTGAGGGATTCCCTTTCTGCCTGTTGCTCCAAGCAAGGTCTTCGCTTCGTTGAAGAGAACCGAGGCTGTGCCGCTTTAGACCTGCAATTAAGTCCCTGCTGCTCTCCAAACCAATGAGTTTTTCCAAGTAGTAATCTAATTTATTTTTCCCATTTTCTAAGTAATGCCAGGGTAAGCGCGTTCATCATTTTAGACTCACTGCTTCTAATTCCTAATTCAGACTTGTTTGTTCAGTAGAAGGTAAACAACCCCGAAGCTATCACCCACCCCCATTTATTTGGAAAGAGAGAGTTGCAGTGGGAGAAGATAAATAGCATGTCAAACATGGTTTGGAGGGGCAGCAACTGAATAATTTCTAGTTTCCTATGCCTGTCTCCAGCTGTTGTGGCCCAGTGTGACTCTGGCATCTGTGTGCTGGCTTGGCTGAGCTGCTACTTAGTCAAATCAGATCAATACCTTTAAGCATTTGTCTGATATAACCATCTCAAAATAGTCCGGGAATTCACACTTTGAACTACATGGGTGGGGAAGCCTTGTTTCCAGTTATCTGTCCATGAATACATCAACTGGTTGATACCTGTAATCCTAAGATCTCTTAGAAAAGAAAAGGCAGGCCACATTTAGAGAACTGATGGACTCAGGCGGCCCTAGGGCCGCATCAATCCAATTCCACAAACAATGATTGGGTGCTGCTGTGTATGAGGAAACATAGAAGGAGATATAAAGATCAGTACAACATAGTCCCAATTCTCAAGTATAATTTAATATCAGGTTATAAAAACATCAATAGGTAATTAATTATTATTTAGACTTGGTCTCATTCCAAAAGGATCTAAGATAGGAGAGTACTTGCAAAAATACATGCAGTAGGTTAAAATGAAATAAAATAGGATTACGTGAGAAGGGGTTGGGGAAAAACTAAGGGTAGAGCAAGTTCAAATGAAGCTGGGAGTGAAGTAAGTTCAGAGAATATATACCACAAGAAATAATGCTTACCAATGGTAGGACAGAAATTATCTTGGAGCTTTCTGGAAGCCAGCACAAAAGCAGAAGGCAAAATTGGTTTACTGTATGATTGACAATGTCTATATTGATCTCGCTCCAGAAAAGAAGGGCTCTACCAGGGATGGAAACTACACACATATTTCTCACATAAAGAGGACATTCATGTATGCTAGTCAGTATCCATAGCTTACTTACAGAAAATACAATCATGATTATCACTAGCTGGGAGCAAGGACAATTTATTGCTTATGACTTGTCATTCCCTGTCACCTTCCTCCTTGCTTCAAACACCCCCTTCCATTATCACATGCACACACACACTGGGGCTGAAAATCCTAGATGTTAACTGGCTGTCTCAGACTCCCTTGGACATGTGACCCAATAGTGGCCAATGGGATCCAAACAGTAGGATGCTGGGAAGCTCCCTGTCCATAAACACCAGCTCTGGATATATTTACCCTTCTTCTAGAAGGAGTGAAAATACTATAAACCTAAGTGAGACGCATGGAAAAAAATACAAAGTGTAAAGAAATGCTAACATTTGACTCAAAGAAGGAGGTTATCCCTGAAAATGATCTACTATAAGATTCAGAAGATAACATCAGGAAACCACTGGGAATCCTTGAAAATGATGCAAGAAAACAGGCCACTATAATTCAGGAGCTTAAGGAGACAGAAAGCTGGGATTAACAATGAGATTAAAATTCAGAATTGACAGGGATTCCAAAAGATCTAAAAAGGTAATGAGACTTCCAGGTAAAGTTGGAACTTTGAACTAACATCCCATTTTGCTCCCTCCCAAAGCCCTTGTAAAACTATTATACAATAGAGACATATATTTACATATATCTCCATGTAGGTAGAAAAAATAGAAAAGAAAATAAGAGTAAAATTTTGACACTGGAAAACAGACAGACATGTGGAAACTGACTTAACAGAATTGAGAAAGCCGAATTCTATACTGTAGGTAGGATAAACTGATAATCAACCCAACCAACCACAGACTGCCTCAGGAGAGTCAGGAATTAGCAGCATCAGCATTTCTAGAAGACAGGATGAAGAGGAGAAAAGATTACAGAAAAATTAGGAGGTCTGGGAAAGTTAAGAGATACCAACATCTACGGCTCTCTCCTGACATGCTGTCACTGAGTGCTATTTCTTCAGCCCAGCAGGAGCCTGCATTTTATATGATGGAGTAAAATGAAGAATTTCTAGGCTGGGGGACACAAATAGAGACCCCCCCCCAGGTTCTGTACCAAAAGCAAAAGGGTTAAATACATGTTTGCATCTTGAATACCAGGGTTTAGTCCCTTCTTCCATTGGCTCCCAGAATGTAGGTCTTTATTTTACAGGAAAGAAATGGATGAGCCTACTCTAGGGGATAGGACCATCCTATGGTACCAAAATCCCCCTCCCAATACTGACAATGGGTACAGTAAAAGCTTTTCAGTGATTCACAGAGGACAAATAGCACCAAGGCACTTGGAGAGCTCCCCATCAGCCCATTAGAACCCCTACTCTTAAATATGAGCAAATAATCAAAGTTTTCCATACCCCCCCACAACTGCGAAGTACCTAGTTTAAAAGGCAAAGGAGAAAACAAGAGAAAAGAAGGAAACTGAAAGAAAAAGACATGGTGCAGGAAGAAAAGATCATTAAAAATTAAAATGTTACTCATCTCACCAAAAAGATAAAATAAGTTGCATGCATAAAACAAGAACAGGATACTCTAAAAATCGAACACAGAAACAGAGAATGTAAAAGATCCTTTGGATAAATGCAATTGTAAAAATGGAATTCATATGACTAGTAGTAGAAATCTCAATCATATTATGAAACTTAAAATCTGTTTCATGAAAGATGAACTTGAAAAGTTCCCCTGGCTTCCAGAAGCAAAATCAGAGAAATTAAAATGACAGATATAACATAGTTACAGAAGGCAAATAATGGAAAGCAAACTCAGAGCATCAGTGCTCTTAAAGGGGAAATCAGTTTAAATAGAAGAGGAAAAAAAAAAAAAACCAAAGCTATGAGATAATGGCTTTTCTGAGCTGAAAAGATATTTGTATCCACAGGTTGAAAGCACCAACTGCATCCAAGCAAATGAATTGCACCTTCTAGCTAGCTTTGGGATTAAAGGAATAAAGAGGAAAATTTGCAAGGCCTTAGGCAAAAACAAAAGAAAAAAAGTAAGAAAGAAAAAAGTTAATTACAAAGGAAAAAAATAAGACGTGATGCTAAAGTGTCTGCCTTCAGGTCAGATCATGATCACAGGGTCCTGAGATAAGAGTCCCATATGGGGCTCCTTGCCCAGCAGAGAGCCTGCTTTTCTTTCTCCCTCTGCTGCTCCTGGTGCTTGTGCTCTCTCTGGCAAATAAATAAATAAAATCTTTTAAAAAATGAGATAAAATATCAGAAGACAATAGGTTAATATCTATAGAATTTTTAAGAGAAACTATGTCATCTAATAACTTTGTACCCAGACAAATTTTGTGTGTGAAAATACTCTCAAATATGCAATACATGTATCATTCACAAAAATTATTTGGGAAAAAATTTTGAAGGTGTATTTGTACTGCTTGAGAGAGAAAAACTATAAAATTCTCAAAATGTGAATTGTATAAAAATGTAATTGTATAAAATGACTGATTGCAAACATTGAACCCTTTAGAACTGAGAGATACTCGAATTGGTTCTTATAAGTGTGGTTATAAAAGTGGGTGTCAATTTCCAAATGTGTTTTCAAGTTAGAAAATATGTAATGGTTTGAAGGAAGAAGGGAAGGGACAGAGAAAGGGAGGATGAGAGAAAGAGGGAGAAAGTTTTAATTACAGTGATAATAACAGAAATGGGAAGAAAAGAGGAGTAGGACATAAAATAAAGCCTAAACTCAGTAGTTGTCAAATTTTGCTGTACATTGGAATCAGCTAGGAATTTTTATGAAACAGTGATGCCTGACTTACACCCTCGGGCATTTTCATTTAATTGGTTTGGAGTCCAACTTAAAGCTCCTCCACTACTTCCAATGTGCAGCAACGTTTGGGAACCACTGGCTTCATTAAATTGGAGAAAGCAAGGATGGCAAGAAGATTTCAGCTTACTGTTCCAACTCTTGTTAATTGGTAATGACTGCCTGAGGGCTTTGTTGAGGTCCTATCCAGGCTCACTGGGAAAGTGCTCTAATCCATTTACACTATCTTCACTGGAAGGGAAGAGAAGGACATTGCACATTTGTCATTCCTGGACTCAAAGAGATTTTGAAACTAAAGTAACTATTAGTGGCTTAAAAAACAGCATGGATCTCTTCCAAAATATCAGAGATGATGAAAACAAAGAAAATATAGTTATGTAAAAGTCAGTAAAAAAAAAAAAAAGGGAGAGGATGGAGAGAGGGACAGAAGGAGGAGGAAGAGGAGAGAGAAGAGGAAGAAGGGGGAAGAAAGAAAACATAATGGGAGATATCACAAAATAAATTGGAAATATATAATTAAATAGTTTATTAAGCCTACAAATGTAATTGTGAAAGTGTCCTTCATTTAAAAATATTATCTTTAGATTGTATGAGAATAAAAGAGAAATCCATCTATGTGACATTTTCTAAAGCCCCATCTGATACAAAGTTGCTAAATAAAAATAGACTAAATGATGAAAAAGGAGGCAAATATATCAGGCAAGTACAATAAAAAAATAGTCACAATACCAATAACAAATATGATAGAAACTAAAGCAGAAATATTAAATGAAATGAAGATATCCTGTCAGAAAGTATATTTCACAATGAATATAAAACTGTCATGAAATTTTATGCATCACATAACATATCAAAATAGAAAACTGAAATCTGCTATAAATTAGAAAAAAGACAGAAGTGCAGTACTAATGGGAAGCTTTAATAATAACTCTTTCTCTTTTTGATGGCTGACAAAAAATGTAAATCAAACTTTATAGCACACAAGTATAGAATGTAACTTTATTTCCAATACTAAAAAAACTACCAAAAATAAAGGATTATGCAGCAATAAAAATTTTTGAAGGTGTATAGATTAGATATACTGATTAGAAAGTAAAGTCATTATATAAAAAAAGTTAGAAAGGTCATTATTAAGGTAAGGAGAAAATTGATGCTGCAGAAAATTTAGAAATTAACAATAATAATCGTACATGAAAAAATTTATGGGATGTGCCAAAGCAGTATTCAGAAGAAAAGTCATAGATTTAAATGTGTTTTATTGTTGTGTGTGTGTGTGTGTGTGTGTGTGTGTGTGTTGTGTTTTTTTTTTTTTCTTTTTGGTTTCTTTTTTGTTTGTTTGTTTTTTGTTTTTTTGCTAAGGAGGAAAAGGCAAAATAAATGCTCTACAAACAACTGAAGTCGCTATGAGAGCAATGTCCTAATCTGAAGGCAGGTTAGGTTGATGCTGAGGGTCATAATGATTTCATTAAATGAGATCTGTCTCTGCCTCTTCTGTTCCTCTTCAAAAAAAAAAAAAAAAGTCATTTTAAATTCCAACCTTATTGCTGGCTGGAGTGATATTTCTCACCATTCTTCTGTCATCCCTGGCATTGGTGAAAAGTTTGGGGTTTGTATATAACTTTTTACCTTGTGTTTTAAATCAAGCTTAATTAGTATATGAGAAATGCAAGAAGTAATGAGAAATTATTGTACTACCATTTGTAAATACATAAAGAAAATAGCTTCTTTCTGAACTCATCAGTTTTCATTGGACTAATCATGTCTTTTCTGCTCTACTCCATTTTTTTTTTTTTGAGGGGGGAAAAAACAGGCACAGAAAGAAAAGTGTGCCCTGTGTCAAATAAATTAATGTTTCCCACAAGCCCAATTGCCTAAAAAATTAATTAATGAGAAAGTTAAAACTTTAATAAGGCTAAATGTAAAACATAAAACTAAACTTCTAAAAGAAAACATAGAAGAAAATATACATGACCTGGGGTTTGATAATAAGTTTTCAAATATAATACCAAAGGTATAATTCACAAAAGAAAAACTTTACTTTGTACTTTACAAAAATTGGATTTTTTAACAATTTTGAATTTTATTAGAATTTTTATTAAATTTTTATTCGAATTAAAAAATCAAATTAAATTTTAAAATTCTGCATAGAGCAGAATTTTCTAATTTATAGAAAAAGACAATGTTGATAGAATGAAAAAAAAAAGCCACAGACTTGGAGAAAAACATTTGCAAAACATATATCTGATAAAGGGTGTCTATCTAAAATATACTAAAAACATCTTGAAATTAAACAGTAAGAAAACAGCCAATTAAAAAAATGGGCAAAAGTCTGAGCAGACACCTGACTACAAATGACATACAGATGGTCAATGAGCGTATAGAAAGATGTGGGGGTGCCTGGGTGGCTAAATTGGTTAAACTTCCACCTTTGGCTCAGGTCATCATCCCAGGGTCCTGAGATCAAGCTCTGCATCAGGCTCCCTGCCCAGCGGGGAGTCTGCGTCTCCTTCTCCCTCTGTCCTTCCCTGCTAATCACGTGTGCTTGCTCTTTTTCTCTCAAATAAATAAAGTCTTTAAAAAAAGTCAAACATCATTTGTCATTAGAGAAATTTAAATTAAAACAATAGAACAATACCAGTACATTCTTATGATAAAATGGCAACAATCTAAAAAAATAAATGCACAAATTGCTGGCAAAAATGCATAGCAACAAAACTCTCATCCATTGCCAATAGGAATAAAAAAAATGTATAGCCACTTCAGAAGACAATTTGACTGTTTCTTCAAAGCTAAATGTACTATTACTATGAAATATAGCATTCATGCTCCTAGATATTTACCCAATGGATTTAAATACCTGGCTACACAGAAATCTGCATGAAAATGTTTATAGAAGCTTTATTCATAATTGTCCAAAACTAGAAGTAATTTAGATGTTCTCCAATAGGTCATGTGATAAACAAACTGTGGTATATCCATACAAAAAAAAAATACTACTTTTTAGTGATAACAAGGAATGAGCTATCAAACCATGCAAAGATGTGGAGGAAGCTTAAATGCATGTTGTAAGTGAAAGAAGGCAGTCTGGAAAAAACAGTATACTGTGTCGGTTCCATTTATAGATATTTTGGAAAGAGAAGAACTATAGAGAAGATGATAGATCAGTGGATAGCAGGATTGGGGTTGTTGGTGGGGGAGAGCTGAATAGGAGAATCACAGGGGAATTTTTTGCTTGGTGAAACCATTCTGTATGGTGCTGTAAATGTAACAGTTTTAGAGCAATGAAGTAAACAAAACAGTATTGGATTATAACTAATGGGAGAAGAGAAATGCTCCCAAGAGAACTTCAAACAATGTATGTATCTATCTGCTAACGAGGACATGAATTACAAGTCCCACTCTTTAAGGGTGGTCCGTGAAGAGTGACTTGCCAACAAAGGGCACATTATGGAAAGGGAGGCAAGAGAAACTTTATAGTGGAGAAACCTGACAAATGTCACCCCAGCTAGGTCATCAGGGTTAACATCAACGGTGGTTAAGTATGATGAGAATGGTAACCTACCTCTGTGATCTCTCTCCCCTTTTAACCCATAACCCTAGCGTAATGAGAAGTAAAACATCAGACAATCCCACTTGAAGGACAGTCTATGAAATACCTGACCAGCCATTCCTTACGACTGTCAGGGTCATCAAAAACAAAGAATTTCTGAGAAACTGTCACAGCCCAGAGGAGCCTAAGGAGACATGATGACTAACTATAATGTGATATCCTGAATGGGATCCTGGAAAAGGACTTCAGGTAAAAACTAAGGAAATGAGACTAAAATATGGGCTTTAATTACTAATAATGTTTCAACATTGATTTATTTATCATGACAATGCATCATTCTAATATAAGATGTTAATAATAGGGAAAATCGGGCATGGGATACAGGAAAAATCTTATTTTCAAAAGCTTTCTGTAAATCAACATTTAGAAATCTGTTCTAAAAATAAAATTTTATTTAAAAAGTCCTTAAGAATTTAAATTGAAACCTCTGTAGTACAACATCTCTAGATTCCATTTTATTGCTATTACTTTGGTAGGACTTGCCTTCTCCAAGGTCACCTAGCCACTGGGCAGAGTGAACCAATGCAGAGCCCAAGCCAACAAGTATGATACTCTGAACCAGAGCCAAATGGACAGAGACCCTTACTCCACATCACATTAATGTTTTTAATGTCTCTTGCATCATGCTTGGTGAATCTTCATAAACTCAAGCTAAAACCAAGAATGGCTACTTTCCTGAAGGGCGTAAAGTGGTTCTCATCCCACTTGCTCCAATGAGGCACATCAGACACAGACAACAGCATGAATCACAGTCGGTAGGTCCTGATGATCAGTTCATTTCCCCCATCACTAGCTGCTCCTTCTTCCCTGCTGGGAACTTCTAGCAAGCTCTGTAGCCTGGACCAGGCTACTTATGATAGAGTTGATTAACCAAATTAACCAAGTGTTTGGCTCTGCACATTTACTTCCCACTATTTACTCTTTGGCTATTTTAGTGCTGCAATAGCAACCAGCCCTGAGCCTTTGATATGTTATCATATACCAAGGGACATAAATACACACACACAGACACACACACACACACAGACATACACACACACACACACACACACACACACACAGACACTTGTATATGCATAAAAAAAACCCACAAGAAATTTTTTTACACTGTCGATAGTAGTTACCATCTACTTATAGGAGGAAGACAGGGATGGGATTGAAGAGAGTTTTGCTACATTCTTTTTTTTTTTAAGATTTTATTTATTTATTTGATAGAATGAGAGAGAGAGAGAGAGAGAGCACACAAGTAGACAGAGTGTCAGAGAGAGAGAGGGAGAAGCAGGATCTCTGCCGAGCAGGGAGCCCAATGTGGGGCTTGATCCCAGGGCCCTGGGATCATGACCTGAGCTGAAGGCAGACACTTAACTGACTTGCTTTTTATTTCTATCTTTAAGGATTATTTTGACATAATTCTATACTGCCCCAATTTTTAATGACAAGCATTTGTAATTTTATAGTCCTTTCATAGTACTAATTTGTACAATGTCACAAATTAATTAAATTTTTTAAATGTAAGGTATATACTGTTAGCTGAAATTATCTTAAGAAAACTGTTTCTACAGGGCACCTTAGTGGGTCAGTCAGTTAAGTCTGACTCTTGCTTTTGGCTCAGGTCATGATCTCAGGGATCGATCTCATAACCCTGAGATCATGACCTCAGTGAGGAGTCACCTTGAGATTTCTCTCTCTCTGTCTCCCTCTGCCCCTCCCCACTCTCTCTCTCTAAAATAAATAAATCTTAAAAAAAAAAAAAGAAAAGAAAAAAAGAAAAAGGTTTCTACTACATACAATGTCGATGGAATTTCGAGATTTTGTTGGAATTTTACAATCATAACCAGGGGCAAAAACCCACCAACAGGGTCTTTCAGGGCTCAGAAGTCTTCCAAGGATGGAAACTAAGTAAAATAAGGTTTTGACTAAAGCTCAGAGGGTGACAGGATGGGTAAGAGAGAAGGGAGGTCATTCGTAGCATCAAGAACTATAGTTTCCACTTCTGTGTCTTGTTAGTCAAGCCCAAAATTTAATTTTTCCACCCACTTTCCCTTTTCTCTTTCCTCCTTTGATTTGGAGTTGTCATTTTTCTTCGTATCTTTTTTCTCCTTTTCTACATACTATTGTATATAAAGTAGGTTGAGATAATTTTTTGATTCACTAGTTGAAGAGAAAAGTGATGGAATGATAACAGGAGAAAAGCATTTCTCAGGGAGGTAATGCTTTTTGAAGGCAGTGACCTATTTAAATGTCCTGTATCTATGTTACTTTTGATATGACCTTGGGTTACTTCTTGTTGGGAAGTACAGTTATCTGGAGAAGCGTCTTTAGAATTGTGTATGTGCTCCAGACAATCAAGGGATGAAATAGGAGAAATTCTGGGTATTCCTTTCTGGATATATGTGAAATTTTAGAAAATACACCTATTAAAGGTCTATCTCTTTTAAGGGAACTCCTCTAATCTATGGGAGTAGGGCTCTCCATCAGTCATGGCTCTACTCTATGATCCTGTCCTTTAAGCTATAACTGATTAAAAAGACCTAAGTTGGGGCACCTGGGTGGCTCAGTGGGTTGAAGCCTCTGCCTTCGGCTCAGGTCATGATCCCAGGGTCCTGGGATCGAGCCCCGCATCGGGCTCTCTGCTCAGCAGGGAGCCTGCTTCCCTCTCTCTCTGCCTACTTGTGATCTTCTCTCTGTCAAAGAAATAAATAAAATCTTTAAAAAATAAAAATAAAAATAAAAAGACCTAAGTCAAGCCAATCAGATATGGCCAAAAGGGAAAAGTCATGTGATAAAAATGCAGCTGGAGGCTCACGCCTTTTTTTTAGAGTGGGGAGGGGCATAGAGCGAGGGAAATAGAGAATCTTAAGCAGGCTCCAGGCTGCACTGACACAGGGCTCCATCTCACTATCCTGAGATTATGACCTGAGCTGAAATCAAGAGTATGACCCTTAACTGACTGAGACTCCCAGGCACCCCTGTTCAAATGTTTAAGGAAGGGGAAAAGACCTACATGATCTTATTAATTTTGGTAAAAGGTATTCAGTTGTATGTGGCAAGATCAATACAGTAACTTCTTTTAAAAAATTATAAGAGAATAGAGCAGTACAGAAAGTAATGATTTGAAGTTTTCCCCCAAAAGAAATGCCCATATATAATGTATATCCATGTGTAATATATATATAACGGATCTGACTTTTTATACCTCAAATAGGTATATTAGCTATATATGAAATAATTGATTTCATATAGAAATCGAAGCAGAGAAAGAATGAGTTTGGGAGGATAACAGGATTAGAATATTTCCTTTCTGAGGGGCACCTGGCTGGCTCAGTGGGTTAAGCCTCTGCCTTCAGCTCAGGTCGTGATCTCAGGGTCCTGGGATCAAGCCCAGCATCTGGCTCTCTGCTCAGCAGGGAGCCTCCTCCCCCACACCCCGCCTGCCTCTCTGCCTACTTGTGATCCCTTCTGTTAAATAAATAAGTAAAATCTTTTAAAAAAAAGAATATTTCTTTTCAATAAGTTAATTTTAGTGAGATAAAATTTACATACAACAAAATAAACCCTTAATTGCATTATTAAATGCATATGGAGAAATATACCCATTTCATACATCCATTTAATAACCAATACAAACCAGACAAAACATTACCATTGCCCCCTAAAATTTGTGTCCCACATCTTACCCTGGCCCCAGGCAACCACTGATTTATTTTCTGTCTCTATAGATTACTTTTGACTTTTCCAAAATTTTATATAAATGCAGTCACATATTATATACTGTTTTGTGTCAGGATTCTTTTTCTTAGTATGCCACTTATGAAATTTGGCCAGATTTCTGTATGTGCCAGTAATTTATTCCTTCATATTGTTGGGTATTATACCATTGTATGGCCATATCACAATTTATTTATCCTCTCTCATCTGTTGATGGACATTTGTGTTGGTCCAGTGGTGGTTATTGTATTTTTTAAAGTGACTATAAATATATGTTTATAAGTCTTTATATGAACATATTTTTCCCCCCTCAGGTAAATACCTAAAAGCAGAATTTCTGGGTTCTATGGTAAATGCATAGAAACTTCCCACCTGCCTTCTGAAATGACTGTGTTACGGGATTTTTTTTCTCCTTCGGTGCCCATGGTTCCTGGTAACGCTACTTGGAAGAATGATGAGGTAGACCAGACAGAGGGGTAGGCAGCAAAGGAAAGTTTATTGAGCGATAATACAAAGTTTGAGTGATAGTACAAAGTTCCTGAAGAGGGAGGGGACCTGAGAGAGTTGCCACCAGAATTTCTAAGGCTAGAGGTTTTTATGGACTTGTTGGCGAGCTGTTTTAATTTGATTAACCCTACCAGGAACCATGGGCACCAAAGGAGAAAAAATCCTGTAACATAGTCATTTTGGAAAGCAGGTGGACGTTGTCTTTTATCAAATTTTTATTGTCTTATTGCATTGGCTAGGCCTTCCAATATAATCTTAAATAGAAGTGGTGATAGCAGAAAACCTTGTCTTATTCACTTCACTGACCTAGGGGACATTTTGTTTATCATCACTGAGAATGATACTTCCTCCTTTTTTTTTAGGTGCTTTTGTCAAATTGAGCTAGTTCTCTTCTATTCTCAATTTGCTAAAAGGTTTTATCATGAAGTGGTATTGAATTTTATCAAAGTGTATTTTTTTCTGCTTCTGTTGAAAGGCTCTTTGCTTTTCTCCCCTTTTATTTTGTTAATGGTGAATTGCATTAACAGATTTTCAAACATTAAACAAACCATATATCCTGGGATAATCCCTATCTGGACATTATATATTATACTTTGTATATATTACTTTTGTCTTATGTTAAGAATAAGTCAAGGATGCATATTATAAACCTTAGAGCAACCACTAAAACATGTAGAAAAAAGAGGCTTAGAGAATAGGACATAGCGGAGATGCAGCTAATTTTGGAGCTGTTTCTCTTCATATCCTTTTTTTCTTTAGTACTCTGTCTTATAAATCCCAGCTGCCTCTGCCTGTTCAAACTCCAATCTCTGCTTTTTTAACTTAGCAAGATCATTCTGCTCTGCTTGTATTTCCTTTCCCTGAGCCACAGTCCAAGAAGTGCCTAAGATAGAAGGCCAGTATGATTCTTGGGCTCACTTTGTTTGCCTTGTCTAATGGATTACATTCCTGTGCTGCAAGTGTCTGAAAACAACTGAAAAATATGTCTTGATTTCTAGTTGTTTAGTGTGGGAGGGCAAGCCTGATACCAGTAACTATAATATTGCTAAAAATGAAAATCACAAGATACTTTTATTTTATTTTTACAAGATAGTTACTTTTGAAAACATAGTTATTCTATCAGTGCTAATATACAAGTAGGTAATCTTACCACAAAAGTAGGTAATGTGATGGTTCAAGAAGAACTATATAATATCAATAATTCAGACTTTTGTAACAGAGGTAATAAAAAATCATAAAAGTTAATTACCTTTGCCCAGATATTTGAGGCCTAGCTATAAAAATGGTGTAGGTGAGATGATGGCTTGATGAGAAAAGTTCCACTCAAGACTGGGTAACTAGCCTTTAAAACTCAGTGAAAAGAAAAATCTAATATAGAGAGAGAACATAAGCCAATTAAAAACATATATGCTAATTATAGGGAAACAGTGAAAAAAAGTATTTTCTTTTTTTAAAAGATAAAAGTAAAACAAAAATTGGCTACTTTGAAGCAAGTCACTGAGGGGAGGAAATGATGATCATTAGTCTGAGAACATTTAGGTACAGGCAGAGGGTAGAGCCTCAGACCCCTTGGGAACTTTTCTGGTTTAAGGATTCTATGATTAAAAACAAAAACTGTAAAAGCCATTACATTAATAGGCCTCATTTATAAACCATCAACTAAAGTATCACCTTATAGACATCCTGTTTCTGGTTTTTAAGAAAAGGCAAAGGCAAAGTCTTTTCTTCATTCTGAGGGTGCCTTTATATATTTGGGACATGTACAAATCAAGAGATATAAATTCAAATTGGATTGGAAATAACTTTTGCAAGATATTATATAAATCACATCATTATTATAAATACCATTTTACTTACTTATATAATTCCCATCTCATTAACTCTTCTCTACTTTTCTGTACTTGAAGAAAAAGAAAGTAACTTTGTCCATGATTCCCCAGGCTCTTAACTCTTTTTCTTACTTCTAAAAAGCATCCACAGCGCAGCTATCAGCAGTAGGCTAAGGAATATATATTCTGTCCTTAAAAGAGCAAAGAGTTAAATTAAAGGTTGTTCTACATTTATGCATTAATTTATTCTTTCCACAAACCTTTTTTTCCCCCATCTAGGTCAGGAATGACAAATAGATTTCATATTTAATACCATCTCCCATTGACTGATCATAGCTAATTGGAACTCTGTACTGAGAAGGAAGATGCTTTCTTGGTTCAGCCAGTTTGATTTGTAATTGAATCCTACCCTGAACTGAGAAGGAGGAGAAAGTGGCAGGAAGGTACATACTTGGTTCAAGGGCTATTACAGTGCATAAGACAAGGTCCTGTTCCTAAGACCTTGGGGGAAATAATTCTAGCAATAATAAAAACTGTAATGATCGTAGTGTACCAATCAGGTCTCAGTCAGAAAAATAAAGTCAACTCCAGGTATTTCAAGTAGGAAGGGATTTAATGGAGGAGATTGGGTAATTATAAAACTGTTACACAGGCTGGAGGAGAGAAGACAAGGGAAAGCCACCACAGGTCCTCAGCTAGCTGAAGAAGTTACAAGAACTTAAAATGCTGGCACAGATAATAGCTGTCTGCCACACTGATGCACATGGGAAGCTGAGCTCCAGGCAATGGAGCCAAGAAAAGAACTCAAATCTTCCTTTCAAAATCTTCCTTTCAGTTCACCAGTCTTTCTACACTTTTTTATTTCTCTTCATTAAACATGTACTATCGTTGTTCTGACAATACATACTCACCCATGTCTTTATCATTGTTTTGCTAGTTGTTTCCTCTTATTTTTAAGTCCTTAAGTCACAAAAAAACAAACAAGAACCCCCCCAAAACCAAAACCAAAACCAAACCAAACAAAAAAACCTGTCTGTTCTATTAAAAACCATATAGACCCTCAGAACTCTTGCTTCTGGAGCTTCTACTCTACACCATATCTAACTCATTAACACACACTTATTTTGGGGGTAAAAAAATATAATTTTGCTTGAGGAAATAATTTGGCTACAGATAGCAAATTTAATTTGAGATTGGCTATGATTTCTTGGCAATTACTCTGCATTGTTGGAAATTCTTGCAAAGTCAGAAAAATTTAACTTTCAAATTGTTTTAACTGTAATGAAATATTTAGGAGTAGTAAATATGATAATTAATGAAGTTGGCCCAACATTACATTTTGTAGATGCTTAAACATGAATTAAACTCAATTTTGCAGTTTTATTTTTGAGGCAAATACATTTTTTTTCTTCAGGTCTCAAACACTAAGTTCTGTGCTTCTGTAGTGCTCATTGGCAACTATGGTCCAGAACACTGCACATTTCAGTCTTAGATCCTGCTCTCTCTCTCTCTCTCTCTCTCTCTATCACCAAGCTTAGTTCCTGGAACAGGTGTGAGCCTTTACACATTGTCCCAACGAATGGGATGACCTCCATTATCCCCAAACACTCCCAGGCCTGGTACACACTCTTTAAGGTTTATCTTCTAAACAGGTTTTTGTTAAACCCACTCACACCACCCATCTTCCTACAGACTTGATCTATTCCTCTCGTCTCATGGAAACTAAAGTTTGAGAACATTTGCTTCCATGTCTGCATCCCTTCTCAAAATAGGAATAATTTGAATGGTGTAACAGTTTATTTTAGCACAGATCCTTAAACATGTGGAATCCACTACTAAAACATGGTGAATGAATATAAACTTATTAAGTACTTTTCAGGTACCTCCTATATGAAAGACAATATAGGGGATATCAGTGAAGGTTTACCATCCTTACCATTATCCAGATACCTCCATTCTTAAGAGTTTTGATCTGGGAGATGAGAATGATAAGTATCATTCTTTTTTTTTTTAAAGATTTTATTTATTTATTTGTTAGAGAGCACCCGAGCACAGGCAGACAGAGTGATAGGCAGAGGCAGAGGAAGAAGCAGGCTCCCTGCTGAGCAAGGAGCCTGATGTGGGACTCGATCCCAGGATGCTGGGGTCATGACCTGAGCCAAAGGCAGCTGCTCAACCAACTGAGCCACCCAGGCGTCCCGATAATATCATTCTTTAATTAGTTATCTCAACTTAAAATTCTGTACTCAGTGTTGTAAGTGTAAACATTTCTAGTTTATTTTCATATAGTTTTCTTTTTTAAAAACTGGGTAACCAAATATGTGTGGACAAAATAAAATGGTATAATAATGTGTTCCATTGTGGTATGTTCTCGAATATCAAACATGTTCATATACATAATTTTATTTGAGCCATACAGAGAATATGTCAAAAGCAGAGCTGGTAGTAATATCCCCACCTTACAGATAAATGGATGGTTCAGGAGGCTAATAAGAGGCAGAGGCAGAATTTAGGTTGATATCTAATCCTAGCTCCGCTCTCTCACTACACACTTTGCCCCAGGTTCCAGAATGTTAAATTGAAGGCAGAATGGTTATAAATTAGCAAGTGGGATAATTCAGCAGTGAATGTAAATGAGAGTTATAAGATAAATGACATTTAGTGACATTAATTAACTGATTAAATTAAACCTGATATTTTAATCAGAATTTGTTTGTGTAAAGAGCTGGATAAAATGAAATGTAGTTTAACCTAGTTACTTTTAAAATTCCAGTTACCATAACAACTTCTTGTGATTTCAATTAAAGGTAGTCTTTTCTTTATATTATTTTTAGAACTTTAGTTACCATAACAACCAGATGCGTGTATTTGATCAGTTAAATTATTCCCAAAGAGTTAAAGTATGGTGTTCTCCTGGAAACAATCAAAATATGATAAGTGGCATGTCAGGAATTAATGCCCAAATGGTGATGCAGACTCAATTTTTCAAGAAGCTCACATGTGAAATAAACGACCAATGAATCTTCCTTTGTATGTTGGGCTTATGATGTGTCTCAGTTACAGAAATCAAAAAGAGATTATTTATCAATTGGAGGAAAGTGGAGTTGTCAGGTTCTGGGGTAATATGAATTGTCAGAGCTACAAAGAGAAATGATGTAAATGATAAATTCGTTTTCACTGGGTTTTGGGACTTTACAGGAAACAATATTACCAGGGCTTTGCCCAAGCTGGGGGTGGGGAGAGGAATTTGGCTTTTCAGGATTGATTACATCTGAAAGGAGCTCTGCCTTGCTGTGCTCATCTGCTCCCTCACTCCTCTGCCCATGCAGGAGTTTTTTTTTTTTTTTTTTTTTTTTTAATTTTTTTTTTTTTTTTGACAGGGAGAGATCACAAGTAGGCAGGGGCGGGGGGTGGGGGGGGTGGTGGGGAAGCAGGCTCCCCGCTGAGCAGGGCCTGATGCGGGGCTCGATCCCAGGACCCTGAGATCATGACCTGAGCTGAAGGCAGAGGCTTAACCCACTGAACCATCCAGGCAACCCTGCAGGAGATTTTTTAAAGGAGTCTGCTCCTATGTTGAGAAGCAGTATTCCGGGAGTGCCTGGGTGGCTCAGTGGGTTAAAGCCTCTGCCTTCGGCTCAGGTCATGATCCCAGGATTCTGGGATCCAGCCCCACATCTGGCTCTCTGCTCCATGGGGAGCCTGCTTTCTCCTCTTTCTCTGCCTGCCTTTCTGCCTACTTGTGATCTCTGTCAAATAAATAAATAAAATATTTAAAAAAAAAGAAGTAGTATTCCGCGTATCAATGACGAGAGCTACTACATACTGAGAGGCTCTGCAATTAGACATTAGGTACAAGGGAGTTCAGAGACAGAGGAATGGCGGCAGAGAGGAAAGAGACTGCTGGGGAAGGGTTAAGGTACAGTTAAGGTGGCCAACCAAGTAAGGGGTGCAGAAGAGAAGGAGGGGCAAGGTAGGAGAAACAACCGCATGTGTAGCCATACAGCCCCTGGTAAGACATAAATAGGCCTACGTTTAAAGAGCTGATGGCTACCACTTTCCATATCACTTCCAACCATACGGAGATTGTCCTGACATATTGGGCCCAAATGCACCACTAAGTAACATCAGGAAAATTCCTTTGCTCTTGGAATCAAAGTCCCTCACCTGTTTGAGGTAAATTGGCCCTCCCAGGCAGATGTCTTTCTTTATTTGATGGGTGCCCATCCACCATGGAGGTAGTTAAGGTCAAAAGGCACATCTGGTTGCCCTCAAGGAACGGCCGAGTTGCCCATTATGTGACAGATAAAGATGGCCTCTCCCTGTTATTTGCCCTCTGCCCATAAAATGTGGAGGAGAGAGCTGTCTTTTTACCCACATCTGGACGGCAGTAGCAATAGACTGATGGTAGGAGTGTCAACCGTGGATTCCGGGTTTAATTATAGTCCTCTTGCTTAATAAGGTTTCATGAGGAGGAGGGGGTGGGGGATTCGTGCGTGCTCATGTGGCTGGGGGTTATTTAATTAAAAAACAATAAAGCTGCCAGCTGCTGCTGGTTAACAATCTGGAACCCTCCTCGTCCTCCACACAGACAAGAGCATGACGCAGAGAGATGAGGCCTCTCTAACCTGCCGTGTGCTGAGGTTCTGTTCTCACCCCTACATCACACCACCCATTTCCTTCCCAGCTCTCTTTGGCTGCCAGAAACATTGCTGTCAGAAAAATTACAGAGCCAGACTATTGAAAAAAAAAAAAAAAATCCTATCCACCCTCTTTCCTAGGTGTGCTTGTTGGGAAACAAAAAACATTGCCTCTGGAAATAGGCACAGGCAAACTGAACAGAAACTAGTATTTTCCAGTTCCTATCCCCTCTGTGTATCCTGACTATGGATTTGGGAGGGGGTATCTCTCACTTTGTTTTGAGAAGAGGATGGGCATGTGGTCTCCTACTGGTGTGGTTCCCAGTCAAGAGTTCCTAACTCTTCTCTACTTTTAATAATCACCTGGGAGCTAGTTTAAGTATATATATATGATTTAAAATACATACACACATAGCTTCTCAGTCTCTTCCCTGGAGCTTCTGAATAAATTTGTTTTCTGAATCTGTGCTGTTTTTCTTTCTTTTCTTCCTCCTCCTCCTCCTCCTTCTTCTTCTTTAGCTGGGCGGTGGGAAGGGGCAGACGGAGAGGGAGACAGAGAATCTTAAGCAGGCTCCACACCCAGCCTGAAGCAGACCCAGGGCTTGATCTTAACCCTGAGATCATAACCTAAGCCAAAATCAAGAGTCAGGCGCTTAACTGACTGAGCCACCCAGCGGCCCCACAGAATCTGTGCTGTTAATAAGGGCCTTAGTTATTTTTCAATCAGAAAAATTTAAGAAATTCTCTTCTCTCATTGCCTGTTCACGTAAGGGAACAGAGCAGGGACTGGAGAAAAGGGGATGAAACAGAAAGGTCCTTTGGTGAGAGTAGTCTTCGCCTTTGATATTTCAGTTACCAACAAAGGACCAAAGCCTGTCTATGATTTTCACTTTCAGTGGAATCCCCCATCTCCTAATGTAGCCTCCTCAGCTAATGGGAAAGCGATGTAAGTACACTCTGTGTGTGTGGCGGTGGGGAAACTATGTACTGATGAGGTGTGATACCAAACAACATTATTATTTCCACTAGAAGTTGAACGCTTCCTATGGCAAATTTTTGACTCCCTAGTGTGGTACTTAAACCAGGAGGCCCCACTTACTAATTAATCAGGTTTGTGACAGACTGCCAGGTTTCCCTCCTTAATAAGTGACAACCATACCTTTTGCCTGGGACTGTCTAGGTTTTAGGACTAAAAATCCCATTCTGGGTAACCTCTCAGTCCCCGGCCAATAAGGCACTGGTCATTCCACCCTCTAGTAATCTAGTAACTGGCCTACAGTAACAGTGCCTTTCTTAGGATTACTGAGTCTTGGGGTGTCATCCACCTTGGGATACTTGGCCTCACAAGTGCATTCTCTGGACCCAACTTAGTACCCTGTCCCCAGTTTTCTCCTCTTCACCTATCTGTTGGCCAGACAATCAATTTTACTCTTCCCAGCTTTGAATCATTTAATCTTCCTGCTCAGCAGACTTGTGGGTCTGCAAGCCCTATATTCTCCAAATCAAGAATCTCCTGAGACTTTTGCCCTTTTAAGTCCATCAAGTAGGCTGGCCTGGGATTAAATCATCTTTGTAATTACATTTTATTTGCATTTCTAATGTACGATTTGCATGACAATTGTTTATGTCTCAGTCACATTGGCTCTGATCTAATCCATATTTATCTGTGAGGAAGAGAACTATAATAGCAAAATGCTGTGGGCTCCTCTTCAGAAAAGCTGACTCCAAATCCTGGCCCTGACATTTCCATGCTCAGCAAATTTAGATCAACCAGTTTAGTCACATGAAAAATGGAGATGCTGTTACGGGTTGAATTGTGTCCCCCACCAAATTCATATGTTGAAGATCTAACCTCCAGTACCTCAGAATATTATCTTATTTGGAAATAGGGTTGTTGCAGATTTAAGTAGTTAAAATGAGGTCATACTGGAGTAGGGTGGGCCCCTAGTCCAACATGACTGGTGTCCTTATAAAAAAGAGAAAGTTGGAGATGCACACATAAGCAGAATACCATGAGAAGACAGGGGACAGGCTACCACAAGTCAAGAGACTACCTGGAAGTTTTACCATATAGGTAATAGGTGAGAGGCCCAGAAGTACCTTCCTTAGGACCTTCAGAGGGAGCATGGCCTTGCCCACACCATGATCTAGGACTTTTAGCCTTCAGAACTATAAAATATTTCTGTTGTTAAGCTACTCGGCATGTGGTACCTTGTTATAGCAGCTTTAGCAAACTCATACAGATTATAAAATCTATTTCAGAGGACTTTTCTGAGGATTAAATATATGTGATCATTTATGTGAAAGTACTTGGTACATGGGAATCATTAGTGAGTAAGAGGAAAAATAATATGGAACAGGTAAGTTACTAGAAAATTATATGCTTGGAGTTGCTGTCAGGGCTCCAACTCCATTTCCCACTCTCTTACAACAGCAAACCACTTCCACCTCTAAGTTCTTTGATCCTCATTTTTCTTCTGTAAAATGGACATAATGGTACAAACTTCACTCTATAGCTGTGATGATTAAGAGAACATGTGAAAATACCTTAACCGGCCTTATAACCAAGGGTCATGTGGTTTTTGCCCTTGCAATGTAGAAGGTACAAAACCATAAGCTGCCTCTTCTCTCAGCAGCTACCCCCACCCATGCCCCCATAGCCCCTCATCCAAGGCCAAGAGCTATGGCAGCTGACAGATAAATGGAACTTGAGATATTGCCAACCCTTTGTGTGCTGGGGGAAGGTGGAACCATAAGGACTACCCCTTTCCTTTCTTTCTCCCTGCCTATCCTCCCACTTGAGGGCAACTTTCATGCTTCTTTTCCTGAGGATCAAAAGAGCTATGACTCTGATTGTAAATGGTTTAAACCCCCTTTCCTTTCTTTTTTGGAAAAACAATTTGATAGCTATAATTATTCCCACAGACCCAATTATTTTCACAGAAATTAAATATGTCTGTGGTAGTACTTCAATAGATCAATGTGTTTGTTACACTATCAAAACCACTTTTTTTCCCCTTGCTCTGTTGAAGAAATGAACAATTGCATGCCAGATTGCAGAACTGAGGTTTTGTTTCATATTCACTGCTAGCAGGCACGTTTGCTCTTTGGAAAAAAAAGCACTGAGCAGGACCACTTGTATCCAATAAAACTCATGATTGCAATTCATGTACAACCCCTCCCCCAGAATTAAGCATATAATATTGCTAAGAAAATATTAGCTCCAAAATGAATATCTAAAGCCTTCAAATATGAATGCCCTTTGAGCCAATAAGTCTACTTATAGAAATTTTTCCTAAGGAAAGAAATATTCAAGTGTTCAATGATGCAAAGATTTGTATATTAAGAATATTCAGTGGGAAAAAGAGTATTCAGTGGAGATTATATTTTTTTAAAGAAACCTTAAATTTCATTTGTGGAAAATTAGTCCAATCAAGTATGGTTCATTTTATTAATTACATGTCATCTAACCATTAATAATGGAAAATTAGATTTCTATTTACTGACACAGAAAAACTTTTACCATGTATGGTTAAACAAACCAAGTTATAAAACAGTATATAAAATATTATTCCAGGCTTGCGCTTAATGTTTAGGTATATGGAAATGGAGAGTATGAGAGAAAAGAAATGAGAAAGGAAGACAAAGAACATATACCAAAATATTCATAGTGGTTATTTCTGCGTAGAAATATTATTACTGATTTTTGTATTGTTCTTCATTCCTTTCTCTTTTTTTTCATTTTTTAAGTGAATGTGCATTATCTTTATAATCAGAAAAGATTATTAAAGCCATCAGAAAGGATGAATACCCAACTTTTGTATCAATATGGACAGGACTGGAGGAGATTATGCTGAGTAAAATAAGTCAAGCAGAGAAAGTCAATTATATGATTTCACTTACTTGTGGAGCATAAGAAATAACATGGAGGACATTAGAAGAAGGAATGGAAAAGTGAACTGGAGTAAACTGGAGGGCGAGATGAAGCATGATAGACTGTGGACTCTGAGAAACAAACTGAGGGTTTTGGAGGGGAGAGGATGGAGGGTTAGGTGAGCCTGGTGGTGGGTATTAAGGAGGACATGTATTGCATGGAGTACTGGGTGTGGTGCATAAACAATGAATCTTGGAACACTGAAAACAAAAAAATTAAGATGTGAAAAAAAACTTATGAAAATTATACACATAAAGTTTATAATAAATTAAAACTCTTGGCATTCAGAACAATAACAACAACAACAAAAAAACCCAACATTATTAGCCTAAAAACCTTAAGAGACATTACTTTAAATCAAAGGAAGCAACAGGGTACAGCATTTCCCACACCATGTTTTGAAATACGTAATAGGAATTCTTTGAAGCAAGAATTTCATGGTAAAAATAAGTTGAGAAAACAGTTTTTATTCTCTCTGTCAATATATATGGTGTTGGATGTTAAGGACTTTTGTGGTGATCATTTTTCAATATATACAAATACTGAGTCACATGGTATACCTGAAACTAAGATAAGATAATGTTGTATGTCAATTATACCTCACTAAAAAAATATACAGCTCGTATAGACACAGTGAATCAGTGCCTCACTCACCTGTAAATTCCACATGCATCCTTTATATTATGCATATATATTTACATTTTCTTAGTTTTAGAATGTTCTAGAATGGATCTCCACATTTCACCTGGTGTTGGCAAGGCAGAGGATATATTCAAGTTTTCTCATTGGTTTTCTTCCTTACACTCCTGAGGCTCACCAGAACCCTACATCCTTAGGATGAAATCAGCAACCATGGTAGTCTGGTGAGGATTGGTGACCATTTAGTCGATCCTTTCCACTTACATTGTGAAAGTGCCAGTGAGTTACAGCATCAGATCCATAAGCAGCTTGCCTTCAACCAGTGTCTACTTCCTATTGCCTCCTGGGCTGACAGAATCCATACCACAGAATTCATGGAAGTACCAACAATCTAAGAGAAAATGGAAGCTTTGAAAGGACACACTACCCTTCTTGGCTTAGATTTCTTTCCAACAACTTCCATCCCATCAGTCAAGTGATATCTGACATGAATGGTGTCACTAAATCATCAGAAAAAACTTTTCCTGAGAATTTAATTGGAAATACCAATCCTGGCCTTCCAACCCTTTTCAACACAATAAAATTCCTCCTACAATAAGCAACCATGTTGTACTAGTAAGCCATGTCCCAAGAGGCCTGAGAGCCCATCTGCAACACAGTATATAATTTCTACCTACAGGTAGCTCGTAGGCATAAATGCGGTTGCATATAAAGGCTGCAGCTCTTACACTCTAGCAAAATGAGTCAAGAAACTTACGTACAAGTCAGTATAGGGGAAAGGGAGGGCTCAAAGAGATGTAAGGGATGACTCATATTCTTTATGGGCTTGCAACCAAGTTGGAGATAAAATTTTGTTACTTTTTTTTTTTTAATTTTTAAAGTAAAAGTCTTCTAATAATAGCTATGTGTGGCAGGTGCCAAATGTCCTGGGCGTGTACTTTATTCTCAAATGTAGGCCTATGCCAGTAATTTCCACCCCCAAATCAGTGTCTTCTTCCTGCCCTATGAGCTTGAAATGGAGAGAGTTTGATAATAACTTGTTTACAAGTGGTGGTCACCCAAATCAGGGTTTTTCAACCTTGGCACTACTGTCGTTTTGAACCAGACAAATCTTTGCTGTGATGGGGCTGCCCTGTGCCTTGTAGGACATTTAGCAGCATCTCTGACTTTTACCTACTAGATGCCAGTAGCTTCCTCCCAGTTGCAACAACCAAAAAAATGTCTCCAGACATTCCCAAATGTCCCTTGGGAGGCAAAATAACCCCTGATTGAAAATCACTACACTCGATTATTCTTACTGTGGTTGCTTTATGCTATTAAGCTGGAGCAAATTCCCTCCAGAATTCCCCCTGTTGTATGGTTGAAGGTTAGCATTGATTACAAGAGACATTTTGTATAAGATTTGGGAGGTGGACTGAAGCCTCATATGTTTGGTTATATTCTGCAGTTGATGGAGAGCACCGGGCTCAGTGGCCACCCATGTACATTGTCACTGGTCTGCCGGCTCACCATGTTGGCACGGGTGGCACCCAGACCTGCAGCCCCTCTAGCACCTGCCAGATGTCCTCTGTTCCCTTCCCTGAGTCTTATGTTGAAGGGCACCAGCTTTTCTTCCCAACTGCTAATCTATCTGATCTATGGTGACTTTGGGTCAACATGAGACACAGAGGCAACAACCTACACAGACTGCCTCACCAGCACCCACAACTGAATCGGATCTAATCTCTATAGTAAATCCTTTATTCTGTGCCACTCATGGCAGTTTTGTTTCTCTGATTGAAGCCTTACTGATATTCTTGTAAGTGGAGGATTTCAGGGTATAGTGACATTTTGGAGGAGAACTGGAAGACTTTCCAACACTCATCCTACCCCAGATAATTAGTCTAAGCCAAACCAGGTGGTCCCACGTTCAGAGATGGGAGAACTAAGTCAATTTAGTTGGCAGGATGCAAGGAGAAGCTTGCTTGGGGTTTCTGGAAGTAAAAATTCAATCTATCTCATCCAACTGAAATAAACACAAAAGTATGCTGTAACAGTTGCTGTTGGCATCCATCATGTGACCATGTGGGGAACCAGCTTTAGAATAAAGCTGATACGATTGATAGCAAAGAGAAAAACCAATAAAACCTAGGTCTGAATGTATCTTTGAGCTATGGAATCAATAAAGTCTTCCCTCTTTCTGAACTTCCTTTTACATGAGATAATAAATTTCCCTGTTTTTTAAGCCAGTCTGGATGGAATTGTCATAATCTCCAAGTAGCTCTGGAGTCTGCTTTGGACCTTGCATACAAATTATTCTCACTTTTTAAAGATTCCTTAACCTGGTCACCCTGGGGCAAAGGTTCCATTTCTTTTTCAGATGTAGGACGTTGCTTCTATTCAGGACCAGAAGTCCAGACGGTCTTACTTGGAGGCTGAAACCAATTTTGATCGAGGCCTCTCTACCTACTTCTTTCAGCCCCAAACTTCACCTAACGTTTTGTGTTAAAAACAAAGGACAAACAGAACTCAGCAAAAACATTCTCCAGCAACTTCAGGTATGTGAGATCTTGTTTCCATTAGGACTGGGATTAATGTGAAAGATCTGGACCTTCTTCTACTATGATCAACCCCCTCGCTGTCCCTGGGCCACCCACACCCAGGAGAAAACAAGCAACGATAGAGGCAGCAAGTTAAAACCTCCCCAGAGTATCAAGGCAACCTCTTATTTATCTGGGGCCATCGTTGTCACAGTCAGCTTTTGGATCCTTGTCCCGCACTCTTCAGATACTCAGTCCATGGGGCTAATAGAGTAAAATGGAAATCACGGAGGAGCTGCTGCTAGCAAAATGTGCCTCTGCCTCCAGATAGTTACCGTGGCAAAGAGGGTCTTTAGCTGGATTTCATCTCCCATTCCCTCCTTCTGCCTGGCATCTCTACATCAGGACACAGAGGGCACAGCCCTAAGTGATGCCCTGGTCAAGAACACTGGCACTAAACTGAGTTTCAAAGCTGTGTTGCTTTTACCAGGAAGTGGACATGTCATGCAACCTCTCAAAGTCTCCTTGCCTCAGTAGGGAAAAGAAAATAACGCCTGACATTATTCATGGCACATTGCTGGAACTCAGTAAATACTGCTGGGGTGGGGGTTGTTATGTCTTGTTTTTTTAAAGATTTATTTATTTATTTATTTGAGAGAGAGTACGAGAGAGTGAGGGGAGAGGCAGAGGGGAAGAATCTCCAGCAGACTCCCCACACAGCACACAGCCAGATGCAGGGGTCCCTCTCATCACCCCGAGATGATGACCTGAGCTGAAATCAAGAGTCAGATGCTTAACTGACAGAGCCACCCAGGTGCATCACTAAATATTGTTTCTCATTTGTTTCATCTTCTGCCACCTCCCCACTGCTTTGGCAGGCCTCTTTGAGCCATGGTCTCCTCCCCCTGGGCACTCATTAGATCCCACTTTTATCACGATGGCTGGTCCTACCTGAGGTTGCCCACCTTCTGGCAGCTGGAAGGGCTCATATGAGGAAAAGCTTGCTGGCCATGTTCAAAGTAAGTCTTGAATGCTTTCTGGCTGTGTAAGTAGGGGGAGGCACCCAGCCCACAGGGCCAGAGCATCACACTTCTCAGGGAAGAAATGGAGTTTTCAGGAAAACTTGCCGCTGTCCACCAGCCATATACTCATGTCACGCCTGACTTGGGGCACCTAAGCCTAATGTTTCAACCCCGGTCACACCAATGATTGTCAAGTTCACTCATATACTAATGGCTTGAAAGAAATATAATATGCACATGGCTGTGATCCAGGAACCCTGAGCTTAATTCTGCTCTACTGTTGATTAACTATGTGACTTAAGATAAACCATTTCAGCTCAGTTTCCTCTGGAACATAATTGGGGGATTATCTCGCACCATCTCAGATCCCGTATCATTTGGGGGAGGGGTTGGGAGGACACATTATGAAAAGTGCCCTCCTCTAGCCTGTTTTAAGGATTCAAGATCTTTTAGCCTGGTTAATCCCATGAAAGTCTTGGCTTCCTCAAGAGTCAAACAGAATGTGTGTCCTAGCCCACACCATGAAGGTATAAACCATATTTGGTTAATTGAATATCATTATATGTTTTGAAACTGGCCCTGCATTCCAAAAAGCCTGTTTCTTATCAAGCAAATGTATATATTTTATATATAATCATTCAAAAATGTGCCATAAGAAAGCAGCTGTCTTAAGAATATTTCTGTGGAGAAGCCAATTGTTTGGGATATGGGAGGCATTCTGCCACTTGTGAAAAGAAGCAAAAAAAAAAAAAGGGAGAGAGAGAGAAAGGAAGAAAGAGAAAGAGAGAGATGAGAGGCACAAATATATTGACAGATGAGAAGAATAAATGTTTTTGCTGCGTGCGTCGTGCAGAGGTGTGGCACGTAGCAAATTATGACATCACTGTTGGAGTAATGGCTGCAGCTGTTGCCTTTGTAAAGTGATCCACAATACCCCATGCTAATAAGCACAGCAACGTGTCCAAGTCACTTCACACAATGAGGACAGCCTAATCCCATGCCACGTGAGCTCTGTGCCAAACGTGGCCATATCACAGCAGCAGGATCAAGCCAGGAATAATCACATCCTTAGGAAAAAAAAATCCCCTGTGTAATACACACAAATCCCTCTTAAACAAAGCAAGCATGTGAATCCACTGGTGAACAGGAAAATTCCTTGATGAATTGCCAACTAAGAGCACAGGGTAAAAATTCCATATGTTGCCCCCATTTCTGTAGGGTAATAACTACTAGAGAGAAAAAAATTGACTCTGGTGAACCCAGGAAGATGCTGCTGAGCTGTAGTCATTTGTTCATTTACTCACTCATTTGTTCAACAGATATTTCTTGAGCAGGTGTGCCAGGCACCAGGCTGTGAGAGGGAAATACAGTGGTAAGCTTGGAGAGGGAGGTAAACGTTGAACAAATGGCAAAACAAATCATTAGTTCACTGCAGTTGTGATAACTGCTCTAAAGAAGAGGAATGGGGCATTATGAGTGTCAATCACAGACTGTCTGCAGTCTGAAATGTACAAGCTTGCCATCACTATAAGCCGACTTTGAATAACAAGAGACTTGGGAGTTGGTACCCAGAGAACTAGAAGTTCCACTGAGGATTTTAAAAGATCATCTTTTAACGTTGTATTTGATAACATGTTCCTGTCATTGAATATTCAAAATTTGGCAGTGAATGTGTCACAACTATCTTCTCAATGCAACAAATGATAAGGGCTAAACGTAATTGAAGATATGGGGGAAATCCCCTTGATATGACTATCTGGGTTGGTTCCATGTGGCAGCTCAGTAATGGGCTCTGGAACCAGCCTGCCTGGGTTCAAGTCTGTCTCTCCTACTACCTAGCTGTAAAACTCAACTTACTTAAACTATCTGGGCCACAGTTACCTCATTTGTAAAATGGGAACAACTCTGTTACTTCCTTCATAGGGTTATTATAGGGAATAGGTAATTAAATATACATAAAGTATGTGTAAATATATACATACAGATAGCATGTGAGTCATACTAAATACTATGTTAGTGTTGCTGTTATTACTGTTACTTGAACCTAAATCCAGGACCCCATACTAGAGCTGAAATATTATGCCCTCTTTAAATATTTGATTTCTTACATCTGAGAATCACTTAGATTTGACTTATTCTTCAAGCTTAACCCTAGATCTCTGTTTCTTCCAGCTGTGAAATCCTTATACCACCCTTAATTATTTTCATTCTATCAACCAAGGTAGCAGTCAAATATATTAATCCATTTCTCTCTTGTTTTTTAAGATTTTATCTCTTTATTTGAAAGACAGAGATCACAAGTAGGCAGAGAGGCAGGCAGAGAGAGAGAGGCTGAGCAGAGAGCCCGATGTGGGGCTCGATCCCAAGACCCTGGGATCATGACCTGAGCCGAAGGCAGAGGCTTTAACCCGCTGAGCCACTCAGGTGCCCCAATATTAATCCATTTCTAACCATGAGTAATCATCTTCTCATTTTTTAGGTTTTGTCAGCAATGATTTCGCTAAATATCCTGTCTTCTGCATGGGCCAGAAGTCATATAGCAGAAATGCCACAGGATACCTCCATAACTGCCATTTCATTGTTTAAGAATTAATATTAAGTGAAAGACTACAGCACCTGACTCCCCTAACCCTCACTCCATTCCCTAGCCACATGGCCACCTTCAAGGCATACAAACAGGAGAAGCCGTGGAAAGATCACACACCAACATATACATCCTTTTCCTTGAGGATCACGATATAGTAGACCCCAGAATGAAAGGAAAGTCTTAGTCAGATAGATAATCTGTTCTTTGGCTTTTGGATTTCATTGTTCATGGAGGGGGGTAAGACCTCTTTGATACCTTGGAAGCAGACTGAATTTCTTGAGTAGAGGATAGGGAAACTTTTGCTGAGTTTTGATCATTTGTATATCCCCAAGTTCCTCCACACAAGCAGACTGTGAATGAAAACAACTGCAAAGACATGTAAGACTATGGCTAATTGTGTATGCAGTCAATACAATTTACTCCTGAAGAAACAGTTTGCTGTTTATTCAGTGGGGGGAGAAAAACCAGCTTGATAACACTGACAGAAGAGGAGTATTGTGGGGCAGGTTGAAAGAAAATGTTATTTAAAATGCTTCTGAAAGGGGAAATAAAAGGAGTCTGATTTTTTTCTTCCTTTTGTAAATCTTCACCCTCTTTCCTTATGTGTTCTTTCCTGTCTCTTTTTCTCTTTCCCTTCAGCCTATCCTTTTCAGAGTGTAGCAGGAGACTTTTCTCAAAGAGAGTTTTCTGAAGCATGTCAGCTAATTAATTACTTTTCAACATTATTTCTGTACCTGACCTGTGATCTCCTGGCCACCCTACAAAATATCTTGTTGCATTCTTTGTTCACCCAAGAAAGATTCTGGGAAGAGGTGATTAATTGAAAAGTGGGGAAAAAACTACATTGTCTGGAGACACACAGAGCCGATCCAAATCGTTCAGACCTATGTTCTTGAACCCACTGCTGTTTCCCTCCCATGTATGTAAAGTAAGCCCCCTGGGAACCTGCTACATCTTTTGGCTCAGTAGAAAGCCTCATTTGGGTAAAGGCAGCCAGCAAATCTGTTTACCCCTACATGTTGCCCGTGAAAATCCACCTCTCTCTCACCACTTTTTCCTCTTGGGTTCCAAAAACAAAGGCCTGGTCCCACCTGACGGGCATCACTTTGGCTGAGGGGGCTGGTGAGGATTCCTGCCCATTACTGACACCGGAAATTAGCTGCGACTAGGGTTCTCTGAAGGAGATGCGGTGCATCTGCTCCCTTCAGTTGGTGGTCAGCGACTTGTCTTTTATTTTTATTTTTTTTAAAGATTTTATTTATTTATTTGACAGAGAGAGATCACAAGTAGGCAGAGAGGCAGGCGGGGGTTGGGGGTGGGAAGCAGGCTCCCCGCTGAGCAGAGAGCCCGATGCGGGACTCAATCCCAGGATCCTGGGATCATGACCTGAGCAGAAGGCAGAGGCTTAACCCACTGAGCCACCTAGGCGCCCTGCAACTTGTCTTTTAAATCACATTGCCCTCCCTTGTGTCCGCCACCCAGACTAGAAATACACATTCTTTTGATTTCTGTTGATGCAGTGTTTTGGTGGGTATTGCTCTTCTGGTTTTCCACTGGATAAAATAATTGCAGTGGCATCGATGCCACAAGGCATGGAGGACAGAGGATCATTTCCTTCACAGGCATAAAAAATACACTCTCTAACTCACCACAAATTATAAGAAGTGACTTCTTTTTCAGTGAAGTCCAGTTCTGCCCGGAGAAGGAAATATTGTCAGTGGCCACCAGCAATGGCAAAATAAGGAAGCTGGGGCCAGCTTGGCGCTCCTTCCAAGACTCTATGCTATCATGACAGCAGTTTCCCTTTCTGAGATGGACCTGACAACATGACCAAAACTCCTCACTGGATAAGAAACAGGGATCTTGCTAAATGGCATGATGACCATGTGTCTTGCACGCTCAGTATACACTGACTCTATACGCATGCCCAGTGAGCCCATATCACACTGCATGTTCATTCCACATGGCAACACACTGAGCACAACAGTTGAAGCCCTGGCGGGGGGAGGGGCCCACCCTTCCAAAATTTTGCTTTTCATGTCCACCCAGAGGAGGACATTTCTCATTTCAGAATTATGAAATAGGAAGCTCTCTTATGAATAATAAACAGAATTGTGAAAACTGAAAAGAATATGATGGGATCCTGCCATTGGTGTTGACATTTCATTAGTGGAAGGAAGGTTATTTTTTTTCTTTAGTCAATATGCTTTGTGAAACTTTCCATATTTTTAACTCACATGCAACAGATAATTAGCTCATATATTTAAATTAGCCCACTGAATTATTTTCAGCAATTTTTTAAGGAGATCGCATGGTTTTTTATTCTGACATTGGTTCAGTTACTAATAGAGTACACAGAGATGATTCCCACTGCCCCCTGAAATAGATGTTTAGGGCTCAGTTTCCAGCCAAATGACCGGGATAATTTTTTCTCAGTGCCATGCATCACTCTGCCAGTGAATTTTTGACCTATGTGAGAGAGGGGATGAGCGGAGGAGGGGGCAGAAAAGACAAGGGACCAAGGGAGCATTTGGAATCAGACACTTTCATTTGGCTTCACCCTGATTGCTGGTGTGTGGTTTCTGGTGAGTGTGCAGGCTCGTCTCTTCCTTGTCAAATGGGGATACCACATATGATGGAGAAGACTTGCTAGGCAGGAATTTTTTTCAGAAATGAAGGAATTAGTGGAGAGTGAGCTAAGTGGACACAGCATTTTCCCCTCAGGAGCCACACTGGAGCCCAGTATATCACCGAAATAAAAAATAAACCACCTTTTGTGAAGAGGAAGAGGGCAGGGCAAATTATCTTGTTTGATTCATGTCTCAGAGCATACCAAGTGGGAAAGGGTCCTTTTCACTGGGGTGTGGGCCTTGCCTTTCAGTCCCGCAGTGGGTGGTAAGGAGCAGAGAAATGAATTATGGCTAGTTGTAGGTACCATGCAACATTTTATTTGTGTTCAAGGGAGTCTTCTTTCTTCCCATTTTTTCTTTTTTCCTTGATCTCTAATGACTTTCAGATCGCACTCCTTACCACCTTCCTTTTCCTTTCTTTCCAGTGCTTCTCTACTGCATAGCAGAGTGTTTGCTTTCTTTCCTTTTCTGTGTCTGGTCAGTCCTGCAGGACCATCCCCCAACCACAGCCCGAGTCGGATGAGAGCGTTCCTGCCACCACATTTTCAGTAGGCAGGGCACATCGTGACCGAGTCTGTATTAAGCGGGGGAGGGCAAGATTGTTTACTTTCTCAGAAGGCTAAGCATCTCAGCTAGGAGTCCTTGACTGTGTGCTTAAGGACACAGACAGAGGGGACAAGGGGCAGCAGAAAGTGCTCCTGCCACCGCGATTTGCATCTGTGTTCAAGTCAGCTCTGCTTTAAACAGTCTCATTTGAATACACAGTACATTAGCTGCTATCCAATATGGGGAATGCGTTCATAGCTCAGTAACCTCTCCCCCACCTAGTCCAGACAGTTAGGGAAGAGGATGGGGAGGAGGATCCAACAACTGCAGAGAAATTGTGTTTCAAATGAATGTCTTTTCATCAACTGCCTATGCATCCCTCAGCTGCACTCCGCAGAAGATTTGCATATTTTTTTCTTACTAATGGAAATAAATATAGGATGAAGATTTTGTTCTGTCCATTTAAAAATACTGCTTTGCCCCTTGTGCTAGAGGGCTTCTAAATAGGCAATGGGAAGAAATGGTTTGTTAGACCAAAGGAAATCAGAAGAATTTTCGATGACATGTCTACCATTATCATCGATGTGAAGAACTCAGACTAGAAATCACCTGCAGAATGCTTTCTGGCAAGAAAATTAATAAGCAGATTTATAAGATAAGAATATGTGAATTTAGTCATATAAAGGACCTCTGATCTAAACTAAATCGGCCTGCAGAGAGCCCTAAATTATGCAGGAGGTTGAAATGGCATTAATGCACATCGTCTATTCCCTTTCTTTTCTGTTTTCATGGGAATTCATATATACCTTGGGACCTGTGGGTATATTAACACCTTGTCTTCTTTTAGCAAGAAGGTAACTGAAGGATGAGATTATTTAAGAGTATAAGAAGGATGGCATGGACAGATATCTGAATCCTTTAACAGTTCCTTCTCTACCTAGTTAATGCCCAAGTATTTGAAGTGTATAAGTAATATTGATTTTTTAACACACATGTCAAAGCCTGTATGTGACCTAGACTTCCACGTATTGCCACTTTAAAAGCAGTTATCTTGACAGACTGAATTTTTTGTCATTTTAACTTTTAGTGTTTAATAGTGGTTTTTGTTTTAATACCACAGTGAGACTTGCGACTCAAGCCTACAGCATTTTCTATTGAATATTGTCAGTGGAGAAATATTTCTGTCATTTCAGGGTGGGTTTTGTCTTTGCAAATAATAAATGTTATCTGGATCTAGGATAACTAGTGAATGAGCAGTTGAATGTCAATTTAGGTAAGATCTTCTGTAAGGGTAGCTGTGGAAAAATGTCTATTGAGCTTAGTTAAATTCCTGCTGGAAAGTGCAAGATATATGGAAATTCACATTCCTTGTGCCTGACAGTCCCCCATGCCTTTAATCAAAGAATTGGAACATTAGAAGAAACCTGGGGGTTATGGAATCCAACTCCTTCCTCAACAAAAATAAACAGGCCATAAAAATGAAATTGTATTTAAAATAATGTGGTTTTCCCTGATTAAAGAAGTGTAAGTAATTAGAATTTTATTTAACTAGTTCTTAAATACTGTGAACATTTGGATGCTGTTCATGAGTGTGTGTGTATGTGTGTGTGTGGTCAGTGTGATTGTGTATTTATAGAATATACTTTCAGGATATCAGTCCAGTTCTCAATTAATTTTCCTTACTTTGGGATAGTCCTCCCACACTCCACATCTGATTCTTGAAGTCACAGGTATGGAACCCTGACAGCTATGCTAGGAGGGTCACGCCTGCCCTGGAGACAGTGAATTGGGTCAGCAGTAACACCTGAGCCAAGGTAGCTCAATCAAATCCTCTCTTATGGGAATTTGCAATTGGCCCTTAGGCAGTCTTCAATGTGGCTGATCTACGAGCTATGGAGAAGGGAACTAAAGTGCTACACACGGACTGGACAGCCAAGAAGGTTGGTTTGTAGAGAAAGAAAAAGTAATCAGAAGAATGAAAAAGACATAAAGACGAGATTAACAGAGAGAACACTGCTCATGAGTCCAAAGTCTCCAGTTCCCCGTTAGAGTCCTTCTTTACTCCTGACTACGCTTAAGTTCCCTGAGCCACCACTCCATCTTTCAGTGATGTATTTTAAGTGTTTATTTTTATTTATTAAGTTAAACTGAATTGATTAGTTTCCTTCAACCCAACAGATCATACCTATCAGGATATGCCCCCAGAAGAGGACAGAATCAGCCAACCTTTCTCAGGAACCAAAGTTCTTTTCAAAAGGACCCAACGGGTTCTCTGAGAGAAGTGGAAATGTAACAAAGAGTCAGGTCCTGTGCCATGAGGTCTGAGCCATCTTCTAACTGTAGCTTTCCAGAGACTACCTGGGTGGGGAACAGGAGCTCCCCCTGAGGTACGAGAGAATGGAGGTATCTGGACCATGGCCCCCTGTTGGTGGGAAAAGGACAACTTTGAGTGTGGTTGGCACTGTGCTATGAATGGTGCTTGCCTGACACAGTCCCAAAGAAACCGGAAAAAGCAACTATCACATTGTCATTCTCCTGTATTCAGCTAGCTCAGTAGCTGTCCCCTCATTGTCCAGACAAAGAGAAAAAATCCAAACTTTTTTTAAAGATTTTATTTATTTATTTGAGAGAGAAGGAGAAGCAGTCTCCCTGATGAGCAAGGATTCCCCCTATGGGACTCGATCCCAGGACCCTGGGATTAAAACCTGAACCAAAGGCAGTTGCTTAACCGACTGAGCCACCCAGGTACCCCCTAAATCCAAACTCAGAGCAGGCACACAGGAGCGCACCTTATTTTCATCCTCACTCTTGGCTTGCACTTCAGACAGCCTCATATTTTGTGATCCAGAAACACAAAACTACTAACGTCCTCTTCCTCATACCTCCACGCACATATGGTTCCCTCCGCTTGGAATAACCTTCACATCTACCTCTCCTGACTCCATCCTAGCTCCTCACTCCCTTGGTTTAGAAAAGTCTTATTCAACTGCAAAATCTCTTCAACATGCTACCCTGAAAAACTTTCCCTGGACTTTCTCTGCCCCCGGAGAGAGTTAATCCCTCCTTTCCTCAAACTACTTCAATACTTTATAAATATTTCCATTACTGTCCTCGATTGCACTCTGTTGCAATGATTTGTTTATATGTTGTCTTCCCAGCTTTGGGAGCACATAGGCCCACAAGGAGTATCTTTACTGAATATTTTCATTGAAATTCTTTTTCTTCTATAATTATTTCCCATCTCACTTCTAACTCTTACCTTGGCTTTAGAACAATGGTTTAAAGCAGTAACTGCTCACTAAAATGTTATCATGAGTGCTCTCCAGTCAGGTGTTTTGTGATAGCTAATCTACTTATTAGATTATAATAATATAATAATTATTAGATTATTTCATCATCTAATGTGGGTACATTAGATGATGAAATGGAATCATGGAAAGTTCAAGTTAAATAGGTGACATGAAAGTTAATCAAATATAAAACCTTCATTTTACAGCTGACTTAATTCAGTCTTTGAGAAACCAAGGGACTTGCCTAAAACTATAAATGGCAGAACCAAAAGAAGAATTTCAGTCACGCATATTCCAGGTCAGGTGTCCTTTCTATCCTCTATGTAGAAAAAAGTCACATAAGATTAAGCGATACATGGCATGACAGCAAATGAGGCCAAGGTCAAGTTCTTCTGATATCTTAGACTGAAGAGACCGGAAAGCAAAGGTTGACAATATTATAGAATGGTAAAGAGAAAGGATTTTGAATTCCTATTTGGATTTTCAGTTCCA
The DNA here is from genome assembly GCF_010015895.1 of Lontra canadensis. NCBI lineage: Eukaryota > Metazoa > Chordata > Mammalia > Carnivora > Mustelidae > Lontra > Lontra canadensis. Next base: position 10,186,083 of record NW_022631012.1, on the reverse strand, counting down.
AGATTTCATAGTTATGTGACTTTAGGAAAAATGGTTCTGATCCTCAGTATTTTTAATCTATAAAAGGAGCATAATAAGGGTACCTGCATCAGACAGCTGTTGTGGAAACTAAATCATATTAGCACAATGTTTGCACATAGTAAGTAACTCAAGATAGCAGAATTATATCTTGTATTTAACTGGAGCTGATTCACTTCAGCATATGTCCTCCACAGACCAAGGAAAAGAGAGAAAATATCAATTTAATTTGCATTGTCACTGAGTATGTACCCTGGAGCCAGCCTGAGAAGGGAGCTGTGAGTCTGTGGGTCCCTCTGTCAGTCTCAGCTCCCACATGACTGCATTATCGTGCCCAAGGAGAGCTTCGAGGTCTGTGTGTGTTATACACCATGTCCTTTAAATGTAAGCCAGTTACTTCCTCTGGTGCACACACAAGGAAACACCAATCTGCTCTAATGTTGCCAGAACAACTAGATGCAGTAGGCTCAGAATTGTGGGTTTTCAGTCTCCAGCATAACTCTAAGGTACCAAGGAAAATTTTGATAGGATGTCATTTTTGCTTCAGGCTCTGACTTGGTATTCTAATTCCCTCATTAGATACACTGGCACTTTAAATACCATCATCATGGTGGTCATCATCATCATCACTAATGGCCTGTCACAAATCCCTGTTATTAGTAAGAAATCCCTTCCTCTAGCACTGTGCTTGGAGTTCTCCTCAGAAGAGTACACTTAAAGTCTCCCTTCTTCACACAATGTATGATCAGAACATGTTGGAGAGAAATGCAGTTGGTCTTCCAGGCCCTCTGTCAATTAACACATATTTGGTAATTAATTGAAGTGTCCTGTGTACCGTTTACATGGCCAGGACTAGGGGGACATCATTGAGGCACTTGCATCCGGCACAAAGTGTAGGGGAGCATGACAAACTCAGTAGCCAGATTAAAAATATCTTAATATCATATTTTTAAAAACCTCTGCAAAAAATCCATAGTAAATAAAATATCAAAATGTTAAGTAAAGACAGGATTGGCATTCCTGATTTTTCCTTTTGCTTCAGACCCCAATGGCTTGGCCTGACACTGGACTTGCCTTCCTGGATCCTTCGCACTTCTCAGAGCACACATCAAAGTTGTGTTATCCCTTTGGAGTTTCTCATGTGATTACAAAATCACAAAAATCAGCTCAATTTAGTCATTTACTCCACAAATCATATTACTACATGCCAGGCACTATTCTAGATGCTGGAGATATCACAGCGAATAACCAGACAAAACCATTGCCTCCATGGGGCTTGCATCTAAGTGGAGGAAACAGACCATAAAAAAAGAAATGAGGAAAATAATGCACAGTGTCAGAATCAGGGATTCCATGGTTGGAGCTAGGAAATGAATAAGGTGGCCAGGGAAGGCCTCATTGAGCAAGTGACAATTCAGCAAAGACCTAGAAGAATGAGGAAGCAAGTAATGGAACTATCTGGAAGGAAATCATCTCATGCAGAGGGATCAGCAGGTGCCAGAAGGCGGACAACTGTTGTACCAGGGAGGGGTTATGAAAAACAGCTGCTTCTCTGCCAGAGCGGAGGGCTTTGTGTAAGTGTAGGGTGCAAATCAATGCCTGACAACATCAGCAATAAAGATAGCAAGCTTGATAACAAAAGGGGAAACCCTGTGCTTTGGATGGGTAGAAAATCTGAAAATAAATAAATAAATAAATAAATAAATAAATAAGGGCTCTGAGAGGAAGAAAGAAGGTTTGGTAGACAGCCAATAGGGTCTGCATTAGGAACTTGTTTTTGAGTTATAATGTGAGTTGGGTTAAATTCCCAGAATAGGTGGTATCCATATGAAGGTAAGAGCACTGATAGAGAAAGCAGAAGGATTACAAAACAAGTATCTGAGTTTGAGGAAAACAAGGCTCTCTTCTCATTTTTTTGTTCTTACTGGGATCAGAAAGCAGGTGTCAAGCCAACAGCTGGAGCTAGATCAAACAATTTCTGACTTGCACTTCAATATCATAATAAGAAAATCATTAATTATTCCAAAGTTTAGCAGAGCTATTCCTTGTCCATGTGACATTGGCTATAAGATCATAGTATGAGTAGTGGACTTGGAGTCCATTTTGAATGTGTTGAGGCTTATATCAGCAAATTGGTTAACAGGGACAAAGATACAGTTTTTATTCATCGGGGAAAAGCCAAAGGCAAAATGTGTGGGTGATATGGATTATAGCAAAGGATACACAATCATTGTTCCAGATATCTTTGTAGGGCAAGGACTGTAGTACCATTCCAATGATTAGCCTTCCTTCTAGTTTTCAACCAAGAAATGACAAAAAGATTGATAAAGAAACAAATATAATATCTAATATTATATCTATTATGCCCAGATGCCTGGTGTTAATTCTGCTATGGTATAATGGCTTTATATCATTTAATAATAAAATGTCCAGAATTTTAGGTGGGAGTGTCAGTCAGTCTACGGCATTGTCAAAGATTTCAAAGATGTTTGTAGTTTAAAGATACTTATGTTGTTCATTTTTGCTCAAAACAAATATATATATATATATATATATGTGTATATATATATATATATATATATATATATATATATATATAGTATATCTCTTTTCTGACCCAGGAGATGAAAGAACATCACAAAGATTTTTCTCGGGAAAACTGATGAATTTGTGCTCAGAGGAAAGAGGGCTTTAAGTGTCAAGAAAACCTTCTATTGAGAAGGCAAGAAAGATCAAATATAGTGGTGAAACCAATACTTAAAGTAATGGCAGAGTGCAACTTTTCTCAAAATAGATTTTCTCCAAAACTTGTTTGGAAATACTTAGATCACTGGATTTAATTTTCAGTGTATATAAAATGTCATCTCATGAAATTCTAAAATTTTATTTCATCTTATATATAATTTCTTCTGTGAAATTAAAAAAAAAATAACTCTGCCTGCCTTCATCCCAAATTAGCTTAGGCAATGTTCCAAAACTATCCTTTTCCCTAGACTTAAGAAGTATCTCAAAATTCCCCACATTCCTAATATTCTCTGAGAGAATAGGAAAGGATATTAATTAGAATAGACTAAGTTATGATACAGTTACAATAAACCCTAAATTCTCAGTGGCTTCATTTCATAACTGTTTATTTCTAGTTCACACAATATCTAATGTGTGTGAGGCAGTCCTCCTTCATCTTGTCAATATACCATCAGGAACATGAGCTCTCCATGATCACCATGGCAGGGAAAAAGAGAGCTGAAAAATCATGTGGAATGATTCTACCTATGTCTGATGGCCAGAACCCAGTCACATCTCTTCAATCTAGTAGGGAAATTGGAAAGGAAATACACAGGAGCTGGTACATAGCAGACTGAGTACCAACAATTCGGCTTCAGTTTGCTTCATGCTTCCAAATACCCCTTTGCTCCTTCCTTCCAGACATAGAAACCAGTTACTGCTCTCCCATATCCCCAAAAGTCAGCCCTAAATCCACTGCATTCAACTTAACACCCAAATCTTTGGATGATACACAATTGTCTCTATCAAATCTGGATGAAGCTTCTCCTGGTCTGGGAAACAGTGAACTTCAGAAAGGTTAATTATCTGTCCTGTCCAATGTACGATGGTGGAATGAAGACAGAATCATCACAATAAATGCTCCTTCTCAGAAAAAAGAAGAAAGAAAGATACAAAGCAATCACACAGCTGGAGTTGTGAAATTCTCCTGACCAGTACTCTGGGTGAGGGAGGTTCCTTTATTAGCCCTGATTCTGTCCTCTAGGAGGGACTTTTTTTGTTTATCATCTTCTTTGACCACACTTGAAGTAGGTACAAACAATCATCTCTTCTCCAGACTGTAGCCTTCCAACACATGTGCTCATGGAAGATTAGGAACCAGAGCTCCTAATCTCAAACCATCAAAGGGTTTTTACACTCCAGGGTCATCGGTTTTGGGGGGAAATTTCATTCCTTCAAAAATCCAGTAGACTTTTGATCTGTTTGACTCCAATTAGCTCCATGTGGTAATAAATACATTTGAAGTTACCTTTTATTTTTTTAAAGATTTTTTTGTTGTTGTTGTTTATTTGATAAGGGGGAAGCAGAGGGAATGGGAGAGGCAGACCCACCGAGCAGGGAGCCTGATGCAGGACTAAATCCCAGGATCCTGGGACCATGGCCTGAGCCAAAGGCATGTGCTTAACTGACAGAGCCACCCAGGTGTCCCCAAATTTACTTTTTAGACACAATCCTCAAATCTACTGTATTTCCTTGTCCTTACCTTCATTCCTATCTCTTTCTACTTAATGGTGGCTACCTTTGAAGTTTGGAGAGAAAGGTCACTCCCTTAATATAATTTGTGTCAGAGTCACTTTACTTTTTATTAGGTGTTTGCTACTCAAAATCTTTTATAACTCCACCTCTTACCTTTTGGAATCTAGAAGCAGTTGGCTTCTACAGTCTTACAATGCCTCAAATTTCAGGTCTTAATTTCTGTTTGTAAAGAGGTCAGTTCTCTTCTGAGCTCATTTCTTCTTTATGTCTTTCCAAACACAGTTAATAGTATGCAATACAAAATATTTTTTTAAAGATATATTTAGGTAATTTCTACACCAAATGTGGGGCTCGAATTCACCATCCCAAGATCAGGAGTCACATGTTCTACCAACTGAGCCAGCCATGTTCCCCTGCAAAATACAATATTAACATACTGTTTTCTAAACCTTTTCCTTAGACATGCCAGCACAGTAACTACATGGTCTGTCTCGAATTATTGTAGGTGGCAAAGTTTCCAAATGTTTTGTCTGTGCATGATATGAATCAAGGATTTTCCAGCCTCCAATATTAGTTTCTTTACCATATAATGGCCATCCACTAATCCAATGCCACATACTGGTACCTTAAATTCCACGACTATTAAAAAAATAAAAAAATCCCTAGGTTCTAGAGCAGGTGAGCTCCCAACTTTCAGTGATTTAACAAAATAAATATCATTCCCAGCTCACACAATGTGTAATTTATGGCAGGTGGTCCTCTCCCATCTTATAGCTCTCATCTTAAATACCTGCCTTCTAAGGTCTCTGGATCTTGGGAGTAAAAGGGCTGGATAACCACACTAGAAAACTTTAGGGAATGGTCTAAAAGTGGCTTACATTACTTCAACTCATCCTTTATTTGTCAGAACCCCATTAAAAAGCCCCAGCCTAACTGAAGGGTAAGCTAGGAAGCATTGTGGAGCATATGGATTTGGAGATGGAGCATTCTGTCTCTGTCACATATATCTCCATGATACCAAATCCAAAAATACTCACAAAAGAAATCTAAAGTTTGGGCAAGTTACTTTACCATTAATTATTTGTTTTCATTACAAAGTGAGCTTAATTTTATTTAACCTTAATTTTATTAAAAGAGTGATTATGAGGATTTAATACTATGGTGTAAAAAGTTCTAGCATAATACTTGATGTAGAATAGTCTCTCCTAAAAAAGTTTATAAAAACTCAATAGAGTATTTCTAATTTGCTCTGGTTTTACATATAGAGATATCATATTCTTAACTAGGGCTTAGTATTCTTTATAAAATGTTTACAGAAAAGTTTTAACCATTGACAGTCATCCAAGTTCCCTTTCAGAAGTCTGTTGGTTGCATCTTTAACATGAAGATTTTAGTTTTCTCTTGTGATCTTGGCATTCCTTATTGGTATTGTTTTCAAAATCTCCAGTTCAAGTGTAAATTGGAGCACTACTGAAGGTTATGATGGGGGGATGGTCCCATGGGCTAGAGAGGATGTTATTATCTCTGGATTGGGTTCCCCTAAAGAAGTACTTGGGGAAAGAATTTCAGAGCAAGTACTTGATTTAAGAGGTTATCCCAAGAAGCAAAGTATGGGGAGCGGGGAATTGAGACAGAAGGAAATAAAGGCAATCAAGTATGTGTTAATGACTGGGATACCACAGTGGGCAATTGGGAGTTGTCTGAGGACTTTTAGGACATTCTGTAGAATATACTCTAGAATTGTCTCATCAAGGCTTGAAGAACCTGAATGTTTATCTATCAACTCCTATCTGTCAGTGATTGAATTTCCTTCCTGGGGTGTTACTTTCTAGCGCTCCCAGCCTGCTTTAGGAACAAATAAGCATGCACCTCCATGACAGAACTACCACAGGCAGAGAGAGGCAAAACACCCTTGGCATATCTGGAAACTTTCTGCAGGTGACTTATAGAGTGGGCCTTTGCATATGGGTGGGGCACAAATGTCATGGAGCCTATATTTAAAATAGCTTTCCTTGGAATTTCTGAATCACTGGACCAGGTAGCCACAATTCCTTCCCAGCACCTCCCTCCCTTCTCTCTCTCTTTCCATTTCTGCCTCTCTCTCTCTCTCTCTCTCCCTACCCCCTTTATTATTGCTAACTCTTAAATGTATTATAAAACCTGCAAATTATGATTTCTGACAAGGACTGAAAAGGTTATACATTGGAAAATGTGCTTATTTTCCAGTCTATGATGTCTTATCTCTCTGTACTAGATTTTGTCAATCTTCTTGTTGTATATAGTGCCAGATTCCCTTCTTTGGCAGGAAGATGTTGGAGGGCTCAGGCCTGCCAAGCTGGGAGAATCTTGAGGAGTGGAAGGAATTTATTGAAGCTGAAGAGGTAGCTACAATCAAAGCAGCAAGCAAGACTGAAAACAGTGTGTTAAACCTGAGAGAAAGAGAGGAAGGGGGATTGGTAAATCACAAAAGCGAGAGGGGGCAGAAGCCAGCATCTACTCTGAGGTAGAGTCTAGAATCCAAACATCAGGGAAACCAGAAAGTAAACAAGGATTGGTTGGATATAAGTGGGAAGAGACCATTACACGGAAATGCTTCATTGTTCTCAATTTCATTTTAGAAATCAATGGGATCTCTGTGTATGGGTGAGCCCTTAACTTTTCAAGTGCAAGATGAGGCAGACAGTAGGAACCTCTAGACTTTTATACATTTCCTAGATTTTGCCTCTCTAATCCCCCAGTCTAAATTACTCCCATTGATAAATATTTTAAGTCATTTTTGTACTCTAATTCTCTTATTTTTCAGCTTAAAATGTATCCATGGGTTAGAGTTCCCTTTTTGTTCCAGATTAAAAAGTTATACTCTTCATAATTCAAACAACAACATTTTGGCAGGAAGTTAGCAGGAACATATGGGCCTCAGCATTTTGATGCCCAGACTGGCTTCTGCCAAAACATTTCTTTGCTGTCATATAGAGAGCAGCAGTGTTTGGGACTGTTGGGGAATCATCCCACACAGCTAGGGTTGGGGAATACTGCTGCCTAACAGCCTTTGTGCATAGCTGAGGGACTTCCTGCCCCTGAGAACTTTCGGAGGATTTTCAGAGGTGGTGGGAGGTGGGGTCAGTCAGTGTCCATCTCTTAAAGCCACAGCTACAGGCAATGTCTCTTAACTTCAAACAGCCCACAGACAGTGGTAGGAAGACTGAGATAGGAATGTGGAGGTTATTGGTCAGAATCAAGACCAGAAAAGAGAAACCACTGTTTATTTTGTAAAAAAAGAGGGCATTTAGTAGAAGTGATTGGTTACTCAGGTGATGAAAGAACTAAAAATCAAACAGGAGACAGTAAGACAAACCAGAGCTGAGCCAGAACAGGAAGCCATTAGAAGTAGAAGGGTGAGGGTGAAGGGAGACTTATCAGAGCTCAAGGGAAGTTGGAACCATGATGACTTGTACAACAGGAACTGAAGCCAAAGAAGAGAGTGAGCAACTGCTGGAGACACCCTCTGAGGCTGATAGGGAATGGGAAATACCCTGGCTTGCCTTCCTCCCACCCTCCAATCTTTTTCCAGTGATTCTCACTAAATGAAAAGTTAGCAGACATGGGATCCTGGGGCGCCAGCCTCAGAGGTTAGTCCCCCTTCCATATAGATGGAACTGAGAGCAAGTAGAAAAGCATTGACTTGCATAGTGTGGGAGGAATTAATATCTGAGACAGAATAAGCTATTCACTCCTGAGATCTAAAGTAGGTACATCCAAATCCCAACCAGTTTATTTTATTTTTTTTTTATTTTTATTTTTTTGAGCCAACTCAGTGATTGGAATGTTGGCATATGAAGGAAAATAATAACTTCACCATCATCTGACATTAACTGAACTCTATGTGCTGGGCTATTCATACCAGCTATTTCATGTAACCCATACTATATTCTGATATACTATTACATCCTCAGTGACTACATGAAAAAACTCAGGCACAGAGAATTTAAAGATTTGTCCTAGTATGCAATAGAATTAGTGTTCAGACACAGGCAGTCCAAGAGTCCATTTACCACCTACTATCTCGACTCTCCCACCCCTGCCCCCTCTACTCTGCCACCTCTACTCACTAGAGATCTAGATCTTCTTACGTGTCATTCATAAGAGGGGTGTGAGGCTAACACCATGACTAGGAAGTATGGGAACCCGTTCTGAGGTCCCCTGTGAACAACTATCCCAAGTAAATTTAGGAAAAATCTAGGAGGGATAATGTTTTTGTTTTTGTTGTTTTTTGTTTTGGTTTGGTTTGGTTTTGGATCCTGTATTTCCCTTGCTCATTGTTTTCTATGATGATTATTCACATTTAGCCCCCATCATCTTTGTGGCAGGGGTACATGGAAGGGGCTTCAATTTTTCAATTTGCTAATCATAAAACCATCTTATTTTCTCCTTTAATTTATGCCAACAATTTCTACCAGGTATGTGCTGGCTGTCCTGAACCTTGCACATAATGATCTTGGTGCTGCTTTATTTCTAGGCAATGGGACCCTAAGGGTTAATTACCAATAAGGAGGAAAGGAGAGGCCAGTAGGTGAAAGAGCCTCTTCCGGCAAAAGCTGCATAAAATTTTCACCTTGCAGCTAGGGGAACTTCAAGCTAAACATGAAAACAATACAAAAAAAAAAAAAAAAAAAAAAACTGAGTCTGGAGATTACAAGGGATTGAGTGTTGTCTACAAAGAAGCCCAAACTACCCAATCTATCACTCAATGCCTAGACTTCTTTTCAACACATGATGCTAGAGCAACTGGACATGGACATGTTAAAAAAAAAAAAAAATGAACCTAGACAAAGACATTGCACTCTTCACAAAAATCAGAACCAAAATCCAAAACACTGACAACACCAAATGCCGATGAAAATGTGAAACAACAGGAACACTTATTCATTACTGATGTTAAAGCAAAAGGTACAGGCACTTTGGAAGACACATTGGTGGTTTCTTACAAAACTAAACATACTCTTACCATACAATCCAGGAATTGTTTCTCGGTATTCACCCAAATTAGTGGAAAACTTATGTACCTATAAAAATCTCTGGATGATTATACCATTTTTCTTCATTATTGCCAAAATTTATATGCCACTAAGGTGTTCTCAGTATGTGAATGGATACATAAACTGTGGGACATCCAGACAATGGAATATTATTCAGTACTAATAAGAAATGAATTCTTAAGCTATAAAAACACAGGGAAAAACATTCAATGCATATATTAAGTGAAGGAAGTTAACCTGAAAAGACTACATACTATATAATTTCAACTATATATCTTGGAAAAGGAAAAATCATGGAGTCAAAAAAAAAAAAAAAAGAGCAATGGTTGCCAAGGGTTTAAGGGGAATATGATGAATGGATAGAACACAGAGGATTTTAGGGCAATGGAAAATACTTTGAATAATAAATCTAACAAAATTAGGAACAAGGCAATGTTTTCATTTTTGCTACTTTTATTCAACATTGGATTTGAGGTCCCAGCCAATGTTATCAAAATCCTAGCAAGGTTTACTTATGTACATTGACAAGCTGATTTTAAAATTTATATGAAAATGCAAAAGACTTAGAACAGTCAAGACAATCCTGAAGATGAAGAAATTTGGAGTATATACACTGTGAGATTTTAAGATTTATTATAAAACTGTGTGATTAATAGACTATGGTGTTTGGATACACAAAGATAAATAAATCGATGGAATAGAATATGACGTTCAGAAATGAACCCACATGTACTCAATTATTTGATTTTCAGTAATGATCCCAATGCCTTTAAAGGAGGAAAGGAAGTTCTTTTCAATAAATGATGCTGTAGTAACTGCTTATCTCTATGGGGACAAAGTGAACCTTGACAGCTAACTCACACTACACATATAAATTAACTGGGGATAGATAATAGATCTAAATGGGAGGGCATAAGGTCTAACATTTCTAGAGGAAAACATATGAAAATAGCATCGTGACCTTAGGGTGAAGGATGATTTCTTGGGCAGAATGCAAAAAGCACTAACTACAAAAGAAAAAAAAAATTGGACTTCATCAAAACTAAAAACTTCTAATCAAAAGAAGTGTTTAAGAAAGTAAAAAATGGCAACCCAAGACTATGAGAAAGTATTTGAAATACATATATTTAACAAAGGATTCATACCAATAATATACAAAGAACTACAATAAGAAAAAGACAAATATCCAGTAAGATAGTGGACAAAACACTTACTAGGCGCTTCTCAAAAGCAGATACCCAAGTGGCCAAGATAGACAACATCACTATCAACATGGAACTGAAACTTAAAACTGCAAATGGAATGGTATTCCACGAATACAAGAAGAATTAAATTTTTCACACAATTGACAAAACCAAGTGTAGACAAGGTTGTAGAGCAACTGAAACTCTCATATGATGTTGGCAATAATGAAGAAAGATGGTATAGCCATCCAGAGATTTTTATAGGTACGTAAGTTTTCCACTAATCTGGGTGAATACCAAGAAACAATTCCTGGATCGTATGGTAAGAGTATGGAGGTAGAGTCCCAGGTTGGGCTCTGTGCTCATCCAGGGGTTTGTCTGAGATCCTTTCCCCCTTGTTATCCCCTCCCTCCGCTCTTCCCCCCCGCTCATGCTCTCTCTCTCTCTCAAATAAATAAATAAATAAAATCTTTAAAGGAAATGGTATGACCACTTTGGAAAAATTTTGACAGCTTTTAAGAAAGTTAAAAGTATACTCACCTTGTGACTGGCAATTTTATTCTTTGGTATATGCCCAAAATAAGTGAGTGTATATGTCCACAAAAAGACTTATTCAAGAATAGTCAAAAAAGCTTCATTCATAATGTACCCAAAGTGGAAACAGCCTAAACATTCATCAACAAAAGAATAGATAAACCTATTTTGGTGTATCTATATAATGGAATACCATGCCACAAGAAAAAAGAACCAATTACTGAAACAAAACCACACAGATAAATTTCAAAAACATCCTGTCAAGCAGAATAAGCAAAACACAAAATTGTATACACTATGATTCCTTTCAAATGAAGTGAAAAAGAGGTCAAGTTAATCTATGGTGATGAAGTCAGAACAATTATTACCTTTGAGGGGAGTATTGATTGGAAATGGCAAAAGAAAATATTCTGGAACAATAAGAATATTCTTGATTTGAGCAATATTTTGATCTGGGTCATGATTACTTGAGATGTCTCTCTCTTTCCCTCTCTGTCTTTCTCTCATGCTCTCTCTTTCTCTCTTTATCTCTCCATACATATAACTAAGCTGTACACTGAAGATTTATATTTTTTTCTGTATGAAAAAATTAAAACAGAGAAAATTCTAAAATACACCACTTTCTTCATAGTAGGAGGTTCAAGTACAACAACTTGTCTTTTCTGTTGGAGGGAGTGTCTTTCTACATCTCAGACAACTAGACCGCTAAAAACATCACCAATGTGATAGGTCTTCAAATCTACATAAGATTTCTCTCTTCCTACTGTGCAAGTTTGTTTTAAGGCAATCAGAGTACTTGCCATTTCCTGCTCAGCAGGTATAGTTAACATGATATCACTAATATGTTGAATCAACAACATGTGCTTTGGAATATCAAGACTATCAAGACTTGGAAGGTATTATAATCCTAGAACATAACTAAATGACTGTGTACGGCTGTCATTCCCAGGTGAATTTGAACTTCTTTTGATCCTCTTCCCTGATGGGGATTGAAAAGAACACATTCACCAGATGAAGAACTGCATATCAGGTGCCAGAGGCTCTCTTTATCTTTTTGTTTGTTTGTTTTAAAGATTTTATATTTATTTGAGAGAGAGAGAGAGAGCAAGAGCAGAGGGAGAAGCAGACTCCCTGCCAAGCAGGGAGCCCGATGTGGGACTCCATCTCAGGACCTTGGGATCATGACCCAAACCAAAGGGAGACACTTAACAACTGAGCCACCCAGGTATCCTCTATCTTTATCTGTTTTAATAAAGATGCCACATTCAGCATAGCAGCTGCTATGGTAGTTATGGTAGTTATGGTAGTTCACCATCCTCTGCCATGATCCAACTGATTTTTCAAGGACTGTACAGTGAATAAAAACAGAATAGGGTGTTCCACCTTAGCACCCTGTTTGTCTTTGAGAGTGACACTTGTCTCTGCCATTCATCCAGGATGTGTTCTTGCTTCAATTTTAATTCTGTTGCAGGGGTGGAGAATAGTGGTGCAGACTTAACAGCTTCCTATATTAGTTTTCTATTGCTGCTATAACAGATTACCACAAATCTAGTGCTTAAAACAACAAAAATTTATTATCGTACAGTTCTGAAGGTCCAAAGTCCAAAATAAGTCTCACTGAGATAAAATTGAGGTGTTGGAAGAACTATGTTCATTCTAAAAAATCTAGAGGAGAATTTGTTACCTTGACTTTTCCACTTTCTAGAAGCTTCCTGCTTTCCTTGCTTGTAATCTCTTCTTCCACCTTCAAAAATCATCATAGCATCTTCAAATCTCTCTCTGACTCTGACTTCCTCTTCTGCATCCCTCTTCCATTTATAAGGACTCTTGTGATTACACTGGATAATCTCTCCAGAATATTACCAGAATAATCTCTCCAGCTCAGCTGATTAGCAGCCTGAGTTCCATCTACAACTTTAATCACCCTTTTCCATGTAACCTAACATACAGGTTCAGAAGTAGGACATGGACATCTTTGAATAGCCATTATTCTGCCTATCATGCTTCCACTAACTTCCCCAATTGTAACAGTCTACAATCAAGCAACAAAGGTGAGGGTTCTGTCAGCTTCTAGGTAAAACTATCCTAATGATGCATTTAGAGCTAAGAAAATCATCGTTGGATGATCTGCAGATCCATTGTATTGACTGTAAGATGGACCTGGGACAGGACTCCATTTATCACATGGCTTCCACAACATCTTTTGGCATTTTGATTCCCTTTGTTTACCAGTATCACCTATGATCCATCACCAAACAGCCCTTGAAAGAGCCACTTTCTGTAAGTGTATGATTATCCAGTAAAGGGCCCTAAGTTCCCTGGAGGTGGATTGGGAAAATAGCTACAGCCCATACTTCTTCAGACATCACTGCACATTTCCTATCAAGGGAAATAGACTCCCCTTCAATTAACTCTGGGTCTGAGAACAGTGTAAGGAATTATGGTTTTCCAACACAGTGCTTGACATCAGCTTTCTTCTCTCCCACTATTGATTTTTGTTGTTCTTGTTGTTGTTGTATATGTCAAGAAACACAATCATCTGGTCAACTTCCTTGCCCCTAGGAAGACTATGGTCTATTAGAGATCTTCACAGATTCCTGTGGGTCATGGGCTCCTCGTTGTCATTGTCATTCCATCTGTACACCCATAATGGAAATTACATACACCTTACTTCTGATGGTTAAATGCTGCCACCTGGCCTCTTGTATGCCAGAATCTCATCATCCCCATCGATGTTGAGTATCCCTGGCCTGTAACAACCATCCATTCCACCCCTGGCCCACAAATGATAACCACCATTAGTTATCTGATTCCTTTTTGCTTTAGTTAAAGAATAACTTCTGGGACCTCTGAAAAACACAGACAGCTGGGTCTTTTTCTTTTTGTATTCCATAATAAATCCACTCAAACATAGCCACATCTCTGATTCGTTTGACCCTTTCCTTAATACTCTGCCAAGATGGTTCTGGCATCTTCACTTCATTTACTAGAGGCCTGCAGAAAATGGGAGGCTTGAGAGTTAAGTTGCCTTTCCTGTAGTATATTAGGCCGGACTCCAGAAGTCCTTTCCAGGAAGATAGGTCTTGCCAGCACTCATATCAATATACTCTTCCCTATCAAACCTTATATTCATCCCCTCTGAGCAACCTCAAGTTACATTCCTAGACATGTTGTCCTGAAACTTGTTAGTGTACATAAGTCTTTTGGTGAACAATTCTTTTTCTTTCCATAGCATGGACAGTGCTTCCTACTTGCACCACACTAAGACCTGACACTAGTTTTTATTATAGATGGTGGTTGACGAGCTAGGGCCCATGGGCTGGACACTCTTGTAAAATGGTGGTAAAGTTAAGGAACACAATCACACTCATCTGTATATTGTCTATGGCTGCTTTCATGCTACAGTGTCAGGGTTGAATAATAGAAAGAAAAAATAGGCCTAAAAAGCCTAAAATATTTATTATCTCACCCTTTAAAAGAAGGCTTGCCAATTCCTGATCTAGATTAGTTTCATCCAATAGACCTTCCTCTGATGATAGAAATATATATTGTACACTGTCCATGGTAGCCACTAGCCACATGTAGTTATTAAGAACCTGAAATATGGCTAGTGTGACTAAGAAAAGGAATTATTTATTTTATTTTATTTTAGCTGATTTGTAGTTGTGTGTGGCCAGTGGCTATTGAGTTGAACAACATAGATGTAGAACCAATGAAGGAATTTGGGAAGGGGCAGATATCTTAGGAAGACAAATACATCTTGAGGTCATCCATCTTAGTAAAGATTTTATAGAATCTTCAGAAAAGATTGGAAAATTTTTCTTTTAGCCAAGGTGAGAGGATTACCCCTGCTATCCAAGAATCAGAGGATTCTGAGGTACACAGTGCACAAGCACATCCACTCGGAAGTCCTCATCCTAGGTTTCAGGGTCTTGATTTTAATGTCAGAGATGCTGAGGCTGTGAATTCAGTCTCTGTGAAGTTCCACCACTCTTACATTTATGTCTTGGATTTGATTATTAGTATAGCCTTCCAAAAACAGGAGATGAGTTTGTCTAAACACCACATTGAGGCATTCTGGTTTTCATACCATGCCGCGAGCTGATAGATTTTTGTTGCTGTTGAAATGTAGTTGACACACAATGTTTCATTAGTTTCAGGTGTACCACACAGTGATTCAACAAGTTGAGAGGTTATGCTATCTACGCTCCCCATGAATTTAGCTACCAGCCTGAACTGATAGATTGTTGACCTCCTTTACTTCCTTTTTTCCTGTGGATGTTAACAACAACCAACTAATTCCCCAGTCTTCATACTTTCCCAGGATCTATATCTTTTAAGTATTGGAGCTATTGCATAAGCCCGTACATCCCCCTCCACACATTCTCCCTCTGAAACCTCTATAGGTGAAATCTAATGATTAACCGAATCTAATGAAATCTATGATATGCCATGCTAGAGACAATCATTGCCCCACTTTTCAATAATGGGGCTTACACCATTTATCCCATTACTATCTCACTCTGAATGTCTGCTCCTTATAGCTATTCTTGGTAGCAAGTTTCTTAGGTTGCATGCTCCCAGAAGGAGAAGCTGAAAAGATTTGAGTGCATATGGTTTATGAGGAATGATTTTAAGGGAGAGGAATCACAGAGTGGGGAAGCAAAACAGTATAGAGTTAAAAGACAATATAAGATGTGCAAATATGCAGGTCATCATGGAGAGCAAGGAGGTTCAATTCTGCTGGGACCCCTGGAAAACAGTGTGGAACACACCTCAGACTTGTCTTATACAACTAACTGAGAGATACTCCTAGCATGTCAATTCTCTGATATTTCCCACCTGCCCTGTGCATAAGATGAGATAAAAGTCTCAGGTGGAGAGTTGCAGGTGCTTGCCCTCTTCAGGAATGATGAATGTTGAGGTAGGTATAAGTAGGGCAGTAACAACATCTTCTACAACACTGAATACACAAAAACCTCTTAAATCCATAAAGGGGGTTGGCCAAAGCAATCAAAGCAAAATTAAAAAGAAAAACACAGACACACACACAGACACACACAATCTCCTTTGTCATCACTGGAGGTAACCAGTATACAATACTTAACCATGATAATTGGCAATTAGAGGGGAAAATTTAAGCATTGAGCCTAAGTCTCCGGTTTGAACTATATTTCAGAGTAATCAGCCATGTTCAATGAGGGAAAGTTCTTCAAAGAAAAATTATCATGTTTCATCATTGTTTTGTTGGGATGAAATAACACAAAGTCACTGATTTGCTTTAATACATTTCAGAATGGGAAGGAAGGGATAGATGAGACAAATGAGGGGAAATCTTGATAAACACTGAATCTATATTGGATCTGCCGTGTGGGGAGGTTCATTGTATTATTTCTTTTTGGATTTTTTACTTAGAAGAAATCTTTTCCTTTTCTTATCCCCTCCAGCACTATCATTAGCCTTGAGTTGCATACACATTCTTATAATCCTGATTACCCATTATTAAGATAAAGCACTAAATAATGCAGTTGAACTGCAAGCAACAGCTTTTTTCCTAAGATGCAACTTCCAAATCATGGTGCCTGTTCCCGCTGTGAGCACATTATAACCTTAAATTTTCCCTAATGAATTGATCCACTTAGGCATAGTCACTGTTTGTTATGAAATCTTGCATTCATACACACCTTATAAGGTCGTTGTGTGGATTTTAAAAACAATGAATATGGAGCTCCCGTCAGCATGTCTGGAGCTGTGGGGAAGGCACTGAGTGTAGACACATTTCCTACCTCCTCCCCTTCCCATATATAAACAGGAAAAGCTCCTTTTAGTTCCTTCCAAATGTAAATATATTACCTGAGAAGGGTACTAAGTTAACTCATTAGCACCTCCTAACACTTGAGCAGAGTTTACTTAATCAGATGAACTACAGAAAACAAAGTCCTGAGGCAACGGATTTTCAGTTGCACAGAAGTTGACAAGGACAAGGTAGTATGGAAAGTAAATAAACAAAATTCCATCTTACCTTTGTTGGTGGATATGGACTCTCTGGATTGCTTTTGTTTCCAACCTCATTTGATCGTCACAGACCTCCCTTGACCACAGGAGGTTTAATAAGCTTCAAGCATGGACCCGGCCTTAAAAAGCTAATAAATGTCAGAGCTGGAGCTGGAACTCAGATCTTCTCTGAACTACAGAGGAGGCCTGGATATCTGGGGCCAAGGCTGAGACCACTGAAGGAGACATAACAGCAGAGTGAGGACTTCTTGAAGAAGACACCGAAGGTGGGGTATTGTCCCCTTCATAAAGGGATCCCCTTAGGCTCCTTCCTGTGCATAAGGTTTCAGTTTTTGGATCTGTCCCCATCTTATTTATACTGAATCTTGTGCAGGACAATTTTCTTGGTGACCTGTAATGTCCTCATATTCCATTCACAAATACCTTCCCTGGAATACTCATGGCTGTGTTGTTTTACCACAAAAATAGCAAAATAAGGTATTTCAACATTCTTAAAAAGCAATCTTCAAATTATACCTACAGAATATGTTATGATTTCAGAAAATGCTAGCCTCATTTTTCCTATTCTTGACTCTATATGTGATATTCAAAAACAATTGATAATTACTCCTGTTTTAGGTATTTGAAAGGTGAATTTTAATGGCAAAGTATAGACTGTTTTTCCATTCTTCCCTGTGGAAAACAAAAACAAAAACAAAAGATTCTTACTGAGTTGGCCAGTTGTACAAGTTATACATATTTGTAGCTTTCGATATTAGAGATTCAAACATTAGAGAAGTATATAAATGAGACAGTGACGTGTGTCTGTCCCCCACCCCATAATCCTGTTCTTCAGTATGAACCATGGCGAATAACTAGGCAGCTCTTATCTCAGACTTTTTATTTTACAGAGTTTACAAAGCACTTTCACATACTTCATCTAATTGAAACCTCACAACAGCAGTATTCAATTATAAATGTGAGATTGGGGAAATTGTTTTCCAGTGAACTTTAATAACCTTCTCACAAAAGGGAGCTACCATGACTGACTACCTTCTATTCACGTTTTTGCAGACCCAGGCCGGGATTGATTTACTGTGACCTTTCCTGCTCAATTCATATAGCAAAGAGCAGACTGGGCTGTGGAGAGCAGAATCAATCCAAAATCCGCTAAGCATTTGGGTTCCACCAGCTACAGCCTTGGCTAAACACAGAACATTTGCATGGGTAATAGATAAAGATGAGCAATCTTTGAAAACACTATAAAGGGTGCTTCTTCAAGATCACAAACAAAGAAAAATGTGGGGCTAGCTGGTCTAAACTCTGGTATAAAATTGAGTTCAAATTAGAGAAAATTGTGGTATTTCCTTCCGTAGAACTGGGTAGAGATAGACTGAATGCACCAATTACCACTGGAGATAAAGTAGCAGCTCTCAAATTAATGGAATAAAACAAGTCCCCCAGGCTAACAGCATAGTCTTGGGGTTAGCTGCTTAATTAGTGGGCTCTTTGTTCTAATAGATCTTTCAGATAAGATCTTGAAATCAAGTCAGATTGGGGGGAGGAGGGAGTTGGAGAGAGCTTGGAGTCTTAGGTGAACCTGGTTACCATATTTTTAAACTAGACTAATGGAAAGATAAGGACCTCGATTCCAAAGAGCCAAATCAACCTTATCTCTTGAATTAGTTTGTGTATAATGAACTATTTATTTTGGCCTGGAAAGTTGCTTCAATGAACCCATTATGATGGCCAAGGACTAAGCATGATTAAATTTCCCTCCAAGGACAACTGAAGGAAAGTTAATATCTTTATCTATCTCCAGTTTCCAAATCACAAGCAAAAATATTTACGAGGTAAAATCTTTATTACTGTGGCTTTAACACTCGGTGCTTGCATGCTTCTCTTAAACTCTCGGGTCACAACCAGTAGCAGGAGGAGGTGGTGACACATTGGATTTGATGTCCATGGAAACAAAAAGCAACAAGTCTCTGAGCTCCCTGGTCTCTGAGCATAATGCTGAGTGACTTGGAGTAGTGTGACCTACCTTAAAATGTTGTAATGGCCCCGCTAGTGATTCATGTCCACACGAAACAAACAGCTATCTTTCTAACCCTTCACAGCCAAGGCGGGGCTCCACCTCTGGCTTTGATGATGAGACTCTGGCAGCCGGTCTAAGAGAGAAAAGGACATCCGGGGAATTTTAAGTGGTTTGGATCAGCAGCTGTCATGTACAATTGATGTTCATTTATATTTCACTAGCCAAAATCTAATGCTGCCCAAAATTGGGAAAGAAATATTTCAAATACTAATCAGGTCCAATCCTGCTTTAATGTAAAAAATGAGCTGTCCTATCTTTTTCAATCCTAGTCTCAGAAGGGAGATTTAATGTTTCCTGACAGTGCTTTAAATACTTTGCTGTTCAGACTTCAATGAATCCACAATAATTATATCAGTTAAACCAGCTTGGTTTTTCCAAAGCTGTTTCAAGCTGAGGGTGCTTTTGAACTCCTTATCATGGCATTCATCCTTTGATACCAGGTTTAACAGAGAAAGGGCTGATACTCGGATGAATCACCACTTAACTGTTTAACCCATTTACCTATTAGTTGTTTCCTTGTGGTTGTTGTTGTTTGGTCTATGAACTCCGTACTCTATTTCCCAGCCTCCTCCCTTCCAGGAAGCGTAATTGAACAGAATATAGGAACCAAATGTTTTTCCTAGTGGAGAGTTTCAGGGAAAGCCCAGTGTTTTTTAATTCCCAGAAGACCAAGCAATAAAGACTTCAGTAGATTATCATTAAGAACTGACTTAACACTTAGGTCAAACGCAGCCTTTTATAAGAGCTTTTATGTTGTCATTTCTATGAAGGAAGTTAAAAAAATACCCTTGTTTCACAGATAAAGTGTGTTATCAATATACCATTGTTTTAGGGGGAAAAAGTACCAACATCTCTAGGTGGAAATTAGTTTTACCCATCCCTCATCACTCCCTCAAGATGTTTAACAATTTCATCATAGTTTTGGCTTCAGTGAGTGTTCATTCTTACTGAAACACATTCTCCCATAAAATGAGATCTCGATCTGTTGTATTGGCAATCTCTAGCCTTCACCTCTACAATGACTGAACAAACAAAAGAGCACAGTTGAGAACAATTTTCCTTCAGAAGAGCAGCCAAAGTGCACTGAACGCATTTACATAAAGCCATAAAGCAAGTGTAGGAAGCAGAAGGCTTCTCCTCCATGTTGAGTGGAGCAATGAGCCAAGCCTTTGGAGAAGCAGGAAAATGGTAGCTGTTGACCCTCTTTATTTCTGCAGTTGACTACTGAATTTCCATAGCAGAATCTGTCTTAGCTTCTTTGGGAGTATAAACCAAGAATCACATATGAGAACCTTATCATTGCTTTTCCATAAACAATTATCCTGCATAAATACAGATTAGAAGTCATGGAATGGATGCTGACTACTAACAAAAGAAATTATCAAAGAGATGAACATAAATAGTTCTAAAATCGGAGCAGGTCTTGCAAACATGACATGACATGACAGGGTCAAAATATAGGAGAGATGATAGCAAACAAGGTTTGCTTTGAACTTCTCATTCAACATTTATTATGTTTTCTATTAATTTTCTGATAAATGACTATTTGTTATTTACATTTGACTCTTGTAAATCCAAACTTTCATAATTTAATGCTCTGTTTTTAATCCTGCTGTATCCATTTGCATGATGCTCTCAGATTCATATCAGCAGCTAAATTTGTTATTTTCATTTTAAGTGGGAACACTTTTGATACTAATAGGCTGATTTAGAGAAGGTTACCTCTTAGGCAGCAAGTCTGGACTAGTTGTAGGATTATTGCCAAGTCGGGATATTATAGTGGTAAAACTTTCAAATTTTGGAGCTGAAGAGTGCAGTCTAGTTCTAATTTTGCCCATTATTAATTGCATGGGCTACTTAATAGGGTGTAGTTTAAACTCCCCACTACATTTTATAGGAAGTATATGTGTATGTCAGTTAGATTAAGCTATGCATAAGGGTGGTCATTTGCCCTAACTAAAAATTCACTCCCTAGATGTCAACAGCTAATCTTCTAATCAACTAATCTAACCGGCCTCCAGAGGTGCATTCTAGCAAAAATTAAGCTATCTTAGTCTTCTAAAACCACCACCAGAATATCCTTAATTAGCATAATTTGTTAAAAATGGCTTTTCATTGGTAAAATTAACATATGTCAATTAGCATTAGGGATATTAGAAATGGGTGAAACTGGTAGAAATGGAGATATTAAAGATACATGGATTGTAAAAAAATATTGTAGAGACTTTCCTTGCCTGTAAACACAGTAAGAACCTAGAAAACCTGGTGGTCTTGTCCTGTGTCGAGGCACTGACTCAACCCTCAGTCTACTGCTGGCCTGATTATCTACTATATCAGACTATAGACTTCTATGTTAGATAAGCTATTTTATGCCTACTTCTTAATGAATGTTTAATATGCATCCTTACGTGTGGCCAGATTTGGTCAGAGATTTACTTTCAATATAAACTGGTAAAAAGGTTGTGTGGCAGATTCTTGTCTAATTTTTGGTGGTTCCCATTATCCACAAATTAACTTTTGCAATATTGCCCTTCACTCAGCATTGATTTCTCTTTAACCCTGTCCCAGATATTTGTAATGTCACCCTGTAAGCAATTAAGAGGTGATAAACTCATAGATCTCCAGGCTATAGACTCAGAGGGCTTCAGTGGGATTCAATGCATGCATAGGGCTCCCCTGGGCTAGCAGTCCCTTTGGACCTCTGTGGCAGGGACCATGAAGGACTATTCAGCAAATAATGTATTCAAATACATTGATTCACAGTAGGGCCTGTTGGAGGGACAGATGAGTTGAGGTTTTGAAGAAAGGATGATTAACGTGATCAGATGGGCTAAAGACACTGGGGATAAAAGGAATGGAACATAAATCAGAGAAGTCACAAGAATTCCCATGAGGTTGTGCTCCAGGAGTGTCACTCCTATAGGAAAAAAAAGTGTAAATCTTGACAGTTGCTTGGTCCTTACCCCAAGTCCCAGAAGCAGTTAGGATTTCTCCAGTTCCCTCCAGGGTCTTCATTTCTCTGGAGTTTTTATCAATACTTCCTGTAGACTGTTTTTTCCATAGGGCCATCATCAAACCTTTTGTTATTTACTCATAAGAGTAGAAGACACTGTGGGCAGGTGGTGATTGGATGGCTTAGTTGTTAAGTATCCAACTTTTGATTTCAGCTCAAGTCATGATCTCAGAGTCATGAGATTGAGGCCCAGGTCAGGTGAGCACTGGGCATGGACCCTGCTTAAGATTCCCTCTCCCCCTCTCCCTCTACACCTCTGTACCCTCTCTCCCCCTCTCTTAAAAAAAAAAAAAATTGAACATAGATTGGACATCCTCAGGCCATGTCATAAATAGAGATAATAATGATGATGATGATGATGATGATGGTGGTAGTAATGCTTATTAATACAATTTCCACGTGGCAAAAACTTATGTCTCCATGGATTGCTTGGCTGCACATGAAATAAAACTCAAGAAATATTGGCTTATACCACTAAGTTTTTTTCCTAGGTGTACTCCACCTAGAGTTGGGCAATCTAAAGTTGTACAAGGCGTCAATGAAGCTAACAATGACCCAAAGTCTATCTGCCTGTTCTGTCATTATTAGTTTGTGGACCTGGTCCCCACATTTTCAATATGGCTTCAGCACCTCCAAGCATACAATGAGGAAGGAGAGAGAACACAGGCCTTTCACAAAATAATGTTTTTATTCAAGAAAGAAAGCTCTTTCCAGGGAAATTCATTTATATTACATAGGCCAAAATTTGTCATCCACTTGCTGCAAGGGAGTTGGGAAAGGGAATAATTTTGTTCACCATCCTGAACAAAAAGAAATTCTGACAGGAAGGAAAAAGGGGAATGGATATTGACAGAGAATCAGTAGTGCTTACCATTCCTACTATTTAGCAGTCATTTTAATTTAATAGGTAATTTACATACTCCCCATCTCTAATGTGACCCATTAACCATTTTCCACAGTATCAAACTGAGCATCACAGATTTTAGCAACTTGCCTGAGAAAATGGCAGATTCATAATTTGAATCCAGAACTTGATTCATAGCAATAGTTATAATAGCTAACATTGGTCAAATACTTGCCGTAGGTCAGATATTCTACTAGGTGTTTTTTATGTGTATGGACTCATTTCCCCCTTGCAGAATCCCTCTGAAGAAGTTTTATCATCCTCACTTATCAGATGAGGAAGCCAAGCCTTAAAAACTTAATGGACTTTAGAGTCAGGCAGATTATAAGAAGTGAAGCTTGTGCTTGCTTTGGCAGCACATATACTAAAATTGAAATGATATAGAGAGTAGCATGGTTCTTGCATAAGGATGACACTCATATCTCTGAAGCATTCCATGGTTTGCACAGTTCCCAGAAGTTATTTGACACTTCATTGGTTAATACCAAGGAAACTCAAGGAGTCAAAACACAACATGTGGAATCCAATGTTGAGATTGTGATTTTTCCCTATAAAAAGAGAGAGAGAGAGAGGAACAGAGGAAGGGATAGAGGGAGAGTGGAAGGGAGGGAGGGAGAAAGTTACAAGCTCAGCTCACTCGTTATTTACCCTTTATTCATTCCTTGTTTTCTGGCCGGGGATACAGTTGTGATGTTGAGTGGGCAGCAGCCATCTTAGGAGCATGAAGATTATAGACTCACACTAAGGATAACACAGTGGAGAGGGAAGCAACTGCTTAACTGAGTCCCTGATAACTTCCTAGAGCCTCCATAACAACCTAAGCTCACCTATTTCTGGATTTGTGACAATTTATGAAAAATAAACTAGTTAAGCTGCTGTTGTGGCATAGTGTTGTTGTGATTACATGAAGCTGAAAATAACACCTACTGATAGAGATGGCCATGTTATTCACCCCTTCAATCAGGTTTATTTTTGGTTTACTACCAAAGTTATCTCAAGGTAGGGTATATCATTGTCAATGCCTGAGGTCTGAGGGCATAGGGAACCAGGTGTGACGCTAATTAGTCTGAAAGAAGTGGGTTTATGGCTTCTTTCTTTGCACTAAAGAAGGTCTCAGAGTAAAAAAGTGACACCGTACAAAGAACAGAGTCTTTGGCAAATCTAACCTTCATGACAATTTTACTCACTCTCTGTGAGTTTCAGCTTTCTTATCTCTACAATGAAGACTCTACTATCTACTTTAAATATTTACTGAGAGGTGTGTGAAATGCCTAATTCAGATGGTATATATACACGTACAGCTGTCTTTAATATGAATTCCCCTCTCTCACGAATACAAATGGAACTAATCACCTTATCCTTTCTTTCTCCATTCTCAATGCATCCCTAATCTTCCTGTTATAATGTTCTTTGGAAAAACATCTGCCCCTAGAATCTGGCCTTGGTTTTCACTTTATCCAGATTTTGTGTGGTTAAAAGAAATGGGTGGAAAAGGGAATGGGAAGAAAGAATAAGTCCATAGAGTATATGACCCAACTCTGCTGTTGGGCAAAAAAGAAGACAGCACGTGAACCTCTCCCTCTTCCTCAGAACTTCCTTTTTTCCCCATGTGAAGATGGGGACCCGAGTTTGTGACCATTATCAATAGGTTCACAAAGCATATCTACATTCACGATTAGTTTTTCTTGAGAGCTAAGTCTTCTGAGATGGGCTCTTGGAATAAAGTCATAATCCTCTATAGTACATATTTATAATACACGCATATATATGCCACATACATATTTATATATAACATTAGAGTCTGTTACCATGGCAACAATTGCGGTACTAACAAATTAAGCATTGTGACTCCACTGTAATAAGAAAGAAGAAATTCAAATGAAACACCAAGCATTTGTTTAAGCACAAATATCCTTAGTAACTAAATGCACAGAAACAATACAGAAAACCACAAATTAATGTTTAGAAGCCTTTTCTTGTATGAAAACTGGCTTTGCTGTTGTTTTCCCTGTATCACTGCGTTACATTATACATCTTTATAAATTAAGTTCGGCACCAGGTTAACAAGAACAGATCTGCTGCTTTGGAGCTCTCACACACCAAAAGACTCAGCTTTCATTCTAAATAGTTATTACACCTTCCACAGTCAGTGAGAAAGATTTTATGGCTCTTTTTATTCATCAAAAAGAGGACTTTTAAAAAAGAAAGCTCAAATGTGAAGTTGGTCTTACATCCCCTGTTTCATTCAGACAACATGTAGAACTACCCCTGGGGTTCTGAATACATTAACATCTTTTCACAATTAACCCTAATAGGACAAGTGTAGCGTTTTTTTTTCCCCCAACCAAGATATATTCAAAGCTGAAAAATACATAGTGTTTAAATAGATCTCATTATATCAGCTACACCAAATCTCTCCTCTTTATATACAGAGGATTGTACCTCTTTTCACTGTCATGCAACATTAAAATAGGGAAGCATACACAAGGATGACATGGATTTGACAAAAAATTAATGATTTGTACATCACTTTAATGCTTCGAATCTGCAATTCATGTATGCTAATTAGTTCATAATGGGCTGTTGAAGAACAGAACTGTCATCCTGCTGCTTCCCGGGTTTCTGGAAGCTCTGATTCAGCAGAGACCTGCCCGGGTGCCTGCTGGATTCTGGGCTGTAACCCGGCAGATCTATGAGAGCATTCCCCCCCACCCCAACACACAATTGTTTCTTGGATGTGGTGCTTTAATCTAACAGAGTTACGGAGGCATATCTCAAATAAGTGGTTCCTGGGTGCCGCAATACATACTGGGAGCAGTCGCATGGCACCACTATATCCAGATGATTGATTCCTGGGTTTTAGGCTGTCAGGCTGTACCTTGGAGGGCAGCCGTCAGCTTCCTAAATGGATGAAGTTGTATTATGCAGCACATTTTGAAAATGCATGTACAACTTTTTTTTTTTTAATTTATTTACAGATAATAAAAGGCTATAAAACTTGGAGAGAGGCAACAAAGGGGGGAACGGAGATCAGATATCTTCTCTTATTGGGAAATCCTGTATATCTCCTCAATGCAAGGAAAGCAGCTACCGAGTCTCTTTTTCCTTTGGTCTTTGTGCTGTTGAGCTGGAGACAGACTATCACACCAGCAGGAGAGTGTGAGGCTGAATGGCTTCACAGACCAAAAGTAAACACCGGGGCTTGCTGGAAGCTGCAAGATTTGAAAACAAATTGCTCTGCTTTTACTGGAGAGAAAACTGAATTTGCCTGATCTCATGATGGAGGACTGACCCAATGTGTTTCTCCTATCACATCTGTTGATCTGGACACCCAGCTGCTGCACAGGAGACTACACAAAGGAGACAAGCACGAAATTTGCTTCCAGGTTTGAAGTATCTGATGTCTGACGGCTGAAATTTTGTCTTGAAGTCTCCAAAGTGAAAATGCATGAAATTGGGAAAAAAAATTTTTTTAATTGGAAATTCAAACTAGTGGTCATAATGGAAGAGCTGAGCCAGGCCAGAGGAAAAAAATACTTCCAATGTAGTTGAGCCACGAAGGGATTTTAGATGATCAGGAATTCATACTTTATAAATATGCAAAATGATGACACTCTAAAAGAGAGGTTAAAAGTGATCAAGTTAATAAGCACTATTTTATTTATAGTTTTATTGTAGGTCTTTATATAAGCAAGGAGGTTAAAAATGTACTAATAAGAATAGATGTTTAATAAATGTTGAATGAATGAAGGGTGCTCTTCAAAAAACATTGTGACTTGGGGTGCTTGGGGGCTCCCTCAGTTGAGTGTCTTCCTCTTGATTTTAGCTCAGGTCATGACTTGTCATGAGATGGAGCCCCGTGTTGGGCTCTGCATTGGGTATGGAGCCTGCTTCGGATTCTCTCTCTACTTGTTCCTCTGCCCCTCCCCTTGCTTGAGCTATAAATAAAATAGATAGATAGATAGATAGATAAATAAATATATATTTTTTAAAGTTTTGACCTAAGAAATACATGAAATGATATTCCAGACTTAGAGAAATGGCTGTCTAGTCAGCACCAAGAAAACTCACACAGATGTACACAGTGATGACAACATTTTTTTTCTGCATTAGACATCTGAATAACACTTTCTTGTAGAGGAAACCAAACTTACCTCAAACTTAAAACCTCAAACTAAAGCTCCCTTCGTTGGTTAGGTTATTCAAATCTGTAGCTTTTAAGTTGTGTTTGGTAAAAAAAAAAAAATGCAGGAGTAAGATGGTTCTTGGGTCATTTAGCAGATGTATGCTTAGCTTTTTAATAAAGTGCTAAAGTGTTTTCCAAAGTGATTGTACCATTTTACATTCCTGCCAACAATATATGAAAGTGACTGTTCCTCCACATCCTCGCCAATGCTCAAAATCTCTTTAACTTTGGGTAGTCTAATAGGCATATCATTAGATCTTTTTATGTTATTGATCTGCATCTTTCTCATGAGTAACAATGTTCAGCATCTTTTTATGTTCTTATTTGCCAACCATACACTTTCTTTGGTGAAGAAACTACTCAAATTTTTTGCCTGTGTTTTACTTCTTTGTTTTAAATTATTATCGTCATCAAGTTTTAAGAGTTCTTTGTACATTCTGGATACAGCCTTTTATCTGATATATAATTTGTAAATATTTCTTCCTAGTCTGAGTCTTCTCTTTTCATTCTCTTAGCCTGCTTTTTGAAGAGCAGACATTCTTCATTTTGATGATATTATATGTCAGATATGTGTGTGTGTATAAATTAGTGTATATACTATTATATGTATATATATATATATATGTATATATTTAGATATCTATCTATATCTATTTACTTACAGAATAGGGTCTTTTGGTCTTTCTTTGATCAGTCTGCTGGAAATGTATCTATTTTATTATCTTCTCAAAAAAATGGAATTTGTTTTCATTAATTTTCATCCATTGTTTTTCTATTTCCTTGAACTTTACCCTGATCTTTATTATTTCTTTTTGTTTGCTTATTACCCATTTCATTTGCTCTTCTTTCCTACATCTTAAGGTGGATGCTAAATTTCTTGATTTTAGACAAAAAAAAGAAATGAAACTATATGTGTATGCAAGACTGGTATACAAATATTCATAGAAGATTTCTTTTTAATGGCAAAAACCCACAAACTACTCAAATATTCATCATCATATGAATAAGTACATAAATTGTGCTGTATTTATACAATGGACTATTACTCAGCAATAAAAAGAAAAGAAGAGTTACACAAACTGTGGAGCTACATCTGAAAATAATTATACTAGGGAAAGAAGCCAGAAAAAAAAGATGATGTCATGTATACAAAATATGATGTCATGTATACAAAAATATAGAAAATACAAAGTAATTGTTACTGACACGATAATAATTAGAGAAATAACCTTAAGAAAACAATAAGCAAACATTTCAACAGCTATTTCATAAAGAAATATCTATGTATAGCCAAGAAGCCTATGAAAAGATGCTCAACGGTATTAGTCATCCGGGAAATACATATTAAAACCACAGTGAGATACCACTACACAACCACTAAGATGGCTGGAATTAAGAAGAGTGATAACATGAAACATCGGTGAGAGTGTGAAGAAGCTGGAATTTAAATACATTGCTGGTGCAACCGCTGGAATGTAGAACAGAAAGAACACTGAAAATTTGACACTTTCTTTCAGAAGTTGAAGATATGATCCCAAGGACCCAGTAATTTCTCTTCTGAGTGTGTATCCTAGAGACCAGAAAACTTATGTCCACATAATATATGTGTATTCATAGCAGCTTTATTCAAAATGAATCAGGACTGGAAGAAATCCCTCCTTTGCATTGGGAACTCCAATTTCATGTGTATTTGATGTTTAAAGTTGTCTCCCTGATGCTCTGCTCATTTTAGTTTTCAATATATTTTTTAATTCTTTGCAATTTTCATTTTAGATAGCTTCCATTGTTATTGTCTTCAAGCTCACTAATCATTTTTTTTTTCTCCGATGTTTAATCTGCTGTATTTTTTATTTCAAATATTGTAGTATTCATCTTTAGAAGCTCTGTCTGGACCTTTTTTATATATTCTATGTCTCTAGTCTTCATGTGTAATCTTTCCCCTAGTCTTTTGAACTTATAAGATACCCTCATAGTAACTCTTTTAATGTCTTCTCTACTAATTCTAACAACTGTATAATTCTTAGATCAGTTTTCATTGATTGATTTTGTCCTCATTATGGGTCATACTTTCCTGCTTTGAAATGCTAATTGAGAATGTTAATTCTATTCAGTTCTTTTTTTTAAAGATTTTATTTATTTATTTGACAGAGAGAGATCACAAGTAGGCAAAGAGGCAGGTAGAGAGAGAGGGGAAAGCAGGCTCCCTGCTGAGCAGAGAACCCGATGCAGGGCTCAATCCCAGGATCCTGAGACCATGACCCAAGCCGAAGGCAGAGGCATAACCCACTGAGCCACCCAGGCACCCCCATTTCTGAATGGAAGTCAGACATTATACATTTTAACTTTTTGGATGCTGTGTATTTTTGTTTTCCTGTAAATATTTTGAGCTTCTGGGATGCAGTTGAGTTGCTTACAAACATGTCAACCTTTTTTGAATCTGCTTGTAGGCTTTGTTATGTGGAAGTAGAGCAGCCTTTATTCAAGAGTTACCTTTGTCTCAATATCAAACCTAAACCTTTGTAGGACTTGAGGACTCTACTCAATGCCCCCTGAATTATGAGATTTTCTACTCTTGTCTGGTGGAAACTGGAACTATCCTTGACTTTGTGTGAGTTCCTGGTCTCTAATATTTTCAGAGTTGTTTCTCTGGACCTGGGCCATATCCTAATAAACATGTGCTGATCAGAACAGCTGAAGTCTCCAGCAGAACTCTCTATAGATCTCCGATTCTCTGCCCTGCAAACTCTAACCATACAGATGCCCTTCTCCCCCCAGCTCCAGGAGGCTGGGATCCCACTCACTGCACCTCAGCCAGAAACTCTCTCCATGCAGCAAACTAGGGCAAGTGTAGGGTGCACTGCGTTTGTTTCCCATTTCTCAGGGTCTTTTGCTTCTTGATGTCCAAAGTTTTAATAACCATTGCACCATATATTTTGTCTAGTTTTTCAGTTGTTTCAGGAAGGAAGGTAAATCTGGCCCCTGTTATTTAGACATGGCTGGAGGAAGAAATCCATCTAAGTCTAATTTTGAGATCTTTCGATGAGCAGTTTTCAATTTTTAATAAGTCCATGTTATCAACTTTTTTCTTTCGTCGTTAGTTCAGTTTTTTTACCATCTAAGGCAAATTTTTTCCTATCCAAAGGTTATGAAGATTTTCTCCTATGTTTTCTTTAAAAATGTTATAGTCTTAAAGTTAATTTTTATGTATGAAATAAGGTAAAGTTCAAGGATTACTTTTTTTTTTCCTGTGGCTATCCAGTTGTTTCACCACACTTGTTAAAAAGACTGTCCTTTCCCACATTGAATTACCCTAAAATCCAAGGCCTTCTGCCATCTTTGAAGTGAAATTATATTTTCACTCTCACCAGTGCCTCCTCCACATTGAACTTCAATATCTAGTTCTCTATAGCAATTACATTTTCCTTTTTTTAAAATCACAAAATTTTCTGAGCACATATTTTACACAAGGCACTGTGCTAAGGCACTGTGCAATAAAGTAAAATATAGTACCTGTTTTTCCAAGAAGCCCGCAATCTTGTAAAGAAGTTACAAATAAGACTTTGGGGGTAAAAGAAAGGTCAGGTGGTTGGTTGCGATGAGTCAAGAATATAAAAATGGCCAAAAACTTGTTATTGTGTTAGGCATAATAATGGCCTCCAGAGATTCCAAGTCTTAATCATTGCAACCGTGAAGATATTACCTTATGTAGCAAAATGGGACTTTGCAAATGTGATCAGGTTAAGGATCTTGAGATAGAGAATGATCCTGGGTTATTTGGGTGGGTCCAATGTAATCACCAGGGCCCTTACAAAAGAAAGCAGAAGGCAGGAGAGTCAGAGAAGGAAATCTGACAAGGGAAGCCCGAATCAGAGTAATTGGATTGCTGGAAGTGGCCATGAGTCAAGGCTTGAAGGCAACTTCTATAAATTGGAAAAGGTAAGAAAACAAATTTTCCCCTAGAGTCTCCAGGAAGAACAGAATTCTACTGAAACCTTAATTTTAGTCCAGTGAACCCATTTTGAACTTCTGAACTTCAGAACTATAATGTGATTCATTTGTGTTGTTTCAACCCACTAAGTTTGTGGTATTTGTCACAGCAGTGTTAGGAAAGTATTACAGGTATTGAATAGAAGGCTTGCTTTTTGCTCTAGTCCTGAGTGAGGTTGCCAGGGAAGTGACCTTCCGGCATCGAGGCTTCCTCATACAGTAGCAATCATCATTTACCTATTGGTGAACAAAGGACTAAATTCCAAGTGCCTGTTACTTTCTGTCAGCATCTGTTGCTACAGTTAATATTTTGACTCAAAATGAGTTTTTAGGCAAAGTTTTCTGTATTTGTAGAAAATACTGGCTTCTTGTGAATCAAAAGGAGTTCTTCACCCCTAGAGGAGACCCAAACTATACAAGGACTGAAGAGAGGCAATGGCTTTTCAAGACCAGAAATCAGAAATGCTATAATAATTGTGGTACCTCCAAAAGGAAAATCCTCTTTCCCCTTGTAAAATTTAAGTCTATTCTTCAAACTTCGTACTTATATTCAGAAACATGAGCCTAAATATCCCTAAATAGAAGACTTGTTGTATATGACTCTTGGCCATCTCTCTCTTCAGCTTGATTTCCCTTTGCTTGAAGGAATTTTCTAGTATTAACCCAGTGAAGTTCTTGTCATAATGCATAGATACCTTTGTGTCCATGTGAGGTTAAGTCAATTGCTTCTTTATTAATGAACATTCTTTAATAACCAGCATAAGTTGTCTCTATAAAAACCAAGCAAATGCAAGTCCTTTGCCCAGATCATTGCATTGCTCTCAGTAGTGGTGGAGATAAAATGCAGAGAGCTGAGCCGTGGCCTTCCTATCCCTGGTGGGAACAAAGCCTCAGGACGCATGGTTGTCACTTTGGGTTGTAAAAGTCCTCTCTGCATGTGGGGATCTGCACAGACAAGCAATGAGCTGACCGTGCACAAGCATTGTGTTGGATGAGAACCTTGCTCCTGGCTAAATAGCAAATAGCAGAGCTCATTGTTGAGTCTAATCCCCACTCACTTGGCCTCTCTGTGAGAAATGAATAATGCTCCACAGCCTCCTATGTCCAGGCATCGTGCTGTAAATCCAGGCAAGGCTAGGTGGAGACAATGGGCTTAACTAGATTAAATTGCTTGTTGTATTGGGGTTGGGGGAGGGGACCTTCCTAAGGTCCTTGCAAAGCAAGCCAAGACAAAATTTCAAAACACACTAGGTAAGACAAGAAGATGTTCATGAGCAGAATTAAGTTTGCAGTGTCCTAAATCTCTTTGGTGAATTATTTCATTTTTCAGATGTCTAATGTTTTCACATTCAGACTGTGTCTATATAGGTTTAAAAAGACGGTAAAAATTAAAAATTCAAGTAACCATTTTTTCCTTTATTGACCACGTATCAAGGAACTGTTTTGGCTACTTTTTTAATATTTATTTTAGTTGATTAGAGGAACTCACTTATTTTACTTTATCTAAGAAGGTTTCTATTTTGAAATGGGTTTAATGTGCATTTATAGTGTGTCCCCACTTAAAGCACACACGCACACCCTTCTTCCATCTCTTTTTTCAATCTCCTGACCTGGGAGATTTTCAAAATGACAAAGGCTGGGGGCACCTGGGTGGCTCAGTCTGTTAAGTATCTGACCCTTGATTTCAGCTCAGTTCATGATCTCAGGGTTGTGCGATCAAGCACCCAGGATTGAGCACCCCCTCCACACCACCACACGGGGATAGAGACCCACATCAGGCTCTGCTTGAGATTCCCTCTGTCACTTTGCCTTCTCTCTCTCTCTCTCTCTCTCTCTCTATATATATATATATATATATATTCACTTTTAAATGACCAAGACTAAAACAATACTAATATAATTGAGCTGCATTTATTCTAAGTTTTTTTTATGCTATCATTTGGCTCTCAGAATACTGATATCAGATTTTCCATTTGTGAAATTAACCAGTGAAATGGTATATAGAGGCTGGAAATAGAGTTCGAAAAAATCTGGGTTGGAGAAATACTGCAGGAGCATAAATCTCTGAGAAGCCTGTTGGTCTAGAGGATACATGCCGATTCTGTGAACTGTGGCCTTCATGAGCAGGTGAGAACACTTTTAAAGTGGGAGGTGTTCAAGGGAGTTTGGGCCTAAGTGTTAGATGATTAGGCAAAGAGAATTTAATGCAAGAAAACTGTATGAACAAAAAAAAGTGAGTAATGGACTTTAGGTTCAGGTGGCTTTTTAGAACAATTTTGACTTGGGATTAGGAGGTCCAGGTACAATGGGCCCTCTTTCTTTGGTGGCTACAGAGCAATAAAAGATGCTCCAGTCTTAAATTTGGAAATGGAACGGACAAATAAGTATTATAAAATCTGAGCTGTTTGCATGCAAGTGGCCTCAATGTGTTTACTTTACACAATAAATGAATTGTTTTGCACCTGAAATGTGCAAGATTCCAGCGAGGCAATCAGAGTTCAGTAGTGGGCAAGACAGACACGGGTCTTACTTTCAGTGGAGCTTAAAATGGAGGGAAAAGACAAATGTGATAGGCTGAGGAATACCCCCAACTCCAAAGATGGCCACATCCTAACCCCTGGAATTTGTAAATATTTTATCTTACAGAGCAAAAGGGACTTTGCCAATGTGACTAAATGAAGGTTCTTGAGATAGAAAGATTAGTCTGGATGATCTAGGTGAGCCCATGTAATCTCAAGAGTCCTTATAACTGGGAGGCAGGGGGACCAGAGTCAGAGAGTTGTGATAACCGACCAGAGGCACAAATGGAGAGAAAATGCCACACCACTAGCTATGTGGAAGGAAGAAGGTGTCACAAGCCAAGAAATGCAGGTGACCTTCAGCAGCTGGAAAAGGCAAGAAAGTAGATTCTTCCATAAAGACCCCAGAGGGAGCCTGGCTCTGCTTGATTTTGGGCCAGTGATACCCAACTCAGATTTGCAATCTCCAGAACTATAACGTAAGAAATTTGTGTCGTTTTAAGGCACTACATTTGTGGTGACTTGTCACAGTAGCAATAGGAAAATAATAAAAATAATAATAACCCTCAAATGAGCAAATAACCCTTTAAAATGCCATTTCATGATCATCGTTGAGAGTGCCTTGAAGGGAAAGCACAGAATGCCAATGGAGTCCTAATCTAAAACAGGACCAGAGCTGACCTCCCTCGATTTTTCTGGAGGAGACAGGAGTATGTTGACCAGGAGAAGACAGGGAGTGATGTGCTGTGGCCAGGACAACCTCAACCACACCCCAGCGCCCGAGGCAGTGTGATATACTGGCAGCAAGGTGGCGAGGGCAGGGGACTGCCTGCAGCTAAGTGAGGGAGGGAACAACCATTAGGGGCACAGCAGGAAGGGAGCTTGGTAGGGCTTTGTGGGCTACTGCGAGTTTAGATTTTGCCCCAAATGGATGTAAAGATTAGATTCAGGTTTTTGGGAGATCACTCTGGCTCTGTGTAGGGAAAGGATGTAAGGAGGAAAGAGAGGAAAGGGACAGACCAGGTGAAGACTGTTGTATTGTCAGAGGGAAGATGATTATGGGATCATAGACCAGCATGGCGGTAGTGGGGAGAAGAATGCAGATACATTTTGGAAGTAGAATCAATAGGACTTGGCTATTGCTTGATTTAATCATTAATTCTTTTTTTTTTTAATTGCTGATCACTATTTCAGTACATGATTATATAATAATACAATGATCAATTCTGCTACTGATGGCTACTCAGAGTAACACTGCTATAAATATTCCTGTATAACCCTTATTACAAACATGTAATTTTACTTCTCTAAGAGTGAAACTGCTGGGTCACAGGGGAGGTGTATATTTAACTGTTTAAGAAACTGCCACACTGTTTTCAAAAGAGAATGTGCCATTTCATACCCCCTTTGGTGATTTATTGGACTCTGTCAGGCACGTTCCGTCAAACTGAAGAATGATGTGCTGAGTCCTTTGAACATTTCCCTGTGTTCTAAGTGTTAAGACAAAGAGGTGATGCTAAGCCTGTAGTTCTAGTTGTACATCTCCTGAGCAATAGAATGCCTTGGTTCCTTGGGTAGAAAGGGGTGAGGGAGAAAGTTGTTTAAATTGTCACCAAATCATTCTGGGGAATGTTTTGCTTACAAGCTTGTTGAGACCGTATTTCACCAAACCAAATAATCAGATTGGATCAGAGACTCAAACTTCAGAAGCTGATTGCTCCTGGACTATTTCAGATAGAGAACCTGAAGTCCTAAACTGCTGGGAGAGGCTTGATCTCCCGTAAGTCAGTGGAACAGAAGTGTGGTTTCATCCTATGCTCTGGCCTACTCAGCGTGCTGACTCTCCCCTTCGGGTCTTCCCTGCTCCTGGGTTAGCCTACAAAGTTGTAGGTTCAAACAAAGGCCTCTCCCTCCTCATGGCTCATGACTCTCTAAACAGAATCCTTGCTATCAATTGTTCCTCAAATCCAAAAGAAATTGTTTTAGCTGAGGGTATAATCAAAACCAGGATTTGGGGTATTAGAGAAAGGACCAACCAGAGGGGATATGGGGATGGATGAACAGGCTTAATTCTGGACTGTCTCAGGCAATCCACTAGTTTGGAAAGCCAACCCGACCTACATAGGAAAGCAGTGAAGGAAGAACCTTGGACAGAATACCAGCTAGAATGAGAATGAATCCATAGAACCCTAAAGCCAAGTAGACTGTAGGTTTCAAGAGAGATTTTGAGGAGAAGTCCATAAGAGAATGATGACCTTAAACAGTTTTGACTCATAAGAAAATTGAAGAGACAAGGAAAGGGTATGTTAAAAATGCCTTGGTGGAGTATAAATGGACTCTTTTTTGATTGATTGGTCTCTTACCTGAACTACAGGAAACACACTGAGAGTTGCTGGAGGGGAGGTGGGTTGGGGGGATGGGGTAACTGGGTGAAGGTCACTAGCCCGTGATGTAATGAGCACTGGATGTTACGTGCAACTGATGAATCACCAAACTTACCTCTGAAGCTAATAATATACTGTATGTTAATTAATTGATTTTAAATTTTTAAAAGGAATCCTTGGATTTGGAAAAAAGGGTCATTGGTGCCTCCCATACCCACCAAAGGATGTGTCTGCCCAAACCCTCCAGGTGGGGCTTTATTTTGAAAAGGGGTCTTGGCAGATGTACTGAAGTCAGGGATCTCAAGATAAGATCATCCCAGATTATCCCGGAGGGTCCCAAATCCTATGACAAGCATTCCTGTAAGAGAAAGGCAGAGGGAGAGGAGAAGCCTGAGTGAGCCCAGAGGCAGAGACTGGAACTCTGCAGCTACAAGCCAAGGGACACCTGGAGACACCAGAGGCCACGAGAAGCAAGAAAGGATCCTCCTTTGGACCCTTTAGGGGCAGTTTGGTCCCGCCAACATAAGGATTTCAGACTTCTGGTCTCCCATAAGAGCAAAAGAATGCATTTCTATTAGGGTTATTGGTTACACAGCCACAGAGAACTGACCTAGGGTGGAAGGGGGATTCTTGTTCAGCGGGTCCGAGGGTGGGCGGGAGGGAGGCACTGCATAGGTGAGCGTGAAAAATGGAACTGGGTCTGGATGGCTGTGAACTTCTCGGTAAGTCCAGGTAGAGTCGAATCTAAAGGTGAGGCGGGGCAGGAATCCGACAGAGTCTGTGTAGCCAAAACCTCATCTAGGGCCATAGCTGGGGCACCCCCAGGACAGAGTCCTCATGCTGTTTTTAGATTATCCACCCAGTTTGAAAACAAAATCCAGTTCGAGATTGGGAGAAAACGACTTCCTCCTTCTCTCCTGCAGTTTCCAGAAATACATGCAACTTCTGCATTTAGTTCAGGCTCATTACCAGTAGAACAAGCCTCCCAATTCAGTTCTTTTAATCATTTTTCTCATTATTTTTTGTTCTCTGTTTTAGTTGTCTCATATTTCTTCACTTCTGTCAACCAGTCCCTTGGTTATACATTTTTCTTGTCATTTGCCTTAGAAAAACAAAACTAAACAGCATAATTAGTAGTGCTTATATGAAAGATGTGACTTTTTAGGGGGGGGAAGAAAAAAGTTGCTATTAATTGCTGATTCACGTTGTAAACAGCTTCAACTCCTCTGAGTGTACTGAATTTTGGGTTCCCACAGGGCTTTTTACATGGGGTCTACGGAGCTCTGTCAAGAAATGGTGACTCAAGTATGACTGTACAGAATGATCTAGATGGAGGGACGCGTGGCCGAGACTAGGATCCCATCACACCAGAGTCTGTGTTGAGAAGAGAAGCCCACATTTGGCTAAAACTCCACCACAGTGGATGCCTGGGTTTAACCCAGGATTTTTAAAAGGAGAGCATTTAATTCTGGGGAAAAAAAAAAATCACAGTTCTATTTCAAATGTAGTTTCTTTAATCAAGCAGCACTAAATGTTCATGGATGATTTTCCTCTGTAGAGCCTAAGGAGAAAAACCTCCCTCAACCTGGTTCTTGAGCATCAACCCCCACTCCCACACACACCCAGCATCAGGGGATTAAATTGCTAAATTTGATTCAAGTTTAAAACTAGGGCAAGAATTGGAAGAGGTAGTGTAAGGCGGAGGCTACGAGCCGGAGCTTCCAGTTGAGACAGATCGATGTTTTCAAGTGCAAGCATGTGAACATCAAATGAGAAATATTTGTAAGTACTGGGTATACCCTAACAACTCACTAAATGTACTCATTTTAACAGGACTGGGTGGGTTTAGTCCTCCAGTATAGAAGGGAGAGCAAACTCCTTCGAGAGGAGTTCTCGAATTCTATGGCTTCCACAGTTCAGAAAAATTGGGGTGGGGTCCTGGCAGTGCTTCCTGGGCTCTCCACGATAGCCCTTACCACCCACCCAGAGGCATGTGCTCTGCCTTCCCTGTGCCAGCATCGGGCTGTCAGGCTCTAGGCTGAGATTCCCAAGTGGGGCATGCAAGAGCCAGCTTCTCTAGGGATGCAAGCAGCCAGCCCTGTTCGAGTCCCTCCTACCCTGGGGCAGACCCCTCACCATCTCAGGGCCTGGACCAGCCCAGCCTCCTACCTTTGGATGGGAACCCTCAATTCTGAGAAACACCTTGAAACAATCCAGATCTGGAGCCTCCAGGGCCCAGACTTTGGGGAATGAAAGCCTCTCCATTCTTTCCCGGGTTGAGGGAAGTGTAAACCACTGGGTACAAATCCCAATCCATGTTGCCATGGATTGAGAAAGAGAAAGAGAAAATGCCCCCTTACTCTTGTTTAGATGATCTATAGCAGGAAAACATGCTTGATTAGTATTTTGTCTGCCACATGAGCGGTCCAGTCTTCATTGGAGGGCCAGCTTTGTAAAGTACTTACGAGCCTGGGCTAGCAACCCACACTTTCTGGGTTTAAGTCCTAGTCCACTACTTACAGGAAGTCTGGTTTGGAGCTTAGGTTGCCAGATAAATTCAGGATGACAAATCAAATTTGAATGTCTGAAAGATTTTTTTTTTTTTTTTTTAGTATAAGTATGTGCTATATGTCACATGCAATATTTGGTTAGCAAAAATTTGTGAGGCTGTGATATGTAGGACATACTGACACTGGAAGATTATCATTCGTTACTCTGAAGTTCAAATTTAACTGGGTGTCCTGTATTTTTACTTGTTAAGGCTGACAACTCTGTCTTGGATAAGGTCCTTAAGCCCTCTGAGCCTCAATTTCCTCATCTGCAAAATGGAGACAAAAATAGTATTGTCTTCTCAGTATCTCTCTCACAGAGTCGTTACAAGGATTCAGTGAGTTAGTATTCGTAAAGTGCTCAGAACAGGACTTGGCAGATAACAGGCAGTAATAAAGACTTGCTAAGTGAATAAGCGATCCAACCAACCTCTTGCCAAGCTGTCTACACATGCTTTACATAAACAACTATCCCTTGTTCTCAAACACAATATTCACAGTCTCTGAGCAAGGCTGGAGAAGAAGGGACTGGGATCTTTCTCAGGGTATAGTAATCTCAACGATATTCCTTGACTCTTTTTTCCTTTCTTGCAGTAGCCCTCTCAGCTGATTTAGACAATTGCTTACACTACCCCACCCCGTTCCTCCCATTACCCAGTGTCAGTCCAGAATGGAGCTTCACTGACAGGTGGTCAATGAAGGTACCAGGAGATCCTGAGGAGTTAAAACCAGCACGAGGCTCCAGCAATCCCTCCTCCAACTATTCATAGCCCCAAACTCTGAAAGTTACTTTCAGGCTTTATTTTTTAGTCTCTGACCAGCAAGGAGACCTTACTCCAAACTACAGAAGCCTCATTCAGTGGCCTGTAGGCAGAATCTCAGAGCCTCTAACTCCTTGCCCCAGAATCTATGATCCCATTGGCAGTTCTTCAACAGGAAGAAGAGAGAACATGGTGTCTCTGAGCTGCAGAAATAAGGCTGTCCTTGCATTTTAAAAATAATGCTGTATTGTTACATAATAAGCCATCTCAAAACCTGGAGGCTCAAAAACAATAATTAATTCTTCCACAACCATCCCGGTTGTTTGAGCAATTCCCTGGGGTGTCAGCAGGGGAACTGGGATGGTTGCTGTCATTTGGAGACTCTGTTGGAACTCAGCCAAAGCTGTTGGTAGGGGACTTAGTCTTCTTCCATTTAGGCCCTCTTCACATGGCTGCTTGGGCTGCTTCACAGAGTGGTAGCTGGATTCCGAAAAGAACATGCCAAGAGGGAGAGTTTCAAGCAGGAGAAAATAGAAAGTTCCAGGCCAAGTAAGGGCTGGTCCCAGAACTGGCACAGAATCACTTCCATTATATTCAGTTGGTTAAAGTAGTTATAAGCTCTACCCAGAGTCAGCTGAGAGGGGACTACACAGAAGCATGAATCCTGGAAGGCACAGTTCATGGGAGTCATCACAGGAACAGTCTACCATGTCTCTTTTGTAGGTTTTATACTACCTCCAAGTAATACTCTACCTCATGTCTACTATTCAGCTGAACACATATTTATTGAACACGTTCAGTATTCAAGAAACTATATTGTTGGTTTGTTGGTTTTTTTTTGGGGGGTGGTCTTTATTTCTGCCTTAAGTATCTCATGCAGTTGAAATAGAACAAATACACGTGTACACAAATTCTGGTAGAAGGCATACTATGAACCCTTGCTACTTAAATAAATTTAAGAAGAGGATTTAGTGGAGGGAAAAATTATTTCAAGCTCCAGGAATATGAAAGAGTTTCATGGAAAACTGCTGGGAATGTGGTTAGAAATTGTAAATCACAATAAAAAAATAGTTGATATAAGGGCACCTGGCTGACTAATTCAGAAGAACATTCAACTCTTGATCCCAAGGTTGTGAGTTTGTGTCCCCCGTTAGGTGTAGAGATCACTTAAATAAATAGAACTTTAAAAAAATAGCTAATATTACCATTGTTGTTATGCAGTTTTTGCCTCATCAAAAACTATATTTAGGAGCTTCTGCTTCCCCTAAGTCTAGTGGTCCAATCTGTTTACATCTTGAGAATGTACTGGTGAAGTCAGCTACCTTGCGCAAGTTACCTAACCTCTGTGTGCCTCAAAGGCATGACCTTAAAGGTTTTGATAATTTAGTGTATTTGAGGTTCTTAGAACAGTGCTTGGCATGCATAAAAATGCTCAGGAAGTGTTAATCATTGGTGATTATGATGGGCTGAGTAATACCTCTCCCCCAAAGATGTCCTCCTCCATAGGAACCGGCAATTATGTTGCCTTACATGACAAAAATGACTTTGCAGAAGTCTTAAGGAACTGGAGACGGGAGAAGGTATCCTGGATTATTCCGGGGGGCCAGTGTAATCACAGGGATCCTTATGAAAGGGAGGCAGGAGGGTCAGAGCCAGAGAAGGTGGTGTGATGAGGAAAGCAGAGGTCAGAAAGATGCAGCAGGGTCAGGGACCATGGAGGACTAGTGGCAAGTGGAAGCTGGAAAGACAAGGAACAGATTCTTCCCTAGAGCCTCCAAGAGAAACACAGCCTTGCTGACTTGTTTTGGACTTCTGACCTCCGTAAGTATAAAATAATAAATCTGTGTTGTCTTCACCCACTCAAAGTTTTTGGTAATTTGGGAATTTGGTACAGCAGCAAATAGAAAGTTAATGCAATGATGATGACGATGATAATGATAACAACAATCTGAAATCCAGCACCTCCTACGC
Source organism: Lontra canadensis (assembly GCF_010015895.1). Classification (NCBI taxonomy): domain Eukaryota; kingdom Metazoa; phylum Chordata; class Mammalia; order Carnivora; family Mustelidae; genus Lontra; species Lontra canadensis. The sequence continues at coordinate 10,144,685 of NW_022631012.1, read as the reverse complement.
ACAATCAAGAAGCAGAACCTAATCAACCAAAGAAATGTATGCTCTCCCTAGGGAAAGATATCAGGTAGGGAGCTTGATAAAAATGAAGTAATTCTGTGCATCTGATTCAATCAAGCTGTCACCATTTTTTGCTTTTTAGATTTTGAACATCAAAACAATGTTAACTACTTTGCATTTATATTTTATGACTTGTTTTTGAGCATTTTCATTAATATTTTATCACAAAGTCATGAGTTTTACTTGAATTATATATTTTTCTGAAGGTTTTTAGCATCTGAAGTATGATTTTCTTACATGTTGGGGCTGTTTGGGGGTCCTTTCCCCTTTTGGGTAACACATCCCAAGCATGTTATATATAGCAGGCAAAGAGAAGTGTTCAATATTCTGCAATTACTAGCAACTTATTTCTGCATGGCACTTTACAGTTTACAGAATTTTTCTGTCAACCTCATCTCGCTTTATCCTTACAACGTTCCCATGAAAGAACTAGCCTTAGGAAGGTTGGGAATGAATTATGGAAATGGTAGAGATAGTAGCAGAGCCAGGTTTTAACACGAACCTCCTGACTCCCCGATCACTACCCTCAGAGATATCATCAGAAATTTTTAGGAGAAATTTCAGAGATTTGTCTATTTGGAAAATAAGGCTTCCTCTCTCTCCCCGCTTCCCCCTGCTCTCTCCCCGCTTCCCCCTGCTCTCTCCCCACCACTGCTCATTTACATTGGAAGGGTCTAAAATGTTCCAGATGTGAAGATACATGCATGACATACAATACAGCTGTCGTGGCTAGTCCAAGCTTAAACACTGGCCCCTCAACACATGCGTATTCCCGTGATCAAAAGCAAGGCATTGGGGGTTGAGTGATAAATATTTTTTAGTACTGTTAATAGAAGACACATTTCTTCAGAATTTGGAGATAGGAGTAAGGGCCGTGGAGTGAGAGAAGATAATATGACTTCTTGGCCAACAGTCATTCTTTCAGAAACAATTGTAAATTCAACCTCAATCTAGTTAAGCCAAAACTCTAAAATGTTGAATAAGAATCTTGGCTGTGAGGGGTGCCCGGGTGAGTCAGTGTGTTAAGCATCTGACTCTTGGTTTCGGTTCAGGTCATGCTCTCAGGGTGGTGAGGTGGAGCTCTATGCCGGGTTCCAGGCTCCATGCTCAGCAAGCGGTCTACTAGAGATTCTCTCTCCGTCTGTCCCTAACCTCAGTTGCTCACTCTCTCTCTCTCTCTCTCTAAAACAAATAAAATAAATCTTGAAAAAGAAAGAATGATGACAGGGAGGAAGGAAGGAAGAGAGGAAGGAAGGAAGGAACGAACGAACAAATTAACTTGGCTGTGGCCATTCAATGCATTTCCTAGTAAAGAGAATCTGAATTCAGGTCTCAGGTCTTTGGAGTTGGGAGTGAGAGGGGATCTTGATTACCCTTAAGTATGCTGTGAGCAATACTGGAGCTGTTTTGGGATTTTTCTATTGCAATCCTCACTCAACCTAACATATTGACTTTGAAAACAATTGTGTATGTAGGGATTAAACAATAAAGAAATGCAGAGGAGCTTGCAGGAACCCTAAATAGCCTGTCACTAAAAATAAACAGACACAGAGACATTCCCACTAGAAGAACTAGTCACCCTTAAATAATGGCAACAATGAAATCTCACCCAGCTCTTTCATTGACCTGGACCAGATGTAATATCTTCCAGTTAAGAAATTCTGTAATACCTAAGTTCCAGCACTTTTAGAGCTGAAATGGGAACCAAGAAGTCACCTATGTGAAATAATTTAACCAGCTGGCTGAATACAAAATCAAGGTTAATAAAAAACAATCACTTTACTATAAACTGGCAAAAACCAATTTGAAAATACAATGAAAAAAAAAATCCCGTTCACGATAGGAACCAAAAGTATAATACCAACAATAAATCTAATAAGAATGTGCAAGACCTATGTAAATAAAACCAAAACTCTACTGAAGGATATAAGAAAGATCTGAATAGAGAGTTATGTTATGTTCCTAGATGGAAATACTGAAAATTTTAAGGATTCTTTCCAAATAAATCCATAAATTCAATTTAATCTCAATAAATATTCTCTGAGTTTTCACAAAACTTGACAAACTTGTTTAAAATTCTTACTAATATAGATAAAATTAATGATTTTTTTAAAAAAGGCATTACATTAATAATTGCAAAACATACTATAAATCTAACTATTAAGGATGTGATTTTTAGCATAGAAATGTATGTATTTTTAAAATCATTGAGTTAGTTTGAGTGTACAGAAAGAGAATCATATATCTATAGGAATTTAGTACATGATAGAGGTGATATTTAAAAATAATGGGTATAAGCTATGAATGCGTGTTGCAACAAGGAGCAGATACCTGAAAAATAGTGGCTTAATCAAACAGGGATTTATTTTCTCAAATTAAGAAGTAGAGCCTTCAGAGATCTATGTTCCCTTTAGCTTTCCATTCCAGCCTTCTTATCATGTCTTCTTACCATCATGTTGGTTGCCTCATGGACAATCCTCTCATTCTCCTTCCCACCCTATGACCTTGTGTCCCTATTTTAAGCGGAAATAAAAAGAAGAAGCAGGAAATAATGGATGTGTCTTGAGATCAGAACTTTTCCAGAAGTTCCAGTAGGCTTCTACTTCTATCTCAGTGTCAGAACTCTGTCACCAACATGCTAGCTTCAAGGAAGGTTAAAATACACAGGTGCTTATCTGAGCACAATTACACCATAAACAAAAAAATCTATTTTTCTTTTCCATAAAGAATAAAGGAAGAATGGCTAGGTAGGCATTTAGAGGTGTTTGTACCACAGGAACAACCTGATGAATATGAGTTCTATGCAGTCACACAGGACCCCATGCTTGGTTTAATGCTCTGTTATAGCCATCTTGAAATCCTTAGTAACCTTATCTTTGGGTCTGTGTTTTATAGTGAGTCCAATGGGACAATGGCACATGTGCATGAGCCCAGGAGGTACATGTAATTTGCATGTTCATGGTCTTATTGCACATAACATTCATGGCACCCCAAGAACAAAGAATTACAGTGGATCCATGATTTATGGGAGCTCAGTGAAAATCAAAGCAAGTACAAAGTAAGTATGTTACATCCTTAACTGAGTAAATGGGGGCACTGACTGCCCTGAGAAGCTGTGCTTTCCATTCAAATCAGAACTTGCTTCAAATACAGAAAGAAAGCAATGGCATTTTAAGAAAAATGAATAACTCGGGGACTCTATCATACCCTTTCTTACTCAGGTCACTTCGTTGGATTAGCCAACCACCTAAGCTGAAAATAACAATGTAGAGGAAAGATAAACAGAACAACTTATAATTCCTTTTCATTCCAGTCATTTCTTATTCATCAGTAAGTTAAAGGAAGAGAGTTCTGATAGAATGAGTATGTATCAAAAAGTGACATAAGAACAGCTGAATTAGTTTTGTACAGTGGTCTCACTTTTCTAGTAAAGAACAAAATATATATGCACATATAAGCCATAGCATACAAATTGTGCAATTTCAATGATTATGTATACAAGTCACGTACAGGGCTGTGAGTATGTCAGGACTATCCACATGATAGATCTGAGACCCTAAACTCTCACCTTTGGATTATGAAATCCCTGTTGAATTACTAGTGACTACAAAGCTAACCAAACAGACACTTCAGTGATGACACATGACAAAGAACAGACTGTACAGAATTAGTTCATAAAAGTAAATGAACAATAATTACAACAAATAATAATAATAACAAACCTGGGAGGAGAGGATAGAACATGTGATTTCCGAGTTAGCACATTATATTATTTAAACTATCCAGTTTTCAACAAAGAATATGAAACATGTAAAGAAAAAAAAAAAGTACAGCCCATACACAGAAGGGGAAAAGCAATCAGTAGAATCTGTCCTTGAGGAAGCATAGACATTAGACTTAGCAGTCAAAGACTTTAAATCATCAATTTAAATATGCTCAAAAAACTAAAGGAAGCCACGTTGTTAAAAAAAAATTTTAAGATTTTATTCATTTATTGAAGAGAGAGAGATGGCGAGAATAAGTTGGGGGGGGGTGGCAGAGGGAGAGGCAGACTCTTCGTGGATCAGGGAGCCCAATGTGGGACTCAATCCCAGGACTCTGGGATCATGACCTGAGCTAAAGGCAGATGTTTAACCAATCTTTACGTTTAATATATGTGCTGCCGAAGCGAGCACAACCAATCTTTACGTTTAAAGATGTAAAGGAGATTATGAGATTGATGTCTCACCAAATAGAGAATATAAGTATAGAAAAAGAAAATTGAAAGAAGGAACCAAATAGAAATTCTGGAGTTGAAGGGACAATAACTGAAATAAAAGATACATTAGATGGGTTCAACAGCAGACCTGAGCAGGCAGAAGAAAGAATTAATGACCTTGATTATAGGTTAAATGAGATTATCTAGTTTGAGGAATAGAAGAGTAGAAGGTTGGAATAATTTTTTTTTTTTTTTTTAAAGACAGAGTCTCAGACACATGTGGAAAATCATCAAGCATACTACCATGTACCTGATAGGAGTTCCCAAAAGAGAGGAGAGAAAGTAGCAGAAAGAATATTTGAATAATAATGCCAGAAAACTTCCCAAATTTGATGAAAAATATTAACTACATAATTAAAAATTTTAGGGACACATGGGTGGCTCAGTTGGATAGGCATCTGCCTTCAGCTTGGGTCATGATCCTAGAGTCCTGAGATAGAGTTGCCCATTGGACTCCTTGCTCAGCAGGGAGCCTGCTTATCTCTCTGCCTAATGCTCCCCCTGCTTGAGCCCTCTCTCTCTCTGACAAATAAATGAAGTCTTTAAAAGAAAAAAAAAAAAAGAATTACAACAAACTCCAAGTTGTATAAACTCAAAGAGATTTACATCATACTCAAACTTGCCAATACCTAAGGTAAAGAAAAAATTATGAGAGCAGCAAGAGAGTAGGAACTCATCACATACAAGGAAACCTCTATAAGATTAACAGCCAATTTTCATCAGAAACCATGGAGGCCAGAAAGCTAGCGGAATGATATATTCAAAGTTCCAAAAGAAAAAAGGTATCAATCAAGAAATCTACATCTTGCAAAGCTATCTTTTGAAGAAATTAAGATATTCCCAGATAAATAAAAACCAAGTCAGTGTATTTTGTATGTAATACTTTTTTCCCTCCCATCAAATTTAAAAAACAATTGCATAAAACAATAATTATAAATCTGTGCTGATAGGTGTACAGCATATAAAGTTGTCATTTTTATAACAATAACAGCCCAAAGAAGTTATTTAAAAAATGTTTTTGTATATTATTAAAATTAAGTTGGTATTAATCTGAAATAGATTTTTAGAAATTAAGACATTACTTGTAACTCCTAGGACAATCACCAAGAAAATAATCTAAAAATATATACTAAAATAAATGACAAGAGAATTAAAATGATACACACAAACATATATTTAATACAAAAGAAGGCAGTAATGGAATAAGGGGAATAAAAAGACATAGATATACAGAAAACAAACAGCAAAATGGTAGATATAAATCCCACCTATACTAATTTGCTCAGACTGCCATAAGAAAATATTATAGGATCCATGGCTTAAACAGCACACATTCATTTTCTCATAGTTCTGAAAACTGGAAGTCCAAGATCAGATTGCCAGCAGAGTTGGATTCTGATGAGGCCTCTTTTCCTGGCTTGCAGATAACCACCTTCTTGCTATATTCTTACATGGCCCTTTCTCTGTGAAAAACCGAGAGATCTCTGGTGTCTCTTCCTCTTCTCAAGAGGACACCCATACCACTGAATTAGGGGCCCACCTTTATAACGTCATTTAACCTTAATTATCTCCTTGAAGGCTGTTTCTTCAAATATGGGGGATTGAGTCTTCAACATTACAAATTTTGGAGGGACACAATTCAGTCAATAAAACCATCTTCCATCACAATGGAAGGAAATTAAAAATCAATAACAGAAAAAACTTTGGGAAATTCACAAATATGTGGAAATTAAACAGAATGTTCCCAATAACAAATGGAGCAAAGAAAAAAAAAAACACAACAAAAATCATAAGATACTTTGAGATGAATAAAAATGAAAACAAACTTAGCAAAATTTACAGAATACAGATACAGCAGTGGAGAAATTTTGCTCTATCCACATGGTTTGTTCATTAAATTCATTAGAATGCATTCAAGTGCAATAATATAATTTTTTAGTTACTAATTGTGAAACCTTTGCCAGCTCTTTCAATTAACAGTTGGAGACACAGATGCCCAGAAATGTTGAACAACTTTCCCACAGTCACACTGTTAGTTAGTAGAGACTCAGGAAAACTGGGACTCCAAATTTCTGTATTATCTGTGGGCCCATCCACATCCCTTCCTTTCTTCATCACACTTCAAATATTCAAATTATATTTTCTTTACTGCCACTGTTGATTGTGCATTGACTTTATCTTATCCACTAGAGTATTAGTTCTTTAAGTGTAAAGACTTCCTTGTTTCTCTGGATGCATTAACATGGCATTTTGAAGAGCAATTATTAAAATGTATTAGTGGTTACCCATTAAATTGCAGGCTCCAGGCTAGGCAGTAGAGATGCAGGAGGTTGGTCAAAGTCTTGCAGGTGCTCAATAAATTCTTTGTTGATTAAATAAAAGATAGTGAAGCCTACAACTAGACAGTCCTGCCTACTTAATAGTACTTGCTAGATTTATTGAAATATTTTTAAACATCATATGATAAAGCTCAGAATGAAGAGCTAATTAGCCACTAACTTTTCCAACAATACATTGAAACCACTAGCGACCATCCCAAACTTGCCCTTTTTTAGACCAAAAAAAATCTAAAATTGGATTAAGGAAAGCTTTTACCATCCAGACTGGTAGTTTCCACTGACAAACAAGATCTTATACTTCCAAGTGGGGAGATCTAGGGGATACTTCCTACGCTTTGAAAAATAAACATGAAAGAGACCTATTTTTTACATATTGACAGTAGCAACAGAAAACGCGTCCCTAGTTTGGAAGGTAAATTCAATTACAGATGCAAAGTTAGAATATACACATGCACAGAAAGAACCCTGTAAGAAGTGGATTAATACTTCAGACTGGATTGGTCAGGTTCAGATCTTTCTAAAGAGCAGTGGGACCTGGGCCTTTCCTAGCTCTGCCGCCACCAGACACACATGTCCTGATAGTAGGGATTGTGCCAAGGCTCTTGGAGCTGTGATACAATGGCTGTTCTTCTCTGTGGACTCTGAGTGTGAGGCTTCTGCAAAATGTAGCCCTGGGAAGGCTCTGCACATTTGTTTTTCAGAGGTTCTCCTGTCTCTTGATGCTTGGTAGTTATCTTTCCCTACACAAGAGGAAAAGCTCTGTTACCGACAAGCTCAGTTACAAAGGAAGAGGCTGAGAAGGCCGGACAAGCATTCTTCGGTGACAAGAGGCTTCAGAAAAGGGACCTAGAGTCAGTGAGTCACGGAAACACAGGGCCTAAAGAAGCATTTTCAATACTTCAGAACTGATAATGCCCAAGTGACTGAATTCAGACTTTTAAAACTTTTAACTTAGAACTTGCTAATAAACATTCATTGACTGTTTCAGTCAAGACCAAGTATGTTATGCCTCAGTAGAAGGCTACCCCAAATGTCTTCCCGGGTTATAATGACAAAGTTCTATTTCCTGTTCACAGCTTGGGAGAAACTTTGTCTATTGTAGTTGCTCGGATTCCCAGGCTAATGGAGCTGCCACCACCTCAAACACCAGCCCCCGTGTCAGAGGAAAGATTGCTCTGGAAGGTCTTTTTCTGGCAACTATGTGATCCCACCAGAAGTGACACACACCACCTCCACTCACAACTCCTTCAACAGAAATAGTCACATGGCTCCACCCAATCTCAAGTGGGCAAGAAGTACGATCCTATCATGTGCCTAAAGTGAGAGCACTAGCAATATATGGTGAACAACATCAGTGACCTTCACAGCGGTGACAGGGACCATCCAGACAGAACAGAAATTCCAGCCGTTTTAGTAAAGTTCTGCCCATGTATCATCAAATCTTCATCAATAAATGTCTAAGCACCTACTACGTGCCAGGCTCTGCATTACTAAACTCCTGACATTTAACCCCCAGTATTTTGTGATCTTTTTGTCCTGTCATTTTCAGTTCATCCTTTACCTACCTGCAGGCAATTTAAAACGTAACTTCTACATCTCCGTTGATTGCAGAACCTGCCGTGTAGATAAGCTGTGACTAAATAATCAGTTCAACTGAAAATTGCAGATAGAGTAATTTCAGAAAACGTTCTGCTACAATAGAATATGGGACTTAACGTGATTTGGAGTTTAATATCTGTAAAAACAAGGATACAAACTCAAAAGCCTGTGGGGGACAGACAGGGAACATAAAGGCATGGAGAGGTTAAATGTGGGAAGACAGGAATGATGGGGGCTAGACTGAACAGGAAAGAACACAGTCTATCTAAAAGAAGCAGAGGTTCTCATCCAGATTCTTATGTGAATTCTTGGTTTTGAATTTGGGCAAAAAAAAAGAAAGAAAGAAAGAAATCCAAATTACACTTTTTAAATTACACACTGTGAACCAAATAAAGCATATGATAAGCAAAATTTCACCCACAGGCTACTAATTTGCACCCTCTGCTAAAAAGGTTTGGGTTATTAAGGCACGCCCCACCCGACTGATGATTTCCTGTTAGGGGCCACTTCCTGTTAGGAGCGGAAGATGGAGCTTTCGATGACTGCCATTAGGTTAATAATGGAAGGGTTCCCAGGCTGGGAGTATGCAGTGTTCAGTTTGAATTTTTGAAAGAAAGGGTTGAAAGTACATGAGGCTTATCTTGATGAACTAATAATCCTTCTATAGCAATACCCGTCTAACCGATTTAAAGGACATATGTTAGTAATAATTACAACTTCCTTTTAAACACAGGGAGAATTGAAACATATTTGTAAGTCAATGAGAGCACCCTGTTACAGGTAGCTGGGCACTAAGTTGTATTGTGATGAATTTATATCTCATCTAATGAACTTCCTTAAGTGTGAGCCTCAGCTCCAAGCTCCTTCTCAGAATACACGTAGTCCTGCTTCCTGGTTGAGGAACTTGGAATAGGGCGGGGTGGTCTTAGGTAAGTGGCTTAACTTCTCTGTGCCCCAGTTTCCTCATCAGAAAAATGAGGATAATAATGGCATCTTCCTCCTAGAGTTGCTAGGGGGACTCCATGAGTCCAAAACTGCTTAGAATCCTGACAGGCACAAACTAAGTGTTCAAAGTATTTTAGTTTCTTATTTCTTCCTTATTCAGTCAGATGATCCTATGTTGTCATTCTTCTCTAGAGATAAAACAACTTGAATTTTTTTCCCAACAAACTCGGTCCTTGACAACAATTCTTTGAGCATTTTGCAAAGTCTTCCAAAACAGGAGACTAGGTACCCACTATCATAAAATCTCACCACGATGGTCTCTCCTCAGTTGGGGTTTTCATTAACATCTCACATGATTCTTCTCAGGACTTCTGAGAGAACCCAAAACCTGCTCCTTTTTCTTAGTGGGAGACTCCCCTCTCACACCCTGCTCCTCTGCAGATGCTTTAAAATGAACTTGAACACCATAAACCAATCAGTTAACAAAGTAAACAATAATTTCTTCACAGGAGACTCCTGAGGGATCTGTGGTATTTTGATGATCTGCAGCCATGGAAACAGCAGATGAAGTGTTTGGGTCATTGGAATGCTTTTAACTCATGCTTCCTGTGGCAGAGACTACTAATTGCTTCTTATAGCCTTTCTCCCCTTCTCTTTTAGAAATTTTAGCTAAGCACACTGCTGCCCTACTAAAACATTTCTCTTGAACTTAATGTTGCTATGTGAAGGTTTTGGCCAAAGAGATGTGGGCAGGAAGGCTGCGAGCCTTCCAGGGGCTCTTCTTAAAGGGAGAGTACCACCAATCCTTCCTTCAACCTTTTCTCTATCGTGGTGTCTTGAATGTGGATATAATGGCTGGAACTCCAGCAGCTATTTTAGACTCTGAGGTTTAAGACAATAGTTCTCCAAGGGTAAAATGAGGACACATAGCCTCCCCAAAACCCTTGCTCAAGAGGTTCACAGATATCAGTCTCCTTTTCCAATCATATGACGGCGTAAAGCCTAGGATTTCTCTCTGAGACTTCAACTGAAACAATACATTGCAATAGACTGCATTCAGTAGCAGATACATGCTTCAAATGAGCCAGCCAGGGATTTTTAAATGTGTAAAACAGTGGTACTCTTCTCACTAAAACTTTTTTTTGTTTTAGAAAATATCATTATTTTTCATAAATCTGTGTTATTAATGTTTACATGCAATGGGTTTATTGTCACTTTAAAATGGATTAAATAAGTGTGCAAACTAATTCTGTTTTCATTTCTAATATGCTAACCCCCATAAAGAAAAGTCTTTGGGAGGGCTTAATAATTTTTAAGAGCATAAAGTGGTTCTATAAACCAAAACCTTGAAAACTCAGCTAGTCCTACTAGGTAGGACTAGTCCTTCTAGGTAGAAAGATGAGCTACAAAAAGCCTGACTTCAAGCCCGCCTCTTTTAATTTGAGCAAAAATTAAACTTCTATTATGCATAAGTCGTTATCACTGGAGGAATTTGTTATATTCAGCCAAACTAATTTTTCACAGATACATTCATGCTTTGTTATTTCACTTGAGACCATGGCTAAGCATACAGAAAAGCAATTAAAAACCAAAGATGTTTTGAGAGTCTCCCTTGACTGAGAACCCCGGGTTAAATTAAGATAGTACGAAGCATGTGATCTTGGCCTTTTTATACCTGAAATGTCACAAATGTCTAGTCGCAGATTCTGCAGAAGCTCTGCATTTAGTTAGTCCTTCCTAACCCCTCACCTAGTTTTAAGCAGCTTCAGCAGCCAGCGTAGTGGAGGCAGGGGAGAGGCAGGTGGATTTTTGGGTGTCAAGGACTGGGTTCCATCCCATGGCTGTCCCAGTGCCTTTGGCTAAGGGACAGCTGGGGTGAAGCAGAGGTAGTGCCCCTGGAAAAGCTGCCCTCAGTCTCCAAGACTTCTCTGTGTTTCCTGCCTTCCTAAAAGGCCTCCAGCAACCCCAGCAGCTGGTTACTGCCAGGAAGTAAAGGACACAGATCCTAGGGCCCTGGGAAAGAGGTTAAGCAAGGACGGGGGAGGCTCTTCATTCCGAGCATAAGCCTAAGGAGAATTGGGGAAAAGGAACAGCAAAAGCTTCCTGTAAAATGAAACCCATTTTCTGCACCAAAAGGGAGAGACTCTGGTGTGCCATAGAAAGGACATATAATTCTCTTTTATAACAGAAGACCCAGCAAATGGGTTGGACTTGTTACAATTCACAGAGCTAAAACCCATCATTTCTAAAATTCAATTTGCTGCTAGAATTTAAGCCTGATTTTGTTGAGCACTCAATAGAGGCAAAGCAAGATTTTTTTTTCCGTATATTTGCAAGCCTATTTTAAGTAATACATTTAAAATCATAACTCTCTTGAGAATAATATGCCAAATTTGCTTTCTTTTAAAACCCATCTGAAAATACATCAAATCACTGAATTTTGGTCCAGTCTAGATTTCCTTTCCTTTCTTTACATTGCTGTGAATCCTTATCTGTTCTGTTCACCACTATACCTCCAGCACCTGCAATAGTATTGTGCTGGGACAGGGCTGGAAATTCTGTCCAATGATCTGCTTGCCATCGTCAAAAGGAGTCCTCATGATTCTGCAAGAGATGTTTTCACAAAACATCCTTCCAACAGTCTAGTGTCCATAAACAAATTATTTGAAAGAGATTATTTAAATTTTGCATAGACAGGAATTAAATATTCAAGTGTAATAAGTTTACTTGGTTAAGAGATTTTTTTCAGATGATACAGTAACAAAAAAATATCATGAGAATACATGTTTTAAAATGCACGTTTTAAAAATGTATTTAAATGATCAGTTGCCTTTATGGCTCCCCTTAGAAAGAAGCTGCTTTGTTCCAGTTGAAATGGAGCCATCACTCAACGGCTGTGAAAGGCATCGTGGAGGAGTCGGTGAAGATCCCAGCCAGAGGGACCAGTCCTTGTCTGAGTTAGATGCATCCCACTGGGGTGCTCAGAGCCCCAAAACTGGGGGGCTCACTCCCTCATTTGTCTCCAACATCAGAGCCGACCCTCAGAGGATGATGTCTGCTCTATTGGGCTGTATTCATTGCTACACATGCATTCTCTCAACAGGTCCCTGGAGTGTCTAGGACTTAGAGCAGGGACTGTGTGTGTGTTGTGTGTGTGTGTGTGTGTGTGTGCATGCGTGCACACACACAGGTGTGCTGTGTCATGCAGTAGACTGTAGAATCAAGGATCCCAGGTTCAAAAGGCTGAGCCATGACTCAGTCATGCTCTGTGGAAAGAACTTAAAGTAAGTGCCAGTGGGCTCTCAATTATTGAATGAGAGATTGGAAAGGCCATAGTAATAACATTTGCAATCTGAAAAAAACCTCAGATGTTATCTTTTATAAATGAGGAAATGGAGGCTTGCAGAGTTTGGACGACTTGCCCAGTGTCACACCACAAATTGGGACAGAGACAACCTAGAGCCTGGTTCTCATGGCTCTTAGACACTGCCCATTTCCCTGGGCTGCCCACCAAAGTGAGCCAGTAAACAATAAAACAAAACTGGGCGGGGGGGGGCACCTGGGTGACTCAGTTGGGGTTAAGTGTCCAACCTTGGATTTTGGCTCAGGTCATGATCTCAGGGTTGTTAGAACCATCGAGCCCCACTTCGGCTCTGCGCTAGGCATGGAGCCTGCTTAAGATTCTCCATCTCCCTCTCCCTCTGCCCCAACCCCCTTGCCCACATATGTGCACACATGTGCACTCTCTCTGAAACAGAATAGAACAAGACTGGGAAGGCACTTTGAATACTTTCTGTGTCCTGATAGCATTTATTATCATTTATTAAAATCATGTTTATCTATTCCCTCCCCTAAATTGTGAGCTCCTTAAAATAGGAATTTGGTTGTGGTTTGTTTGTTTGTTTCCCCTGTGCCTAGCCCAGTGCCTTACACATAGGGGGCACTTAATAACTTGGGAAGAAAATTCATATTTACTTTGAGTTTGTCCTGACCATTCTTATATTAAGCTATTAAGTGGCTATACTGGGAAGATAGACAGGGGACCCTTGAACAATGTGGGTGTTAGAGGTGCCAACCCCATGCAGTCAAAAGTCTGTGTACAACTTCCACTGCCTCAAAAACTTAACTAATCACAGCTAACTTTTGACAGGAAGCCTTATCAATAATATAAACAGTAGATTAACACATATTTTGTATATGTATTATTTACTTATCCTTATAATAAAGGAAACTAGAGAAAAAGAAAATGTTATTAAGAACATCATTAGGAAAAAAAAAGAACATCATAAGGAAGGGAAAATACATTTATAGTACTGTACTGTATTTATCAAAAACATGAACGTATATGGGGACTTATGCAGTTCAAACCTTGTTCATCAAGAGTCAACTCTATTGGTTGGGGTCCCTCCAAGGAAAACGGAAATGGCTCTGTATCTTTCCTGAGGGGTGTATAATATAAGAAATCGCTGCACAGTAGGGAAGACAAGCTGGGGGTGGTGAGGTTATTATTGGAGATTATTGGTGGCAGAAATCAGGAGGTGCTGTTAACAGAAGTGTTTCAAGGGAAATGGTGCTGCTGGTATCCTGGAGGAATGGTCCTCTGGGAGCTGGAGGCCCCACAGGCAGCAGAAAGAGGAAGCAGAAAAGACTCTGGCTTTTCCCTCCTGTGACCACCCTCTTGCCAGTAAAGGGAGCAGGGAAGAGGTAATGACCTCTGAAGTCCTGCCCGCTACCCTAGTGTGCTCAGCTCATCATTTGTCCCCAACACAATGGAAGTCCTTCAAGACCACCCACTTCCCTCTGTGCGTACTCAACATTCACCAAGCAGCCCTCCTACCTCAAACTTAATTCTGTTTGCCATGTTGTTATTTCAGCCAAAGAATGAAGAACTTTTTTTTCTTTTCTTTTGTCTTCTTCTTCTTCATCATCTTCTTTTAAATAACTGCTCAACTGATCAACAAGGTAAAGGGAAAAAATCAATCAAAACAACTGAATGTTAGTTCAGGGGTTTCACTTTTTTTTTTTTTTTAACATCTATTTGTTTTTGTTTTTGTTTTTTTTGTAAATTAAGACTAAGGGACCTAAAACTCTTTGACTGATAAAACAAATAAAGCAGATATTTCAGAGTGACCTTGAAGGATGTAGGTGTCAATGAGCGAGGGTCAGCCTCCCAGCAGGGGTCCTAGAATTGCTTGGATTATTTTACAAGGTCCACAGGAGGGTCATCTTTTACAACTAGATGTTTCTTTCCCCTTTCTTTTAGAAAAAGATAGAAGTAAATTCTAGCCCAGAGAAAGATATCGTGGCTTAGAATTAGGTTTAAAAAAAAGAAGAAAAAAGAAAGGAAAAAAGAAATAAAAGGAGAGAGATCTAAAACTTCTTCTTGCTGAGAACCTACCTCCTGCTGTCTCTAGCAGTCCTGACCTCATCTGTGAGCATAAGCTTCCAGAAAGCCCAGAAAGAACTCTCTTTACTGTTCAACTCTCAGATATGTGCACAGTAAAATTTGTTGATCTCAGTGGTTGCGGCTGAAGCTGACAGGTATCGACATTTAGAAAAATGCTGCAAGCCAGATAAAATTGACATTAAACCAGAGCAGCTCTGGGAGCCAAAGTTTCCCCTTCTCCTGAGTATGGCTTGCAAACACACCACACAGATGCACAGTAGATGCTATCAGGGTATAACCCTGCTGTTCTCATGTAGGATACCGAGAGTGGGGTTAGAAGGAGATGAGGCATAGTTTTAGAAGATGGGTGCAGAAGTACATAGGGTGAAGTGATCATGATGTTTGCAAGTCACTTTCAAGTGATTCAGCAAAAGAATTATAGACGTGTATGTGTGTATGCGTATACACATGTAGACATAGAGGATTAAACATAATAATACGGAAAAAGTCCATAATTATTAAAGCTAGGTGGTGAGCATAAGGATGTTCTGTTTTTTTTTTTTTTTCAAAGATTTCATGTTTGAATTTTTTCATAATAAATCTCAGAGGAAACCAACTGTTATCCATTTGGCAATTAGAGTTTTTTTTTAAGATTTTATTTATTTATTTGACATATAGAGATCACAAGTAGACAGAGAGTCAGGCAGAGAGAGAGGAGGAAGCAGGCTCCCTGCTGAGCAGAGAACCCGATGTGGGGCTCGATCCCAGGACCCTGGGATCATGACCTGAGCCAAAGGCAGAGGCTTTAACCCACTGAGCCACCCAGGCGCCTCGGCAATTAGAGTTTTTATCATCAACCACAAACACAGAATTGTTTTGGTATGAAAAGTCATATCTCTCGGGATGCCTGGGTGGCGCAGTCTGTTAAGCATCTGCCTTCAGCTTAGGTCATGATCGCAGGGTCCTGGGATCAAGTCCCTCATTGGGCTCCTTGCTCAGTGGGGAGCCTGCTTCTCCCTCTACCTGCTGCTTCCCCTGCTTGTGCTCTCTCTTTCTCTCTGACAAATAAATAAAATCTTTAACAAAAAAAAAGTCATATTTCTCGAGTTCACAAACTTGACCAAATTAACCAGAATCTAAATGAGGTAAAGAATTGACTTTCTTGAGGTGCCTGGGTGGCTCAGTGGGTTAAGCCTATGCCTTCAGCTCAGGTCATGATCTCAGGGTCCTGAGATCCAGTCCCGCATGGGGCTCTCTGCTCAGCAGGGAGCCTGCTTCCTTCTCTCTCTCTCTCTGTGTGTGTGCCTCTCTGCCTACTTGTGATCTCTCTCTGTCAAATAAATAAATAATCTTAAAAAAAAAAAAAAGGAACTGACTTTCTAAACCTGGCAAACTTGAATAATCAACCCTTGATGAGAGATCACCACAATTAGCAAAATCCTGTGACATTCCATCTACTCTAACATGAAGTTCTGTTACAATGGTTTAGGTCGAGGGCTGGATTCTCAGCTGTTCATCCAGCCCGTGAGCACCTGCTGGAGGCCCTCAGATTGGGGAAGAGGCACAGTGTCCTCTCCAGAAGCTTCCAGATCACAGAGGAGATGAACTTGGGAACAAATGTGAGCAGTGAAGGATGGCCGGTGCAATGACTCAGTGGGGTGCAAGGATGAGAGCAGAATGAAGGCTGCAGTGATCCAGTGATCACTTCCCTTGAGGATCAATGAAGAGCCAGCAGGACAAACCTAACCAAAGAGGTAAAGGATCTGTACTCGAGGAACTACAGAACACTCATGAATGAAATTGAAGATGACACAAAAAGATGGAAGACCATTCCATGCTCTTGGATCGGTAGAATAAACATTGTTAAAATGTCTATACTGCCTAGAGCAATCTAAACTTTTAATGCCATTCAGATCAAAATTCCACCAGTATTTTTCAAAGAGCTGGAGGAAATAATCCTAAAGTTTGTATGGAATTAAAAGAAACCCTGAATTGCCAAGAAAATGTTGAAAAAGATAAACAAAACTGGGGGCATCACGTTACCTGATTTCAAGCTTTATTACAAAGCTGTGATCACCAAGACAGCATGATACTGGCATAAAAACAGACACATAGACCTGTGGAACAGAGTAAAGAGCCCAGATATGGACCCTCAACTCTATGGTCAAATAATCTTCGACAAAGCAGGAAAAAATATACAGTGGAGAAAAGACAGTCTCTTCAATAAATGGTGCTGGGAAAATTGGACAGCTATATGTAGAAGAATGAAACTCGACCATTCTCTTATACCATAAACAAAGATAAACTTGAAATGGATAAAAGACCTCAACGTGAGACAGGAATCCATCAGAATCATAGAAGAGAACATAGGCAGTAACCTCTTCGATATCAGCCACAGCAACTGCTTTCAAGATATGTCTCCAAAGGCAAAGGAAACAAAAGCGAAAATGAACTTTTGCGACTTCATTAAGATCAAAAGCTTCTGCACAGCAAAGGAAACAGTCAACAAAACAAAGAGGCAACACACAGAATGGGAGAAGATATTCACAGATGATATTACGAAGGGTTGATATCCAGGATCTATAAAGAACTCCTCAAACTCAACACACACAAAACAGATAATCATGTCAAAAAATGGGCAGAAGACATGAACAGGACAGGATTCAAAAAAGGAGCCTGTCCATTAGAGAGGTTAATGATGGGATACTTTACGAAAGTGTGGAAGGGTGAAAGAAAACCAAAGGGAGTGGAGCTACTACCTGTGGGGACCCATTAACACCCCTCAGCCTAAAAGGGACAAGAGCCAGGGGCACTACCAGAACTCAGAGAAGATAGCGTAGCTCTTGGTCAAAGGATGCCGCCAACATGCAGTGACCCAACAAGGAGGGAACCAGGAGAGAAAACAACCTGATCCTGTCTTTCCTCCCACCACTCACCTCCCACAGAGGCTCCCGCTGACTGAAACCCAGCTGGCAGCTAGGCAGCCAGAAAGCTTGGTTGATACAGTCCCTAAAGTTAGTTCAGCCTCCAGAGACAGAGGGCAGGGGAGCAAAGGTCAGGGCCAAGAATATTGTTCAGCAAATGCATAATGTTGGAGAAGGCCATGAAGTAGAAAGAAGACAAAGGAGGCAGAAAGGTGCCCACTAGAGGAAAGTAAAGGACATGCTGTGCAGGAGAAACAACATGAACCAAGCCTTGCAGGCTCAGGAATGAGGGCTTCTCAGAATAAACTTTAAATTCTTTTACCAGTGGAAGAAAAGACTTAGTCATAATCATTTCCCTCTCTCCTGCATTGTCCCTTAGCATCAGTATTTTACCGATTTTTTTTTTTTTTTGAAAGAAAGAGAGATCACAAGTAAGCAGAGAAGGGGAAGTAGGCTCCCCACTGAGCAGAGAGCCAGATGTGGGACTTGATCCCAGAACCCTGAGATCATGACCTGAGCCAAAGGCAGAGGCTTAACCCACTGAGTCACCCAGGCACCCCCCACTTTGGCATTTTTGTATGCAAAATAAATGAGTTTTAAAACTCTCAAGAAATGTGGCTGGCACCCTTCCCTTAAAAGTTATTTTGGCATGGGATTATTGGTTTGCTTATCCTGGTATATGCTTTGTCCTCCCCCTAAGTTTCTCGAAGGTAGTGATGAGACTGGACTCGCCCTTGCAGCTCATAGAATGCTCTGCCTATTGTAAATATTGATAAATATTTAGTGATTGACTTACATACAGTGTATGCCCTGCATCCATGTTCTAAGATCAGAGAAACTTAGACAACACTTATGAGAACGAGTTGTAATTAACTATAATACGAACAGATCACAGATGAATTAAAAATAGAGGGATTTTATATCAGTGATTCCCAATCTGTTAAATATAAAGATCTTCTCTGAATGTAAAAAATTTTTTAAAGGTATATTTATTTTACTTATTTATTTGACACAGAGAGAAATCACAAGTAGGCAGAGAGGCAGGCAGAGAGAGAGGGGGAAGCAGGGTCCTCGCTGAGCAGAGAGCCCGATGCGGGGCTCGATCCCAGGACCCTGAGATCATGACCTGAGCTGAAGGCAGAGGCTCAACCTACTGAGCCACCCAGGAGCCCCTGAATGTAGAATATTTTTACAGAGTCTACATATACTAATAGGTTTAGTGTATACTGATTAAATAATGACAAAAAGTTGTTCTGGGTTCATATACATTTATGCTTAATTAACCAAAGCGTCCACAGTCATTAAAAAATAGTTTTATGTATTATTCAGTATCCATTTAATGCTTGGGGTCCGTATGGATCTTAGAAATCTTTGTAATAACTCCATAGTTAAGAGTCTTCTATTGTAAGCGACAGATACTCAGCTTCAATTAGCATAAGCAAAAAGGGAATTAATTAAGAACTGAGATATTCCTGAGGTGGCACTAGTTTAAGTAAGGCCCTATCCAGGCTTTGAAATCTTGTCACCATGCCGTTCTCTCCCTCTCTTCATCTATTCACTTTGTTTTCTCTTCTGTTGGCTTCATTCTCCAGCTGATTTTCTTTAGTTGGAAGCAAGGATGTCCACAGGAAATTCCAAGGATGTTCCATCCTTCTAGCTGGTGAGCCAGGAAGAAGAGAGCAGCCTCACTCAACATTCCTATCCATCCCTCGGAGGGTTGTGTATCAGCCTTGACTGCATTGAATGCCCACATCATTCCAACACTGAGTCCAAGAAGAAACGACCTCTCTTGTCAACCAAGATCATGTGGCCCTCACCACAAAGAAGAATGGGGGAGGGGATGTAGTTGGGGCTGGGCAATTTACAAAGGGCAAAAATACTGAGCAGACTAAAAAGGACAGATGGACATTACTGCAGTCCATAGGCTGTGAGTAATAATACACTTCCCCCCTTTTTTTTTTCTTTTTCTCACTCATTCATTCATGAAAACATGCTTAAATTTCACTTTAGGTCGGGTACTTCGAGAGTAATACACCAGTGAACTTTAAAGCTTAGTAGTAGCTTACAATCCCTCCTCTTGTTTTTGTGTGTTGCTGTTTGCAGTGATCATTTAACCCTCCAAAAATAATGCAAACTCTATTTTCATTGTATAGTTCAGTTTACTTTTACTACATACACATTCATTCAGCCAATGTTTGTTGAACAAGTACAATGTGCGACATTAAATAGTGAATATAAATCTAAAATGTTTTGTTGGTTTTTATTTGCCAAAATCTAAGTTAAGAATTCTTTAAACAGTGAATAACATTACAACTACTCTAAATTTCCATGTGTACAGTGATCTGTTGCTATTAGTTCTATTGCTGAAGAAATAATTCATTTTTTTACCATAAAGTAAAGAAAGTGATCCTTGTGTCCATTTCCAGTAACTTTGTGATTTTTAACAAATATTCTTAGTCTGTTATAATATGAAATACTTAGATTATTCTTAGTCTGGAATAGTTATTTTGTACTTTTATCACCGTAATGAGAATGTTTTAAAATGGGGTTGTTTTTCACATATATGAATTACATATTGTGTTCATAAGTATGAGTTATAGTATTTGAATTTTAATGTCTTAATAAATTTTTTTGAATTTATAGAAAAGACTGTAGTCTGTTGACCTTTTTAATATTCTGCTCTCTCATTGGCTACCTCTCTTAAACCTTTCTTCCATATTAGTAGGAATTGTTACAAGAAGAGGAGGAGTGGAAATGCCAGCCAGTCAGAAACCAGAATATTAAAAAGGTCAACATTGTACGGTTTTCTGCTATAATTCATAAAAAAATATTAAACATCCAATATTTCATCTCAGGACCAAGATTGTAATGAGAACAGAAAATGGCACAACATTAATTCATCTTCATGACAAATACTGTAATGAGAAAGGCAGAATATAAGCTATAAATATTTGGTTACTGTTTTAAAAATATCTTATATCCTTTATAACATAATGAGAGCAAATTTATGCTTCCTAAAGTTGAGTCCCCTCACTAAATACTTTCCTGCCTTTTAAATTAATAGGACTCATTTGGGACTATACTAAAATTAGGCTTTATCCCCAAGAGAGCTGATACTACCATGAGGTTGTAATAAATAAATATAAAAGACATTCATTATGATAAAACAAATGAATAGAAATTTTATTTTGGTTAATTTCCACTTTCACCATTATTAAAGTCTTTGAACATGACTTTCTCACCATTTTAAATGGTTACTCCGTTACCACTTTTTTATCAACACGATCTCCAAATACAGTAGTATTCCTTCATGATTAATTCTTCCATATCACAGAAGTTGCGTGATCTGGCCAATAAGAACAGAAATTAGGGCTAATATATTCAGAGTCCGAGGGAACTCAGGCAGTAGGTCAATCCAAATCAGGCAAGTCACCCCATATGCACTCAGAACAGTTTTGGGTCTTTCTCTTTCCCTGTGTATATATACCTGTATATAAGACCAGGATCTTAGAAGAACTCAAAATCCAGCTGGAATTATTTTACTGAAAGAACTGACGGCAGAGTTGTGAACAGAAGTGAGGAAACCAGCACGGGGGAGGCAGCCAGAGACTAGAAATGGCAAAAATTCGTTATTGCCTTTTGGCAGAAGGGAAGGAGAAGAAATGCCTTCACCAGAGCCCCAGAAGAGCTGGGATCTTAGATGAGGGGCTGGCAAAAGGTGCTGTGAGAGGGATGAAGTCACTGCCAAAACAATGACATTAAGTAAGAAGAGAGGAGAGAAGAAATACTTCTACCTCTCTCTTCTTGCATCCCATTGGCCAAACCCAACCTAACACCAGCCAGCAAGGAAGCGGGATGGGGGGGTGGGGTGGGGAGGGTGGTGTCACATCAGGGCTCTATTCTGTGGCTCTTGGGGGGAGGGGGTGGATAATGGGCGGGGTCATTAGTGGACAATAAGCAACAGAGATGTTAAGGGGGATTCTGAGGAAGCTTTGCTAAAGGCAATATTGGTCACTTAACATGAAAAGGAGCACAATGGAAGGAGGAGAGAATGGCTGGAAAGAGAATGGAGACAGGGGTAGAGGGAATGAAGGGAAAAGGGAATGGAATACAGCTCTCTGAGTCTGCCTAGAAGTGAGTGAAGCTATCTCCTTTAAAATATTATTTGGAAAACCACCTTAAATGAATTTAAAAACGCATGAATCTGCCAAACAACTGTACAGCATATCTCCTGGCACATTCATTTTGAAATCAGAGATGATGCTGAGAGACGGTGAACTTTGGTCTTTGGGATTTTTTTCTTTTGTGAGATCTTCAGTCAGTCCAAAAAAAAAAAAAAAAAAAGGCCCCTATGTCTGCCAGTCCAAGTTCTTTGATAGTCAACCAGTTCTTGGTATGGTGAAGACAGCTAGAGTGTTGAGTGATTTGTTAACAAGAGTGTGATCGCTGCTTGCCTTTTTACCGTGGCTTATTTACTACTAACAAATATCATCTTGCCATGCAAAAGAGTGCTTTTCGCCCACTGGCTCCTGGAGTGCTTTAAGAACTAGGAAAGCAGGAGTAGCTGAAACAGAGCTCTCTCTGGGGTTCAATAAGACAGCTGTTAGCCTCGCAGAAATGTTGCACAACAGCCTGCGTGGAAACCAGGGAGGGTTCTCAAGCTAATTGAAACTGTAAGAAGAATGAAAGTTGATGGACTAATTGCTGAGGCTGGCATTTACTCAAAAAACCGGTGCCTTTTTCTTCTCTTGTAGTGACTGGTGTCGCAGTGTCATTCCACTTAATAGATCCTGTGGTTTCCGTTGAAGAGATGAGGAAACTGAAGTTCACGGCACAGACTCTGCTTGAGAGAAATGGATTGGAACGCGTGCCCTTTGAGTTTCTGGGGGCTAGTTACCTTTTGAGTCACGCAGCCGACAGGAGCATCGGCTGCGAAGCAGTGACTTTGTACCAACGTGAGCAAAAGAGCAGACCCGTGGTATGCACCGTTTTGCAGAAATCAGGCTACTCTGGGAAGGTCGCCATGTGATCCTGACTCAACTTGACCTTGCATAGTTGCTGAAGTCAGTCAAGTTTCAAGAGCCAGAGGTGGTGGAGAGGCAAAGCACTCCCATGCCTTCCAGAAACGGCAGATTGTGAGTCAAGGAAGTTTAAACTGATTAGTTTGCAGTGGGCTCCTCTTGCCTAACACTTCTTTCATGCTGGAATGTCACATTAATTGGTTCTTAATTGAACAATGTGCTTCCAATTTTCAAAACCCAGCAGAGTATAAAACAGAAGAAGTCAGACTCTTGCTCTTTGGATTTGAAAGTCATATGGGGAAAGATACAGTTCATAAGGATGAAACCCTCATGAAGGTGGAAAGCTGTCACACACGCACTTCTCAGCCCTGTGAGGCGCAGCTCTTCCGGTTGTCAATTTTAACACGGAAAGCAGTTTAATTCTACTTGTTTGGAAGACAGCGTGATCCTGAGGTTGAAGAGGAGGCCTAAATCTTCCTTAGTGCCTTGGCTTCTGGAAAACCAAGATCTCTAAATGTAGCTGTGGTTAATTATCCATTTCCTCTACGAATAAACAACTTGTTTTTAATTCGTGTATTTAAAATTAGCCATCATTTGGTGGAAGCAGGTTAAGCCCTAGATATGACAGTTTCTTATCTACAATTAAATTTGGGCCAAAAGGTCTGCTTTCCACCTGAAATTAAAAACCTGTTTGTTCATGTTCTCTCTTTGGAAATGTTCCATGTACAGGCAAGTTTTTTTTTTTTTTCTATTCTGAAGAAATATTATTTTTAAACAGGAGCTGTGTTCTGAATTCATATGGTGTGAAAAGTAAGAGATAGAAGGCGAGTTGGTTTCTTGCAACAAATAAACCTTTTTAGAAAAAAAAAAAAACCTTGTGAAGTTTCTGAGTTATTTTTTTCCTAATACTGCTATGCTTAAATGGGGGGGGGGGGGGGGGGGAGGGGGAGAAAAATCAAACAGAGTTCTTTAGATCACAGTACCTAAGGGTTAGATATTCATTTTCTTTCTGTCATATCTTTATCTTACTTGCTCATCTTAAAAGTGAGAGAAGGGTTTTTCTAATTGCATGCTCAAACACGGATCATTCATCAAAGTTGGGCTATTTCTGCCTCTTACATCAGAAGCAGAAATTACATTCTTTCTCCCCCTTGCATCATGACCTGTGGTCTCAGGTCACACTTAGCAGTGGATAAAGCAATTGGTAGAGACTTTGCTGCTTCTTTTAAGGATGCACTGGTCCCATGGTTATGGGAAAAGGGAAGGGACAGTCCATGAGATGATGCCATTTGAATCACAATCTCTCCAATTATATTGTGTGTGTTATGATAATCATATATTTTGGATCAGGAAGTAGGGATACTGCGATTTCCAAAAAACAAACCTGTGTATCCCCAATAAATCAAATGCACCTATTGCTTCTCATTAACAAAGAATCCTTCTGGGATTGCCTCATTTAAAAACCCAGTCTGGAATCCAGGTGTGTCTGAGAAATGCAGAGTGATCTCAAGTGAGCTTCTGAGCATCTCCAGCAGCGAAAGACCTCTGACTCTCAATCCTCGTGGCAATTTACTAGGCTGACACCATGATCACACATCTTCGAGTTAATTACTCTCATTCACTCAACACTATGCCTTCTGCTCTAACAAGACCTCCTTTGACTTCACTAGGACCAAATCTGGCATCAGAAAGGCAAGCATGGGAGCAACGCTGCCACAGGAGATAAATGTTTCCCTGGGTACAAACTCAATAATAAGTGCAACATTTGACAAAGAAGAATGCCTCTGGCAGCCCTGCTCAATCTCTCTACAAAATTGACACCGCGGAGCACAGGAGCAAAGCCCAGATAATGACAGCTACAAAAAGCTTTTGTAAGCAAAGTAATCAGGCCCTTGTCAGCCGTTCTCTCCTTCCATGATCTCTTGCCTGAACAGTTGGTAAAATCTGATCAATGGGGTATTTTTCAGCATCTGTGACAAATCATCAGTCACTACAAGGTGATGCTCAATGGCAATGACCTGAATA
This sequence comes from Lontra canadensis, assembly GCF_010015895.1. Classification (NCBI taxonomy): domain Eukaryota; kingdom Metazoa; phylum Chordata; class Mammalia; order Carnivora; family Mustelidae; genus Lontra; species Lontra canadensis. Next base: position 10,120,131 of record NW_022631012.1, on the reverse strand, counting down.
ACACAACAGCAGCAACGGAAGTGAGAAAATGGATCCTGGTTGAGGAGAGAGTGGCACTTGGTGGATTACAACTTCCGGGACCCTCGAGTCACCAACTTCGCACCCAGCAGAATCAGGGCACTGTTTACGCAAGCAGCCATGCTCAGCTACGTTCTGTCCTACATGGGTGCCTACCTGCATTCCTAGGCTCCTCTGGATGTGGGGGGGCAGGGTCCGCAGCATCTTCTCTGGGTGACTTCTCCCTCCTTCAGGTGCTTTACCTGTACAAGCGAGGTAAATGTTGCAGGTAGAAATCAGTGTTATTCAATCCAGTGATCTGCTCACTCCATCCATTCATTTAGAAATCTTTCGTTTTCGGGGTCTACAACAGCCAGGTTCCATGTTGGCCCTTGTGAGGGACTGTCCCTGATGAACACGAGAAGTTTGCTATGGGGAACGGGGTGGGGGAGGGGTGTTAGCAAGTCATCCACATGTCACTGCTGTGGAGTGGGATGAAGTCCATGCAATCAGCGTAAAATACGAAGGTTTCCAAGGAGGATAAAGCACTTGTGACAGAAATTGATGGGAATTAAGAAAGAGGGCTCCTTGGTGGTGGGGGCATTTGAGCTAGGCCTCAAAGGATGCATAGAATTTAAATCTGTAGAGATGGAAAGTGGAGAATGCAAATGGAAAATGTCACCACAGAGAGGCTCCCTGCTAAGACGCCTCAGATGTTTTAGCCAGAGGCAGAGAGGTCTGGGCATGTGGGGGAAGGTTATTACAAAGGATGTCCTGCCCTGACATTTCCAAAGTACTCCTACACACTCCATTTTAGAGAAACTGTGGTGCACAGCGAGAGAGGGAGAGTCAAAAGCTACAGGGCCTGGGTTCATACCCCAACTCTGCCACTTAGCAGCTGTATGACCTTGGGCAAATTACCTCAGTTCCCTCTGCTATAGAATGGGGATAATTGCCACACTGACCCTACGGGTTGTTAGGGGGGGTTAATACGTAATGGGGTCTCTAATAGACAGGTGCTACATGACAGATGAGTCATTAGTACTGCTCAGAAACCACACGAGGGCCTGGTAGAGTTAGAAGTCACAGAAAGTCCTGTCTCTCCACCATGTGCTCACTACACGCCACTGAGCCTGAAGTGAGAGCACCTTATCCACACTTTGTGGCCACTCCAGTGCCGTGAGTGGTTCTTTACCAGGAGTGTGGTTTGCGCACACACATGCACGTACATGCGCGCGCACACACACACACACACACACACGGGGGACATTTGGTGATGTCTGGAAATGCTTTTGGTTGTGAATCACTGGGGGGGGATCACTACTGGCATCGAATGGGTAGAGAGAGGCCAGTGTGGTCCCAAACATCTTACAGTGCACAGGGTAGAATTATCTAATCCCAAATTTCAACTGTTCCAAAGTGGAGAAATCCTGAATAGAGCGGTCTCTTGAAGAGATATTTAAATAGTTAAATATTTCCATAAGACTCCCCTTCGCATAAAACGGTTTGCTGAAATCCATCAGAGCAAAAGGCAAGTTGTGGCGCCAGTGAAAAACCCAAGTGTTGATGGAGTTGTGGGGCGGGGCAGGGGGGTCTCCTCCTGAAAAGAAAATGCCTCGATGTTCATGAAAAATAAAAGGAGAGAATCACCGGAAACCCTGAGCTGCTAAAGGGAATCTGGGAAAGCAGTGCAGATGCTGTAAGAGGGAATAAGGGCAGGCCTGCCGCTGTGGTGGGGAAAGCACCCAGCTTTACACACACACACACACACACACACACACACACACACACACACACACGTTATTTCTCCAACCGCCGCTCGAGGCTACTTCAACTGTCAAAAGTGCTGAGAAAAATTTGTCTCCACCTCCCGGCAGTTAATTATCATTCAACCTGTAAATATCACTCTCTCCATGGATTGCGCCGTGAGTATACTTTTTCTCTTTAAAAGGCCATTAAATCAGGTATAAAAGACCTATTCATTTTCTACTATAAATAGTCTCACAGACACTAACTACTTCATTGTTTGAATCAGGCCCTGTAGTTCACGCCGATGAAATTCCGTGCAAAGCTGTGGTTTTATGCCTTCTGCCGGCCACTCTCCCCTTCCCCTCAGTCCCGGGAACAATAATTCAGTTTCCAAATACATTAAATGTGTTGTAAATAGTGCTTGCCTCCACAGCGCCACCTCGATGGACTGATGGACCTTGCTGCGGTGTCATAAATTTGAAGGCATCTAATAAAGCTGCCACAGGCAGCCAGACATTGTTGTTCTGAGACTTACCAGGAAGTTCTGCAAAGTGCCCGAGCCTGCTCCTGTCTCCCCCACCACCCCTCCCATCTTTGCTCCTGGAGACACACCATTGCTGGATCCTCACAACGAGAAGTGTTAGAAAAACAGCATGTGTATACATTTTCCGACACACACACACAGCCCGTTTATGAACATTAACTTATTTGCTCCTCAGCACAGTATCCTGAGCTTGGAGGGGAAGCTCGTAGAGAACGATCCCAGTTTTGTAGATACGACAACACAGTTGTATCTGCTCGAGTCCTATAAAGATCTCTTTCAAGACCTGGGGTTGGCTAAGACAAGCAAGACCTGCGGGAGATGTTCTCACGGTCATGTAGAGTCTTTTTTTTTTTTTTTTTTTTAAGATTTATTTATTTATTTATTTATTTGTGAGAGAGAGAGAGAGAGAGAGAGCGTGCACACAAGCAGGCAGAGTGGCAGGCAAAGGCAGAGAGAGAAGCAGGCTCCCCACGGAGCAAGGAGCCCGATGCGGGACTCGATCCCAGGATGCTGGGATCATGACCTGAGGCAGTGGCTCAACCAACCGAGCCACCCAGGCATCCCACGGTCGTGTAAAGTCTTAGCTTAACTTCCCGTTCAAGCAGAACCTGAGGCACAGATTCCTGTTTAAGTGGCATGAGAGATGCTCCTAGGAAGTACCAGGAAGGGAGAGGGGTGAGAAGACACGAAGGGAGACAGTCAAGGGGGCTTTATGGCGAGGTACCAGTGAGGACACTTGGGAGGGACTTAATCCTGCACGGAGCACTGTTGATGGTGTGGGGTGATCCTTCCAGAAGGTGAGAAAGCTGGAGAATGAATGGTCCAACACCCATCCATTCGTTGGTGCCTGAAGCCTTTTCTTGGGAGGGCAAAGAGAGTTAGCTCTTAGAAACTCTGTCCAGGCTGAGAGGAATCCCCAGAGTTTCAGACACTCGCTTGCTGTAGGGTGTCAACACGAGCCAGTGAAAGAAAGCATGGGGGCACCTAGGGTCATGTTCAGTCTTCAAACTCATCGGTGTCCCTTGTGGCGTTACAGTGCCCGACCCACGCAAAGAGAGCATACAGATGGACATCCACTTTCTTTTCCACGCTGCTGCGACATTCCCTACATCCCCGTGATCTGCCTCTTTTAACGTAACAGACACTCTCCTCTGACCTTTGAGGCTAAACACCTTCTAACGCATTCCACCCCCCCATTTCCTGGTGGGACACCGCCTTCCCTCTTCAGAGTTTCTTCTCAGGTTACAGATTTACTCCAAGGCATGTGTGACTGATCCTTTTAAACATCTCCCTTCTTAAGAGACAAAAAGATCAAAGCCTTCATCAATGATGGTTCAGCAAAGGTGGCCCTGGGTCTATGTATGGTTTGGTTTGACTTTTAAAATTTTCATTAGTTGTCACAATTTTAAAGTATTGAAAGATTTCACCTAAGAACTGGAATTCCCTTCTTCTCTTGAAGCATCAGATGATCTGGCCGCCCCAACCCACGTGAAGACAATACCAGGATCTGCTCTAGGAGGGTAGAGCCTGTCCCTTTAGACGGGTCATTCATTCTGCCATTGCCTGCTTCCCCATCACCCAGACCCCCAGCCGTCTTCACTCATTCCGGCCACCTGCCTGCTTCTCCAGGCTTATGAACTTGTGATGCCTCCTGACCTTAGAGATGAGAGGTGATTCTTAGAAATTGTTTTTATTTGTGAACCTCTGTCGCTGTCCTTGAAGTCACACTCTGCAGTGTATAATTATTCTTAGCACTCACCTAACCGTCTAGCCCTGTGAGAGAGGAAGGGTTTTTTAAGATCTTTGTCTGAGGGATGATACAGACCATTCTATAAACCTACATTTAATTTTCATTAGTATTGTCCTAGATAGTGTTTGAACTTTCAATCCTATAAGGTAGAAAAGCAAATCAGTGTTTGACATAGAAATCTCCAGAAGAAGGAATGACGAAGGCATTGAGATCATTTCATCTGGACGTGTGCAGCCTTCTTTTATCTGTAAGTTGGAGCCACCTGTTCGTGACCGTCTGCTGGCTGGGAAAAAAGGCTCTGAGTTTAATTAAGTCATACGTGTGGGAGGCACATGCTTTGCAGTAGCAGCAGTTAGATTATTAACGGACTCCTATATTGAAGTGTTCACATTTTTGAAAGGCTAATTATGATATAATTTTAGTTTTAAAAATACTGCTTTGCCAAGGGTGGGAGTTGTATCATGTATTATTAAGTGGTACCTTTTTTTTTCAATCTTGGGGGAGCTCTTGGTTTGTTGATGGTAATCTCTTATATTCAATTACTTCTCATCCTTTCTTACTTGATGCCTCTAATCTTGAGACCAAAAAGTAGGCTTCAGGCCGGTCAAATACCAAAAAGCTACACTGGAGTTTCCTGGGACTTGCCTGATTTTTCTCAGGAAGAAAGTCAGACTGTTCATAGATTGAGTGAACTCAGTGCCATGTTTTTCTTTGCTACCTGAGACCCAAGATCTTATCAGTTGTACAGTTTTAACGTTTTTGGAAGGAAGATTGAATTAGTGATCTGAGGAGTTAATTCTGGAATCCGTACTACCATTGCCCGGCTGTAGATGCACGAGTAGGGCTCCAGCTGATTGTAATGGGAATCACATGATTTTTAGATTCAAAGACCTAATTTAGGTAGAAGTTCTGTTTACTGCATATTCCAAACCAAAATGAACACACATACCTTCTCCCCACATTTCCTCCTGATGAAAATCACAGTCGCTTCAATGCCATTTTAGTTTTACCATATCACAGAGAATGGACTTACAGAAAAAAAAACATGAATCGTGAGTAATCAGTGTTTTTATATGCACTGGGAAGACCCTCTGGGAGAAGAGGTGTTTTTCAAGCGACACCTCTTGGGCTGCGGCTAGTCTGGTAGCCGTGGCCCCGGCGAGGGCTGTCCCTGGCATCCACGTTGTCCACCAGGCCAGCATCTCCACCTGCCTGTCCAGACAAGCATTGCTGTAGCTGCCTAAGAACGTGGTGATGATAAAAAGGCACCATTTCCTCCCATTATATTTTCCTGTATTTGATTTTTTTTTCACATTTTTATTTATTTATTTGAGAGAAAACAAGACCAGGAGAGAGAGCACAGAGGCAGAGGGAGAAGGAGAAGCAGACTCCCTGCCGAGTAGGGAGCCCAGTGCGGGGCTCAAGCCCAGGACTCTGGGATCATGACATGAGCCGAAGGCAGACGCTTAACTGACAGACCCACCCAAAGTGCCCCTGTTGTATCTGATTCTTTTTTTTTTTTTAACTTTTTTTTTTTTTTAAGATTTTATTTATTTATTTGTCAGAGAGAGAGAGAGAGCGAGCGAGAGAGCAAGCACAGGCAGGCAGAGAGGCAGGCAGAGGCAGAGGGAGAAGCAGGCTCCCTGCAGAGCAAGGAGCCAGATGTGGGACTCGATCCCAGGACGCCGGGATCATGACCTGAGCCGAAGGCAGCCGCTTAACCAACTGAGCCACCCAGGCGTCCCTTTTTTTTTTTACTTCTAAATGGAATTTTTAAAAAGTTACATTTTGCCTACAGGAAGAGCTAGAAAGAAGGAGAAAGGCCTCATGTGTCGGGAGAGACGACTGATCGCTTAGGCCAATGATGTCACTCCCTTGCTGGGAGACATGCATTCTTCTGCACCAGGGGTGGGGAAATCGACATGACTAAGCCCTAGCAATGAGCTGGGATGCTGCCACCCAGTTCTTTGTGTAGGCAGTTGTACCAGGCCCTATTATCGTGGGAATAGAGAGGTGCCCATAGAAACCAAAACAACGCGATGTAGCCTCTTGTCTGAGTATCCCAAGGCCAAGGATGTTCCCACATCTCTTTGAGCTTATGGCAGAAATGCAGTCCTGCACCACCAGCGTGTTCTGACTGATAGAACTATGAAAGCCCACGCTACCCACCTGGTGGCAAGTCGCCCCTACCGACTTACCCCAGCCAAGCTCCCCCTCAATGATTGCTTGCATATTTTGAGTTCTAACTTGTTGCTATGAGTCAGTACCTCAACCCAATTTGCTGTTCCATTTTATATTTACTCAAAATTGTTAATCCAATTCTCTGCTCCCTCCAGCTACCTCTGTTTAATTGCTAAGAGAGAAAGGAAAGAAAACTTCCACCACTTGTGCCAACTGTGTTCCTAATATTAAAAGGGTCAGAAAGAATAGGGGCTGAGGGAAATGCCCAGACTATGGGCTCATAAGAATGCCTGACACCAGTGAGGTTATAACCGTGGAGGAAGGAAAACAGCCGTTGGTGAGCACCAACTAGGAACCACACTCTCTGATCTGGTTCTGCTTGGGCTTAAAGCTGTCCAGAGTCGGCCAGTGAAAGATGAGTCTGTAACAGTGAAAGGGAAGAAATCCAGAAGGTCCAGGTGGAGACTGAACCCCAAACGTTGTATACTAGAGGTTACAGTTTCAACTACCAGTAGAAACTCCAGGGAAGTAAATAAGGTCATTTACTCAGGTTGAGGATATATGCAAGTCCATGAAGTGAGTCGGAAAGCCAATCATGACTTGGTATTAAGGTTTCTTCAGGATCTTATTAGAGTTGCCGAGTTTTGGGGTGCAGGAAGAGAGAGGTAAATTTTTAAATAGCTCCTCAGTTTCCATTAAGTAAGTATTAACTGTACGGTTCCCCAGTTTGTGAGTGACTGAGCTCTCAAACTCTCTAAAATACAATGCTCCCAGGGGAGGACTCTGATGCTGGAGGCTCTTTAAGTAACCTTCTTTAGTGCCTCAGGCTCTTGGGATATATGTACAAAAGACCCAGAAACTTCCACAAGGATCTCCACCCACCCATGCCCCCCTGAAGCTTGACAGCCTATGGATTCACCACAACAGCAAATGAGTGATGGGGTTCTTCCTTCTCTCTTCCTCTTTTCGGTTTTAAAATCAGTAAAGAACTGTTTGAGATAATCTCTTCTTCCCCTTCATCATTCCTAATTCCACTGCTGTTCCACTTGCCATCTCTACCACTGGTGGCAACTCGACCTAAGGTATAAGGTGCCTTAATGATCTCTGGGCAAGGGCAGAGGCCTAGATTTCTAGGCCTGGTGCAGAGGGCTGGGTGCAGAGGGGAGGCTTTCTGTATCTGTCTGTATGTGGGAACGAGGGTGCATTCAATCTTAGCTACCATCCGTTAGCATAATCCTTGCCTTCTGTGGCTAGCAGGAACCTCTTTCCCCTGGGGCTCCACTTACATTAACACCTAGAAAACTTGGAGTTGCTAGGTAATGTCCTCCAACCCACAGAAATTAAGAGGGAGCCGTGGCTGGCCTCCACTTGGCACCCTTCTGAATTTGTAGTGAGCCAAGGAATCCGAGTCAGAAGATAAGAGCCTTAGCTCCAGGTGCAAAGGTGTGGATGTTTGGCTGTGGTGAGAAAGAAAAGAGGTCAAAGAAGGTAAGGGCTGTATATCAGTTACATATCACTGTGCCCTCGGGAACACCTGCCTGCTTGGCAAACGCCTCAGTACTCCCAAACTCTTCTCTTGGTGCTTCTGGGAGGACAGTGTAGCCCCCGCAGCCCCCTCAGGGAGAGGCTCGCATGCCACTGAGTAGGTCCTTCCTCCCTCCCCTACCCCATCACTGTGGCTCCTAACGGTTTCTCTTTCCTCCTTTAAAAACTGCAGCGCGTGGGGCGCCTGGGTGGCTCAGTTGGTTAAGCTGCTGACTTCTGCTCAGGTCATGATCCCAGGGTCCTGGGATCGAGTCCTGCATCTTTCAGGCTCCCTGGTCAGTGGGGCATCCGCTTCTCCCTCTCCCTCTACTGCCCCCAACCTTGTGTGCATGTGCACACTCTCTCTCAAATAAACATTTAAAATTTTTTTTAATTAAAAAAATATAAAAATTGCAGTGCTGATGAAGGCATGATTTTCACCACCCTCTTCAGCTTTCCAGCCCCTTCGCCCCCACCTGCATTAAGGACAGAACTCAACTCGCTGCCTTGCTCTGCGCCTTTACCCAGGCCATTGTTTGTCCTAAGGCCTCATTCCGAGACCTGACCTATCCATATTCAGGGGTTCCCATCTTCACCATTTTCTTCCCTCTGCCTCAGATGTCTCTTTCCTTGGTTGTACTCTGACCTAAGTTTCCACTTGTTTTACATCTCAGTCTTCGACACCATTCCCTGTCCTTCTACCATACCTCCCTGTTGTTTTGAACCCCATGGCAGCAATACATCTATGTAATAGAAACCTCCAATCTGTTCCTTTTAGCTACCCATAGCCCCCTCTCCTGGTCTTCACTCTCCAATTTATCCAGGTAAATGCCGAGGTCCACTGCTGAATCATTCTCTTATAAATATCAACTTCTTCCCTGTTTGGCCTTGGTCATCCCAAAAGGATACACCTCAACCACCCCTCTTCTACACCTGGCCAGCTCAGTGGGACTGGAAAATAGTGAACATATAACCTCGCTACTTTCTCTTTTAATTTGTGGGCCCCCAGTTTTACCCAGAAATGACATTACTTTGCTTAGGGAAGACAAGTCATTGCTTGAGACCATTAAACTTTTTCCACCTCCCTCATTTCTCCATACAGTTGGCTGATACCCTTTCCCCATTCCCAAAATAAACACTACCTGAGAGAACCACCCTCTCCCTCCCACTATCAAATATACAAACCTGAATGCTTCCTTCTGCTATAAAGGAAATTGTGTCTTTGCATATAGACGAGTGGCCTTCCTCCACAGGGGCTCTACTACCCCATCTCCTCTCACGTCTTCCACATGCCACTCCTTAATTATCATCTCTCTCTCTAGCACCATCAGTTTCTCTTTCTCTGCTTGATCACTCGAACATGCCTTCAGAGATGCTCTTTATTTAATTTTTGGAAAGATGCAATATTGTGATTTATAAGAAATATGTATTTGGTCTTGAGATGACCAAAATATGTTTCTCGTAGGTATTTGGTCTCCCTCCACCATTCCTGATTCACAGCTCCTAAAACCACTGGAATTTCCAAAAAGATAAGAATCTTTTTGTTATGTTAACGAGTGGGCTTTTGGACCCCACCCAAGGACAGGGACTGGTTATCTGGAGGACCAACCACAGGATTAGGGGGTTGGAAGTTTCAGTCCTACCCCTCCACCCCCCACCCCCCCACCCCCCACCCATCTCCTCTGGAAGAGGGAAGGTGGGCTAGAGGTTGAATCAGCCAATGGCCAATCATGACTATGCAATGGTGCCTCCCTCAAAACCCACCAGGGTTGGGTTCCAAGAGCCTCTACATTGGTGGACATGCGCAGAGTGAGGAGACTGGCGCTCCTGGAGAGGACATGGAAGCTCCATGCCTTTTCCACAGACCTTGCCCTCTGCATCTCTTTCATCTGATTGTTAATCTGTATCCTTTATCATATCCTGTAATAAACTGGTCAACACAAGTGTTTCCCTGAGTTCTGTGAGCCACTCTAGTGAATTTAAAGAACCTAAGGAGGAGGTGGCTGGAGCCTCAGCAGCAAAGGTCACAGCTTGGGGCTCGAGACTAGTATCTGAGGTGAGAGGTTATGGCAGAACCCTTAACCTGTGGAATCTGATGCCATCTCATTTCCGGGTAGTTAGTGTGAGAATATAGTTGAGATCTTGGACACCAGCAGAGAACTGCTTGGTGTTGTGGGGGATGGGGAACACCCCCAGTTTTGGAGTTGGGCCTGGGAGGCCTGTATGGAGAGCCTGGGAACCCTAAAAGAGTTGGTGTCAGTGAAGTAATGCAATTACATCATTCAGATTTCAGAAGATATAGAAAGGCATATAGAGTAGAGTCTCCCTTTCCCTGGGTATCAAATTACCTCCTCCTCCTCATTATAGATGGTCTGCATTTGTACCTGCTGGTGTATCCTAGTTGAAATATTTCATGTATATGTGTAGTTACATACAAATATGTATATTCTTTCTCCCCTTTTAAAAACAAAGTGCGCCACACAGATTTTTCTGCATTTACCTTTTTCACTTCACAGCACATGTTGGAGGTCATTCTACCTTTGTTCATATGGAGTTTCCCCATTCTGTTTTACAGCTGCAACATTCCTTTGTATATGCATATCATAACTTATTTAACCAGCTCTGTATTGAATCTCTTGTTAAAAATGAAGAAAAACTGCAGCCTTCTGTGATCTCACATTCCCCCTCCAGCCACGTCCCATTTCCCTCCTTCTTTTTGCACTTGGACTCCTCAAACAATGTTGCTACGCTTGCTACACTCAATCTTGATCTCTCCCGCATTCTTTGCCTAACTTCATTCTCTACTGAAATTGTTCTTGTGCTGGTTACCAAAGTCAATGACTATTTCTTTGACTTCATCCAACTTGAATTCTCAGGAGCAATGTTGATCACTTGCCCCCCTCTTGTTTCCAAACACCATGCACGCAGACTTCTCTGAACTCTGTATGCAGCTGCCTATTTAACATCTTAACTTGGATGTTAAATAGGGGTCTCAGCCTGGTCTCAGAAAAAAAGTTCTTGATCCCTTCTCCCTCCCCTTTCTCCTCCTCCTTCTCCTCTTCTCTCTCCCTAAGTCTGTTGCTGAATCAGATTCCCCACTCTAGTGCACCGCACCCCTATCCATCATCACTAAGTCAAAAACCTACAAGCTATCCTTAATTCTGCTCTGCCAGCTGTTCAGTCCATATCCTAGTCCTGTTAATCCTACCTGGAGACCTACCCTAGGATTTCTACTTCTCTTCCTATTACTCACCACATTGAGCTACTACCCTCTCTCCCCAGACTGCCCCCAAGAACCTCCTGTGGTCTCTCTATTCTGGCTTTTGTCCCCTCCAGTCCATTTTCCTTAAGGAGCCAAAGTAATGTCTCAAAACTGGGAATGGGATCACATAGATCAGATCAAATCACTTTCCTGCTCAGAATCTTCCAATGCATTTCTTTTGCACTTAGAAGAAAATCCAAAGTCCTTATGATGGCCAAAAAGATCCCACAAGAACAGGCCAGGGGCTCTCTGTCTTCATTCTCCTAATCTTAGCCCTAACCACACTGGCCTCTTTTCATTCCACCAACTCACTGTTCCCTCTGCCTGGAATGCTCTTCCTTTCTATTGAATGTTACCAGCTCATTTGCATCCTTTGAATCACAGCCCCAGTGTAACCCACCTCAGAGAGGTCCTTCCGGATTGCTTCTTCTTCCACCCCTGAGTGCCCTGGCAACACCCTAATTATTGCCTTCCTATGAAGTATTACACTGAAGCATTACCTCATGTATTTATTTACTGTTTATTTCTCTCTCCCCCACTAGGACATAAGCTATAAGGAGGCAGGACCTAGTGGTTGTCTTAAGCATCTAGCTCCTGGCAACTTGCCTGGAATTTCCTGGAATCTCAATAATTCTTTGAAGACAAAATTATTTCCTAAACTATAAAGTTACTAAAAGAATTTGGTCAAGTGTTCTGATTTTACCAAAAATCTCACAAATAGTATAGATTTTCATCTTACTTCAAATTTTTTGTTGTTTTTTTTTTAATGTACCAAAATATTTAAGATTAAGATAATAAAATACATTCAGACATTGTTAAAAAGGGATGGATTTGCTTCATGTAAAACCTTCATTTTTGGAAAATCCTTAATTTTACCTGTCCTTCAATTTCATAGAGCAATTTTAATTTTTAAAGCCCTTAACTCTTGGTTTCACTTATATGTAGAACATAAGGAATAGCATGGAGGACATTAGGAGAAGGAAGGGAAAAATGAAGGGGGAGGAAATCAGAGCAGAAGACGAACCATGAGAGACTGTGGACTCTGGGGAAACAAATTGAGGGTTTCAGACGGGAGGGGAGTGGAGGGATGGGTGAGCCCGGTGGTGGGTATTAAGGAGAGCTTGTATTGCAAGAAGCACTGGGTAGTTTATGCAAATAATGAATCATGGAACACTACATCAAAAACTAATGATGTACTGTATGGTAATTAATATAATAATAATTTTTAAAAAAGCTCTTGACTCTTTTCTAGTTTAGTTCTCTCTGCATGCACTGATGAAGCACTACATCCATTTCATTATGTGATAAACATATTATTTCTCTGAAAAAGCTCAGAAATTACAGGAAAAAAAAATCATTTTGGGGAGTCTTATAGCCAACGGGGTCAGCAGCAAAACTGGTAGAAGTGACATGCGGGAGGCTAGATCTCGTCCTCAGAGGTGCAGCTATGATGGGCGCGCACAAAGATTTTTAACTTATTTTAAGGAAACTCTTGTTCTTCCGGGATGATCAGTGTCCAAATCACACCTTCCAGCCACTTTCTCTCCACCCCTTGTCTGTTCCCATAAAATGTGGTGCCTTCTCCCCAGAGCTTTCTTAATGCAAAGTCATGCATACACATTGGACTTTGGATAAATAAATCCCTGCCTGTTCACGGTTTGCTGTTTGGATCACAAAGCCCCCGCTGACCAGCTGGCGCACACATAGCCTCGAAGGCTTCTGTGGGTTGATTTATTTTGCAGTCTCTTAATTCATACGTATGATGCCACTGCTGTATATTACATGGGCAAGGCCATCTCTTCTATAAATTAGGAAATCAGTTGGAAGGCTTGATTGCCTGTTAGTGAGTGTGGGCTCCGTGAGCATTAATCTCACGCTGGGCTGCAGTCAACAGAGTGCTGGCACCAGGCCAAGTCACCAGCCCTGGTGCACTTTCCACTGCAAGTCAGGTTCCCAGAGTTGAGCAAGTGTGGAAGATGGATCGCAGAGCCGCCCGCCAGGCTGTGGTAGGATGTGAAGGACAGCAGTGACCTGAGACTGGAGAAACTCAAGAAAGGCTCCGCAGCAGAGCTGCACGTAGGCCATGGCAATGGAGAAGCAGCAGCAAAGACCAGATCTTTCTGGCCTAGTGACATCAGGGAGTGGCTGAGACATCACAAGAGGGGGGCTAAAGGGCCAGGCAGCTCCAGCCTACAAAGAATAAAGATCTGGGAGACAGAAACCAGTTGACTAAGGACGCGCAGGCTGAACACACGGGACCCAGAGGGGTGTGTGGGTCTGTGTGTGCACACACACAGATACACATACCGGAAACAGGGCCAACATCCTTCCATGCCCTTTGTCAGCCGTGTCATTATTTTTAAAGTCCTATATAAGTCTTAGCATTCCATTTTAAATTTTCATATAAAAATTACACATAGTCTTGGCCCCTCCCCCAAATCTCTAGCTTTCCCTCTCTCTCACATACACATACACACATACAATTGTCCTCCAGTGTGTAGAGTAAAATATGGACTGTCAAGTCTCCATCTACACCTCCCAACCCTATTTCCTAGATGTAACCGCCATGAACTGAAGGTTTCAGGTTTTCTCTAACCTTCTTTGAAGCTTTCCTCAAACATCAGCTTTGTTCTCTTTCTCCCAGAAAACAAGCTTGGAAATCATATCCTCATGAGTGAGGGGAGCAGCTTTCCAGCCTCACTCTCTGCACTCACCTCCCCATCCCTGCCCATACTTCTTCCGGAAGCACTGTTCGTGCTCAGGCAAACCCCAGTGGTTCTCCCCAGTACCTACAACATGGTGTCCAGACCTGTCATCCATCCTCAGCCCTCCTTATCCCACCCAAGTCTTCTATCCGGTGAGACCCATTCCCCACGATCACCTTATCCATGCTTCCCTGGGTTTCTGCCCAGGCGGTCCTCTGCCCAGTGCACTGTCATTGCGTCCCCCGCCCACCTCTCTCTCCTCCCTTGTTTGTTCATCTCTTCCCTCCTTACCCGTCAACACCCACCTCACCCTCGGCTTCTTCAGCAGAGCATACCTGCTGCTCCAGCCCAGCAACCCTCTCTTTCCCCTGAATACCTATTGAGTCACATGGCTTGGCGTGTACTGTTTTCTAATTACGTGTGGGGTGTGAATCTTCTCTCTTCCAATTAAAAAGAGATCTCTTGAGGTTAGGCAACTCACCTCCATGGTTCTGTTGGCCCCACAGAACCTGGTCTCACGTTGAACGCTGAATGACTGGGAAAAGTCATAGTGTTCAGGAAACGCCCAGACAACAGAGAAAGTTTGCTTTTCATGTAGATACTTATCTCCCCCATTTTTTGTACGCCGGGCCAGCTTTCACTTTTTTGCTCTTGGTTTATGACCCTATAATCATCCCCTTTTATGTGGTCATTAAAATAGAGGTGAAATTACCTTCAGGCAAGGCAACTAATAGGCTCAGGAATTAACTGCACCCTTCCTTTCAGGGATAAGTGTGTGTGTGTCTCTCTCTGTGTGTGTGTGTGTGTGTGCGTGTGTGTGTGTGTGTGTGTGTCCTAGAAATTTGGGAAGACGATCTCACTCTCAAAAAAGCAGGCCCTTGGGGGCGCCTGCATGGCTCAGTGGGTTAAGCCTCTGCCTTCGGCTCAGGTCGTGATCTCGGGGTTCTGGGATCGAGCCCGGCATTGGGCTCTCTGCTCAGCGGGGAGCCTGCTTCCCCCTCTCTCTCTGCCTACTTGTGATCTCTCTCTCTCTCTGTCAAATAAATAAATTTTTTAAAAATCTTTAAAAAAAAAAAAAGCCAGCCCTTGGAGGTACAGCAGGTGACTAAGTCCTACCTACAATGGGAGACCCACTTGACTTTAACTTTGAACATGTAGTCCATATGCCATTTTAACAGCTTATTTGAAATGCTTTCTTTTTTCTCGTTTTCGCAGAGAAGAAAAATTTAAAGTAAAGGGTAAATCTACTGGTGTATGACATATGGAGGTCAAGATCTTACATAGATTTTCAGCATTAAGGCAGAACGAATAGACTGTAAGATTACAAAGAAAACAAATTCAGAGCAGTAACCTTTCGAGAACTGCCAAAGTGCTGGCAAGATGAAAATGGGGCTGCATTTGAGAAATTATGCAGCGTTGTGCTTTGCTTCTTGGAGAAATGTACAGCACAGAGGAGTATATGTGTTTTCGTTCGAAACTATTTTTAATAATCGTAATGACACCAACTGAAGCAAATCTGTCTATATGTAGAACATGCAGTAAATGGTGAGTGGTGGTCGCGGGGAGGGGGGCACGTTACATGGAAACAGAGGCTCTGCTGAACCAAGTTTATTTTTGAAATATCAGACACGTTCAGCCTGGTTGCTGAAGATCACTCTACAGGGTGAGAAAGAAGTCGAGAATTTGCCCAGAAAGAGTCTGAAATCACAGCACAAAGAGGGCCGGGTTCTCGGCAGTATGAAGGAAGGGAATATATAGAAGAAAATGGCTCGCTGCATATCCTAAATAGAGCAAACTTTCCAGCATATGCTGGGATTTTACTTTTTTACTTTGGAGGACCATTTGTGACTAGTGACGGGTGGGGCATTTCTTCCTTGTATGCTGCAGCCAAGTATGAAGAATGCTCAGACTATTTCTCCTGACCTTACATGAATTTACTTCTGGCTTTTTTTTTTCCTCCCTCATGTGCCTTTTCCTGGTGTTTCCTCTCAGACAGGGTTCCTGGGCAGCTCCATCCAGGATCGTATCAGAGATATATGGAGTAATTCCATTAGATATAAAATGGACCCATTTCTGAAATGTGGTCCCTTATTTCCTTTATTTGTTTTGACATACACAAGAGAGTAAGCCAAGGAGAATTTAAGTAACCTAAGATTAATAAAGAAGCAAACACAGACTAATAAAGATTTAACTCCTACATCCATCATTTTTTACCAGGCTTTAAGCAAATGTTAATTATAGGTTTTTCCATAGTTCAATCAGTGTATCAGATCTTTGGGGCTATTTTATTTTCAGATTTATTTTCCTACTCATATATTTCTACATATTGATAAAGCTCCCACATTTCTTACTTATAATACCTGTTTGATATTCTGTGTTCTTAACATGCCATAGCTTGTTTAACTGTCTCCCTTTGGTACTCTGAGTTACTGTCAAATTTTTACGATTATACACACCAGTGATTCAACCATCTGTGTAAGATATCACTTATTTATTTCTTCTTTAGATTATTTTTTAAGGTATTTTCAAAAAACTGGAATTCTTGCATGAAAAGGAAATGAGCTACAGTTCCCAAACTCCCATAACCTCCATCCAAATCGTCCTCCTGAAAGTTTCCATCAATCTGTTTGTGCTAACAGCCATGGAAAGTGTGTCTGTTTTCCCACACCCTTATAAAATTGAACTTTCTCACATTTATTCATTTTAGCTAATTTGAGACACTCACCGAATGACCTTTTATTCATTTCTCTAATTTCAAAAAGGCTGCGATTTTTTAATGTAATTATTTATAGAATGTATTTCTTCGTATACCATGTCTGTTCATCTCTTTTGAACACTTACTAAGTTATGTGTTTGTATGCATTTTTGTGTGTTTGTATAATAGAGAGGGTAGAGAACAGGGGTTGAGAGCAGGGCCCCAAGGCCAGACTCCCGCATTTGAATTCAGTCTCTGCCACGATTAGCAAGTAAACTTCAGCAAGCTCATCAGTCATGCTGTGTCTCAATTTTCTTCTCTGTAGAATGGTGATAATAATAGCAACTACCTCACAAAGTCCCTTTGAAGTTTACATGGGTCTTTACGTGTAAAGCTTAGAACAGGGGCAGACAGATAGTAAATCTGTGTAAATGTTTGTTTACTATTATAAATAAGCCTTTGAGTTAAAGTATTTTTAACTCATTATTCCCTTATTTTTCCATTCTGTTACTTTCGCTCTGGTTCTTATTCTATGACATATAATTGAATATGAAAAATATATTCAAGTATGTCCTTTTATTGCTAGGAGAAGCATCAACAAAATCCATTTTGTTGACTACGTGATATTAGCATCTAGCTTCAACTGAAGGTAATATTCAAAATACTTAATAATTGTTTTAGAAAACAATCAAAATATTTAACAGTTGAAAACATTTAATAATGATTAACAATTATTCCAGGAGTCAATCAAAATATTTAACAACGATAGAAATTTATCAGCCAAGGGGTACCTGGGTGGCTCTGTTGGTTAAGTGTCTGCCTTTGGCTCTCAGGTCATGATCCCAGGGTTCTGAGATCAAGTTCTGCATCAGGCTCCTCGCTCGGCGGGGATTCTACTTCTCCCTCTCCCTCTGCCACTCCCCCTGCTTGTGTTCCCTCTCCCTCTCTCTCTCACATAAGCCAATAAAATCTTAAAAAAAAAAAATCAACCAGAACAAGGCACCCACCAATCAGAGCAGAGCCCAAACAAATCAGAAGTTGGCATCAACCTGTGAGAACCTGCTTGGTAAATGTTATCTGTGCAGCCCACGTAGCTCTTCTGTACTGTTAGGCTACTGTTCAATTAACATGTATTTGATAGCAAATCCTTTCCAAAGCATGGTGTTACTTCTGATTTGCAATGCCATCATTTCTCCTCCTAAGAGGAATATTTAGGTGGTGAGATTGCGTTCAAAATACCTGTTTTTCCCCTTTTACTTCCAGTTACTTAAAATAACTAGCTAGAGCTACTTTCATTAGTACCAGACTAATTGCAAAATAACACCAAGGATAAGCAAAGTTCAGCTTGTGATGGGGACTTCCCTTGAAATATTCAATGTGTACAAACCACCTCAGCCGCACTATCAATTAAGAGATTGTTGTCATAGTGCTGAACTTTCTGATAAAATGTGAAGAAGACATTAAGGAATAGTATTTTCCACACATTATAATACATATTGAGATGTTTAGAGCCCTTGGCTGCTGGGAATGACGTTGTTTCTTGCCATCGTGTAGGCACAGCTACAGCTCCTATTTTCCCGAAAGGGTGCCGACGAGCGGATGGGGTACGTTCTGTCAGCAGCTGTTGCAGAAGTCAGTCCTTGCACCTGCCTAGTCCACTGATATTGGCTATTTTTTTTTCTCAGAGAAGTGAAAGAATAATTATAAGCTGTCTTTTATATATAAGCTGGCTTATATATGCTTTGTAATATATAACATATTATTATACATTACATTCTTTTATAATATATTATGATATAATTTATATAATTATATTAATTATAACTAATATAGTAAATACATTTAAAATTTATATAAATATATTAAAATATAAAACTATAAATATAAAAATAAAAATATAAAAAATATATTAATTATATTTGTTATACTATAGTTATAATTATAATTTATATAATATTATAATATAATACAATATATTACATATAATAATATGTAAGCTGGCTTATATATGCTTTGTACCCCCATTTCTTTTTCCTCTTAGTCCTCAAATTTCAGCAACCCCTTCTTAGTAGCAGCCCAGTGTGCTGCTGGGCATGGCGTTCTGGAAAAGTCCAATAAAAAGAGAGCTGCGTTTTCCACTCATACTAGCACAGACTCCAGGAGTACACATCCCGAGGAATATTATGACTTTGTTTATCACGTTGTCTTCATTCTGTCTCTTCCCTTTCAAATTTTAACTGATGCATTTCACTGGGTGCGCATTTTCCTAACACTTTTGAATTTATCTGTAGGAAATACAGTGTGGTCCGCCCTGTTAGAGAAGCACCCCCTAGTACTCTGAGAGGCAGCCTAAGAAAGTTGGCACATGATACGTGAGATCCAATGCATGCAAAACTTACCTTATGAGCTATGGCCCAGGCTAAAAGCGGCAAGATCAGGCCTTGACAACAATGGGGTTAAGATATTCTAAGAAAGCGTGTGTATACACTGTGCCGTCAGCGACTTGGAAATCCGGAAAGTGATTGTGAGGAGCAACATGTCAGGGTTCATGTCAGTCATCTGGGAGGAGATGCCCACTGAGCAGAGCATATTAGACGTGTCCCCAAGGATCAGAGGAGTGTATCAAGTGAAACCAAAGCGGAAGCCCACGTTCAAATCCCAATGCCACCACTTACCAGTGACTTCAGGTAACTCATTTAACGCCTCTGGGCTGCTTTTCTCATCTGGAAATTGGAGCTGATGATATTACTACTTGCCTCCCAGGTAGTGAAACCAGTTCCTATATGGAAGCACTTAGAACGCTGACAAAGGCATGAAGAGTATAGAAGTTGATACTGAGCAGAGCCTTTGGGATGTACCCAATAGGTAGCAAGCACTCAATTGATGTTAACTGTTATTTTGGTGATATTGATAATAAATATCCTGGTGTTTTAATAACATAATCACAAAAGAGACCCTCTAACTGCCCAGAGTCTTCCCATGCAGACTTGCCTTGTGGGAAGCATGCACTGATCTAAGAAAATGACTGTCCAGTTCCGTGGTGCGGTTAGAGCTGGCATGGAAATTAATCTTCTGTTGTGGACATCATTTTATCACGAATTGGATTCCTCTGACTCTTTCCGAGGAAATGACAAGATCTGCTTTTTGGAAATGCAATGTTGAAAGCCAGCCTTTACATAGAGCTGAACCCATTAAGGACCGTCCCTTTGCAGCCCTCTGCCTGAGTGACAGGAAGACTGCTGCACATCACAGTCATATCCTCTGGGAAACTACTCACGACATGACACCTGTTGAGCTTGCACGAGAAAGTTCTAGCAGAGACAAAAAAGACTATTGGACATGTGAGCACGAACCCACCCCGCCCCTCCAGCCAGTGCTTGTGGACCATGAGAGTCTCGAGATATACTATAATTGAGAACCTGAAAATCAGAAACACAGAATGATGTGTAGCCAAAGAGCTTTTCCATTAGCATTTGTTGTTACTTAAGAATCTACATTGTCCAGCAGAGATGTGGAAGCCACAGGAACGTACGGGGCTTTCTGTTCTGCTGAGAGTATTTAAATAATTTATTTTGTTGTATCATCTGTTACATCTGCCAAGTGGCAATACTTTGACAAGCACGACAGTTAAATATCTGCTAAGCGCTCTGTGGTTTGCAGGGCGTCCCACCAACGGTCACTCCCGAGTCTGCTGGAGGTTTGCTGGAACAGTGAGGCAGGCCTTTCCTGAAACTTGGGCTGGAAGCCCCCACTGGGCACATATGTTTCCTCTAGTCTTGTTAGTTTAAAATTTAATAATTTTTCAGCATTTAACGCTTCGACCACAAGCTCCCCATTAAAAAAAAAAGTAAAGAACTTTCCTCTTGTTTTAACCTATAGGACTTTTACAGAATGCTATTGTTTGAAGCCAAATGCCAGGACAATGACGCTGGAGCTGGGTGAAAGCTACTGGAGGGCCTCCAGGGAACGGGCTGAATGGCAACCTGCTCCTCCGTCCCAGAGCCCAGGCCCAGGCGTGAGTAATGGGAATCAGTTCCTGGGGCTGAGGTTGTGGTCATGTCCCAGAGAGCCAGGGTGCTGTCACCATCCCACCATCCCACCCAACCAAAGGTTGGGCGTTCTTCCCAACCCTCGAAGATAAATAAGAGGTCCCCTCTTGAACCTTTTTTGCTCTCAGGTGAAATGTCTGTAATTCACTGATCATTCCCTTTTTTTTTTTAAAGATTTTATTTATTTGATAGAGAGATCACAAGCAGGCAGAGAGGCAGGCAGAGAGAGAGGAGGAAGCAGGCTCCCTGCTGAGCAGAGAGCCCGATGCGGGGCTCGATCCCAGGACTCCGAGATCATGACCTGAGCCGAAGGCAGCGGCTTAACCCACTGAGCCACCCAGGCGCCCCGATCATTCCTTTTAACAGATGGTTTGGACGCCATCATGAGCTGGGTAAGATTCACCCAGAAGACCCTTTAGCAAGGTCAGATCCTCACTAGGTTTTAATCATCAAATATGACTAATAACTTTTAAGCGATCTTGGGCCCAGCCAGGATCCTTTAAGAGCTGCTATGGATTCTCAGACCAAGACCAGATCCCAGGCCCAGAAAACATGGGATCTTGACCTCAGGAAAGGGCTGTACCTCTTCAGCTCACCCATCAAAGGTGTCAGGTGACTACCTTTCTATGTGGGCTTCAGAAGATTCTCAGAAGGGGGCCCGTGTGCTTGTGTGACCCAGCTTTGAAATAACAGTCAAAATTTGCCTTGAATTTGTCATTCTTGAGAATGTCTTAAGAGCATTTCTTTTTTTTAAACTGTCAAAATACAGAAGTTAAACTTAAGAGGATAATAAAAATAAGAAAGGAGTAATAAAACTGCCAACTCCTCTTTTCTCTCCAAGCTGTATTTAGGCAGAATTCTGTTTGTTCTCCTATGGAAAGAGAAGACTGTCAGATTTAAGGGCCCAAGCAAACAAGAAACAGGGCATGTTAATTGAAAGAATTATTGGAATCAAAATCTGAGTGCAAAATTACATCCTTCATCATTTTACACTTAAGTGAAGTGCATTTCTGTCCATGCCTGGAAGGAGAAAGAATTTTCCTCCTGTCTGACATATCAAATACCAATAACCTTGCCATGCAGTAACCAGAGAATAAAGTCGGATGGTTTTAAAAGCTTTTTTATTGTCGTGAACACAAAGATGTGAAAAATGCATTGTCATTCCATTACGTAGGCATCTAGGTGTGCGATCATTGATCAACAACCCTGAAAGTGTGACTGGAGAAAACAAAGCAGAGAAAAAGAGATGTTATAGTTCTAAAGAAGTTTAAATACATACATATGTATTTATATTTCTACATACATATTTCAGAATTCAAGTACTGTGACCTAAAATATTATCTTACAAAATAAATATCAGCTAAACGAATCCAGGCAGATGGATTAATGATGAAAGTCATATGCATTTGTGACACAAGCAAAAACAGGGGTCATAATATAAGACACTAATGCTTAATCATTTTTAACACCCTTTTTTTTTCAAAAGTCAGTGGTAGATACAATCTAAATATAATTTGAGGACTGCATAGTATCAGAACTTCAAACATCAGGCCCGAGTAATACAATAAAGGACAGAGCTCACAAATGGGCCAAATGGGAGGGGAGGCCAGGAGCCTTAATTCAGCTCTTCTCTACTGATGGGTACATATCAGGCATCATGTAGCCAATGTTCCATTTGGTCCTGAATCATTTCTCTGTAAAGCAAGCAGCTTTTCTGAGCCATCTCTGTGTTTTCCCTCAGTTTCTCTTATGAAAACAATGGCTTCTTAAAAACACGGAGATGCAGCCACAGCAACTTCTTTCAAGATATGTCTCCAAAGGCAAAGGAAACAAAAGCGAAAATGAACTTTTGGGACTTCATTAAGATCAAAAGCTTCTGCACAGCAAAGGAAACAGTCAACAAAACAAAGAGGCAACCCACAGAATGGGAGAAGATATTCACAGATGACATTACGAAGGGTTGATATCCAGGATCTATAAAGAGCTCCTCAAACTCAACACACACAAAACAGATAATCATGTCAAAAAATGGGCAGAAGACATGAACAGACACTTCTCCAATGAAGACATACAAATGGCTAAGATACACATGAAAAAATGCTCATCATCATTAGCCATCAGGGAGATTCAAATCAAAACCACATTGAGATACCACCTTACACCAGTTAGAATGGCCGAAATTAACAAGACAGTAACCAACAACTGTTGGAGAGGATGTGGAGAAAGGGAACCCTCTTACACTGTTGGTAGGAATGCATGTTGGTGCAGCCACTTTGGAAAACAGTGTGGAGATTCCTTAAGAAATTAAAAATAGAACTTCTCTATGACCCTGAAATTGTACTACTGGGTATTTACCCCAAAGATACTGATGTAGTGAGAAGAAGGGCCATCTGTACCCCAATGTTCATAGCAGCAATGGCCACAGTCGCCAAACTGTGGAAAGAACCAAAATGCCTTTTAATAGACAGATGGATAAAGAAGATATGGTCCATATATACAATGGAGTATTAAACCTCCAGTAGAAAGCATGAATACCCAACTTTTGTATCAACATGGACGGGACTGGAAGAGATTATGCTGAGTGAAATAAGTCAAGCAGAGAGAGTCAACTATCATATGGTTTCACTTACTTGTGGAGCATAAGGAATAACATGGAGGACACTGGGAGATGGAGAGAAGTGAGTTGGGAGAAATTGGTGGGGGAGACAAACCATGAGAGACTGTGGACTCTGAGAGACAAACTGAGGGTTTTGGAGGGGAAGGGGGTAGGGGATTGGGTGAGCCTAGTGGTGGGTATTAACGAGGGCGTGTATTGCATGGAGCACTGGATGTGGTGCATAAACAATGAATTCTGAAATGCTGAAAAGAAATAAAACAAAACAAAACTGATATGGTATTGTAATCAGAATGTAACAAGAATGTGCCATTTCTCTGGGTCAAGCTGAACAGTCTTGAAGGCAGTGTTCTGCGAAGTGGGGCTCCAGACCACTGACATTGGAATTCCTTGAATGGTACCTTGCTTACCAACAGGATTCCTAATTCCTATCTGAGACCTAATGAATCAGTCTTTCCCAGTATGGGGACTGGGACTAGGCCTTTTCTATAAGCCCTCCAGGTGATGCTCTTACACACTAAATCTTGAGAAATAACCCTTAAAGGAATTGCACTTGGGACTTTGACTTAATTAGCCTTATATAAATCAGAGGTTCACTGGTGCACAATAGAATCCCTTGGGGAGGTTTAAAGCCATACAACCACAACTGCACCTCAGCCCCAGAATGTCTAATTTGGATGGCCAAGATGAGACCTGGGAAACAGTGATTTTTTTTTTTAATTACACATGTTATTCTAATCTACAACTAAGATTGGATGTTCATAAGCAATATTATTCACAATAGTCAAAGGTAGAAAACAACACAAGTGTCTTCCAGTGGATGAATGGATAAACAAAATGTAGTATATACATACAGTAACAAACCGTTAGCCATAAAAAGGGAGTGAAATCCTCATGTAATATTTGTCCTGTTGTGTCTGACTTATTTCGCCCAATGCATATGAACCTTGAAAACATTATGTTGGGTGAAATAAGTTAGGCACAACAAGGCAAATATTGCATGATTCCACTTAATGAGGTTTCTAGATTAGACAAATTCATAAAGACATTAAGTAGAAGAGAGATTACGAGCACCTGGGGGCAGAGGGAAATGGGGAATTCGAAGCCACTAGATACTTACTTTCTGTTTGAAGTGACAGGAAAGTTTTGGAAATATATAATAGTGACAGCTACACAGCACTGTGAATGTCTAAAGCCACTGAATTGTACACTTACGAATGGTTGCACTTGTAAACGTCATGTCATGTATATTTCACCACAATGAAAAAGTTTTAAAAGGCAAAAATATATCTATGATTTTAACTAGGACTGAAAACCTTTGTACCTAATACATTCAGGTGAAGCAAACCGCCTGTCACAGAAAACAATGGAGCCAGTCACTCCATTAGCAAAAGGCGTTTACCAACTCCGCACTGACCACTGGAAAAAGGTGAAGTCCTTCACATAGCCTAAAAAGCCCTCCCTGATTTGGCCATGGCCATCCACCCAATCTCATCTCCAATCACCACCCTCCGTCCTTGGCTTCAGCAGTAACTCCAAACTGAACGACACGTAACTTTCTGAATGCACCATTTGGGAGCACATATCCATGTTTTTCTCACATGCTGTTCTTCCTGTCTGCGAATCATCTCCTTGCCAGAGACTGCTGGTCCAACTCACCAATTAAGACCGTGATGTCAGCCCTGGCTGCATATTAAAATTTCCTACAGAGCCTTTTAAAACTAAGCATGCCTGGGCCACTCCTTAGACCAATGAAATCAATCAGTTTCAGGAGTGGGAACTGAGCATCCGTCATTGTCTTAAATGCTCCCCAGGTGATTCTAATGTATGAGTGTGACTGAGAACCACTTCTTTATTTGTTATTCAATGTGTGGTCCTGACCAGCCGCTTGACATCATCTTGGAGCTTGTTAGAAATGCAGAAATCTCAGGACTCATCTTCGACCTACTGCCACAAAATCCACACTGTAACAAGATCTGTAGGTGATTTCTTTGCTCATTAAAATTTGAGAAACTCTCTTAAAGCTCATCTCAGGACTTCAAGTAGCCTTTCTGGGCCACTCAGGCCTGTTGACCACTTGTGCCTAGAACATACCTCCTGTTGCATTACTCTTGTTGTACTAAGATTTTGAGAGCTCGAGGTAGAGAGAACATTTTATCTTTATATTTCTAGTAGCTAGCGGGACGTCTAGCTTCCATAAATAATTACTTGAATTATATTAAATTTTAAAAGCAACAACCTTATCATTAGCATTTCAAAGATAATGATAACACCCCCAAAAGCAAAGACTAAGGCATAACAGAGTAAAAGAGCCCACTGATGGAGCACCTATTATGTGCCAAGACCTTCAAATGTGGAATGTCCACCCTTACAAGAGCCCCACAGGATAAGTGTTAACATCTCCATTTCAGAGACGGAGTCGCTGGAGCTTGGAGATGAGAAGAAAGTTGGTCGTGGGCTGGTGCGTGATAAAGATTTGAATTTAGCTCTGCCGTGTTCCACAGCGAGTTGTTCTGAGCTGCTAGCAATTAAAAAAAAAAAAAAAAAAAAAGCTTTATTTCAGAACATTCTGAGTGTACCCCTCCAAGGAGAGTGTAAAGTCTCTCCTTTATTCCTCTCCCTATCTGCCCTCATCATCTCTTCCTATCAGTGAGTGTGATCTTCTCCAACTCTCTCCCGCCTCCCTGGTTCTTTTCTAACGGTCTTTATTTTCCTCCCCTTCAATGACTTACCTTGTCCCTCAACAAGGACTGAAGTACACTTTAGAATCTTGTTTTAGTTATTAAATGTATTTTCTCTTTCTAAAATTCACTATCAGGTCAATTACAATCCTCAGTAAGTAGTTAAGATTTCTGGTAAGTCCTCTTCTGGTAGGTTGGGAAGTAGGTTATAGATTTAAATACGATCTAAAGCTAATTTTAATTGAAAGTAAGAAACTTTACTGTTGCTTCTCTTTGGCTTGATTTTATGCAAAAGGCAGAAATTATAAGCCTAAATTAAGTTGCTTTTTGTTGGAAGGTAAGGCTCCAAGGAAAACTCTTATCTTTCTTTGCCCTTCAACAGAAAAGGAATACAACTCGGCTTCACTTCTTTTTCTTCCATGGGTCAAACTCCAGATTGGATGGAAACATTTATTTGAGAAACTAAATGGTTCACTGTTTATCTAGGTGTCATGTGTAAATATCCATCTTCCCTGAAAACTGTAACAAATTTTGCAATCTAATCCACAAATACATATTTTTCTTTGAAAGAATTAAAAAAAAAAAAGGACATCTCAAAAACGTCCCAAAGAAAAAACAATGGCAACATTAAGTTAAGCAAAATGTCAAGGCTGAATGCTCCCAAATTTAATATAGAATAATAATTCCTTTGCTTGAATAGAATTTGAACAGAAAAGAAACAGCACTGTGATATATAGCCTGGTATATCCAAATAAAGATTACCGGGATATTTTATGATAGCTCTGTAAGGCCAAATGAGATAACGTGACTGCAGGGTCGAGTCTCCACAATGCCTGGATAACAAACTAGCTATTACAAACAGTATTACAGATGATGTACAATGTGCCCTCTTTGGGTGTCTTCTCCCCTACACTTCTTGGTGAGAACTGTGTCCACCGTGAATGTGACATATTTTTAGCAGTAAAAAGTCTTCTGACTGCAAAATCAATATATTATGACAATGTTCTGACAGATGGCATTCTAGCGTATGGAGGAAGGAAGGCTTTTTCTAATGACACACAAGTACTATCTGGACTGGTGGCTTTGCTGGAGGTGACTGTGTTCAGTGACATGTATGAGGGGAATCCAAGAATGCCACTCAGTGAAGAGAAGGGAGGACAACAAAGCCACGCACCACAAGTGAAGAGGAGAGCTCTCTTGTGGAAAGGTGGGGAGTCTGCCTCTCCTTCTCCTTTCTGTCTTGCGCTCCTGAACCGGATGGCCTCCTTAGGAAGGTACTCAGACACCTGATAACAAAATCTTCCTTTTCGTTTACATCAAATGAATGGATTCTAAAGCTTAGAATCAACAGAGCAAATTCTGTCATTTGCATCCAAAAGATAAAGACATGAAAATAAAGCAAACACGTTATCTGACAAAATTGCTCATTTTATTTATTCTCTGAAAAGATCAGACATTTTAATAAAAATAGTTCATCTTCTCTATGTAGACATAACCTCTGCAAAAAAAATTATTAGAGAAATAATAACTGGGAAGAACATTTTAAGTGTCTGTTGCCAATACACTTAGTGAATAATAATAAAGACATCTGGGAGTACAGTATTAATAGTAAGTACCCTTTGAGTGTCTATAAATAGATATTATTAAATCTTAGTAATCTAACAAATCCGTGTGAGAACTTAGCCGGATGGGTAAAGATGTTGTTATTGGGAAAGAGATGAAAAATGAGCATCAGATTTGTTTATCTCTCTCTTTCAGTGATGGGCATATAATGCCATCCTTGAGATAGTGAAATGAAGTCTTCAATTAAACCCTTGATAAGAAACTGCAGAATATCCATTCCACTTCAAATTCTTCTTGTAATTAGAAGTCTTGATATTTTCCAAAGTATATTGTTTGTGCTCAATCACATGTAATATCTAGAATCTATCACATGAAATGTAATTCAGTCGTGCAATTGCAAGGTTTCTGTCCTGTAATCTCACTAGTAATGGTAATGCTGTACACTTCCAGAGGGTTTTTCTTTAAAAGTAATTTAGAGAATCGGCTTGTTGATCTGCACCTGTGAGACAGAGGAAGCTCCAATGTGGTGCGCAGGAAAAGGAAATCTTTCTAATGTATTCTAAAGAAAGCCACTTTCTTCAAACCTTTACTTACCAATATTATACATTCTGTAGCAAAACAAAATGAGCTCTGCATCTCCTGGCATAATTGAAAAGCTTATTTTTAAATGCCATATGTTACTATGATTCATGCTGTGTTTTTAATGATTATCGCACATGCAAGCAAAATGCTATATTAGTTTTATTCTCATGTAGTTCCTGATATTCACAAATATACACAATGAAAGACACAAACAATATCAGGGTGCCAGAGATGCGAAGAATCTCAAAAAGTTCTCTAATCTCGCATCTCATCTTTATAGACAATTGAACTCGAGTCATCCAAGACAAACGGTAGCATTTCCTTTCCAGTTTAATAAGTGCTTTATGGAAGTCCACAGTGCCACCTAAACTATGGAGAATAAAAGAAAAGTTGGACCTAATTCTATCCCATTCTTAAGAAATTACGATTTTTTTCCAAAGAGATAGAAAATAAAAAATAGTATAATAGTGTTATGTATATCTTGGGATGCCTACAATAAAGGTTCTCAAGTTTAAGCATACATCAGAATCCCTTGGCAGGTTTGTGAAAACACAGATTGCTGGACTCCTACCTCGCATTTCTGATTCAATAAGCCTGGGGTAGGACTCAAGAATTTGCATTTTCAACAAGTTTCCAAGCAATGCTGGTGTTGCCAGTTCCTAGACCTTATTCTGGGAACCAGTGCAATAAACCATAGGACTTACAAAGGCAGGCTGTGGAGTTCAAGCGCAGAATTTGAATTCCAGCTGCATGATATTGCATAAGTTATTTATCCTCATTGCCTCAGTTTATTTGTCTATAAAATGGAAATAAGACAAGTGCTTGCCTAAAGTATTATTATGAGAGTTAAATGAGATGTTTGTAAAGCAATAGCACAGTGCCTGGCATGTAGTAAGCATACAACAAATGTTCATTATTGAGGGTATTTTAGATTAGTAATTCCTAACTACCAGTTAGGAACTACCAGTTCTCAAACCAGTACTAGTATGTGAAACACATACACATATCTGTGGGTACATAGGTAGCTAGATAGATATATCTCTGTCTATATATATAAATATATATGTGTGTATATATATGTATATATATGGTAGTATAAAGTTATAAAATGTATATATATTAGTATATATACACTAATATATATTTTATATATAATATTAATAATATATTGATAATATTATATATTATATAATATATATTAAAATATTTTTATATTTTTTATATATTAGTATATATACATATGTGTATATATATATATATAGTATAAAGTTACAAAATGTCTTTTCTTAGGAACTATTTTTCTATTACCCTAAGATAATGTACTTCTTAACTTTTGGTCCTGACATATATTTATGTCTATGAAAATAATGGTAATAGGAACTGGCACTTACTTATTTGAATAATAAAATCTTGTCAATACCACAACTTTTAGCCTCCCCCGTTATAATTTAAGGTTGAAATAGGAGAAAATAAAGGACCAGTAGGATTGGGGGCTTCCCAAGAGGGCCGCCATGACTGTATCATCCAGTGATCCTATAATACTAGGAAGCCCACAAATCCCTTGAAAGAAGAAAGGGAGCTCCTATAAGACTGATACTGAGTTGTGGCAAGAGTAGCAGACATAGGAAGGGGTCAGAAGGGCACAGTTCAAGAATGGAGGGCACAAAACACAGTGCTGGCTTTGTTTGACCCTCTCGATGTAACAAGGCAAGGAACTGAGATGTGCCTGGGTGACCTCCATGTGACCTCCCCTAACAGGTCAATGGACAGCGCAATACACACATTTGTGTTGCCATGGCAACTTTAAGGCAACACTATCTCAGGGTCTAACCTGAGAAGTCAGGGGCTAGATCCTGTCACGACCACTTGACTGATGATTTTTCTGACAGATGGTTCAATAAAGCAAGACTTAAATTCAAAATTCATTCTATTCTGCTAGAGCAGGGATGCAGGTTATCACCTGGGGTTAAGAGATGGGCCCTGTGTGGCTGTCAAATGTTCCTGTCCTTGCTATCCTGGTGCATATCTGACCATCAGGCAAAAGACACGTACACTGTAAGAAGTTCTCAAAGGTAAAATACAATTTCTGTAGATATTTTGGTGTAATTGTTTTGGTTCTAATTAACCACTTTCTCATGCTACCAGATTAGGGGGAAAAAAACAATTCTAAGCAAAGATTTTGAAGAAATATTTTCTTAAGGTCCATTCAAACCTCTTTAGGTGGAGGTCAGAAATGGAATCAGGGAGATGATAGGATTCAGGAGAGGAGTAAAAGTTAGTGATGTCTTTGGGGCTCACAATAGGTAGTAATAAACTGTTTTGATGAGTCAATGTTTTGAGCATAGAAATAGCTACCCAAACCAGCCACAGTGTAAGGACCTGCTTCATGGTAGACAATCTCAGTAACTAAGGGTCACTGGAAAGAATGGTAAGGATGGTAAAAAAAATATCTGCAAACCGTACATCTGAGAAGGGGTTAATACTCAACATATATAAGGAACTCATCTAACTCAACAGCAAAAAAACAAGTAACCCAATTAAAGAATGGACAAAAGACCTGAATAGATAATTCTTCAACATATAAATGACCAATAGGTATATAAGAATGTACCAACATCACTAATCAATAGGGAAATGCAAATCAAAACGCAATGAGATATCACTTTACACCTGCCATAATGGCTATTAGTAAAAAGTAAAAGAAAACAAGTGTTGGCAGTGATGGGGAGAAAAGGGAATCCTGGTACACTGTTGGTGGGAATGTAAATTGGTACAGCTATTACTGAAAACAGTGTGGTTTTAAGTTTTAAAAATATTCTCTTAAAGATATTCTTTATTTTTTATCTGAGAAAGGGAGTGAGAGAGAGCATGAGAGGGGAGAAGGTCAGAGGGAGAAGCAGACTCCCCATGGAGCTGGGAGCCCATCGTGAGACTTGATCTCAGGACTCTGAGATCATGACCTGAGCCAAAGGCAGTTGCTTAACCCAATGAGCCAGCCAGGCGCCCCTTAAAAATATTTTTTAAAAGGAACTGATGGGGTGCCTGGGTGGCTCAGTTAAGAGTTTGCCTTCAGCTCAGGTTATGATCCCAGAGTCCTGGGATTGAGCCAACATTGGGCTCCCAGCTCCATGGAGAGTCTGCTTCTCCCTCTCCTTTGTCCCCAGATTCCCCCCGCTCATGCTTGCTCGCTCTCTCTCTCTCTCTCTCTCTCTCGTTGTTTTCCAAATAAATAAATAAGATCTTGGAAATAAATAGCTGTCATATGGCCTAGCCATCCCAATTCTAAGTATTAATCTCAAGGAATTGACCAGAATCTAGAAGAGATACCTGGACTCCATGTTCATTGGAGCATGAATCAAAACAATGGAGATACAATCTAAATGCCCATCTACAAAACAAAAGGGCGGGGGTTCCTGGGGACTCCGTTGGTTGAGCATCTCACTCTTGATTTATGCTTCGGTCACAATCTTGGGGTTGTGAGGTTGAGCCTCATATCAAGCTCCTCCATGGGTGTAGAGTCTGCTTGAGATTTTCTCTCTCCCTCTGCCCTCCCCTCTCTCTCAAATAAATAAGAAATAAATGCCCATCTACAGACGAATGGGTAAAGAAAATGTAGTAGGTATACACAATGGATTATTATTCGGCCTTTAAAAAGAAGGAAATCCTGCCAATTCCAGTGAGATGGGTGGACCTGCCGGAAATTAGCCAATCCCAGAAGGACAAACACTGACCGATCTCACTTATATGTGGAAGCTAAAATAGTCAAACTCATAGAAGCAGGGAGTAGAATGGAGGTTACCAGAGGCTGGGGGGAGGGAGGAATGGACAGGTCTGATCAAGGGTGTCAGTTGTGCAAGGTCAGTTCTGGAGATCTACTACACAGTATAATGCCTAAGTCTAACAAAAATACCTTATTGTATATTTAATATTTGCTAAGATGGTATATCTTATGTTAAGTGTTCTTAATACAAAAAGGAAAATAATAACATTAAGAGGGGGAGAAAACTTTGAGAGATAACGGGTATGTCTACAGCCTTAATAATAATGACGATGTATACATATCACCAAACTTAGAGGTTGTATACATTAAACACATATATCTTCTTACATGTCAATCATACTTCAAAAAAGTGGTTAAAAGAAAGAAAAAGAATGAGTGAAAAACATGGTCTCAGCTTGAGTTTCTCCAGAAGCCAACCCTGAGACAAAGATCTGAGTGCAAGGAGTTTATTTGGGAGACAAACCAGGAAGCATGGTAAGAGCATGGAGCACGGAGCCAAGGAAGGGAGGGAAGCCAATCAAGTCAACTTACTGCAAGGGCAGCTGGGGCTCAGGCCTACTGGGCACCTGCTGAGGAACTGTGTAGAACACACCTCAGAACCATCCCCTCACACCAGCTGGATTTGTATCCACCACACCGCAGCCAGGAAAATGCACCCAGCATACCAGCTAATTGGCTAAAGGCCCATGGCCAAGCTTTGAAATCCCTGGCCTCCTTTGTGCTGAGGCCACACCTTCCACAGTCCGCTCCCACCAGTGACTGGGTGTGGCCAGGGTACTAAGCAGCCATGTTCCTGAGAGACAGGAGACTCCTTTCTTAGGGACTTCCTGTGGGCTTTGCTGAACCCTCCCTAGACTGCACTGCCCAGTAGGATGCATCCACCCAGCTTTCTCATCTTCACCTCTGACAGGGTCAGACTTGTATCCTGGACTCACGATTTCCTCAGCCTTCCCTGGCCCCCCTCCCTATTTTTCCCTAGAGAGCAATTCCCCTACGTGCCTTTTTAATACCCCCTTAGCATCTGCTTCCCAGAAATCGGAACCAAACACAACCACAGCTGCCCATCCTTCCTTGATTGATGGTCACTCCTGGGGGCATTAACTTTCCAGCATTCCCTGTCTCCCCATGCCCTGGCTCCAGTGGCTGCCAGGACCAGCAGACCCCCTTAGGCCAGGAGAGGTGGGAAGCATCCTAGGAGGGAACTGTCAGTTCATGGCCCCTGGGTGAGCAGATGGGCAAGACATCCATAGTGGCGATATCTGCGTCTGACATTATGATTTCGCTATCGGCTAGAGTATGCAGATAGATAGTTGTGCTCTACAGACAGGGCCAGGAGAAAAGAAGGGCTTAGGCAGTAATAGTTCCAGGCCTCTGTTAGGAAAATGAAATATTCTCCACAATAAGGGTTGCTCTGCTTTTCCTTTCTCAGCGTATCTAGAGGTTGGTTTAATTTTCTTCCTGCTACTTTTCTCATGACTTCCCAGTTTGACTGCTTATTATTGATTAAAATGGGAAATGCTTTGTGCTCAGAACATTTACATCTTCTGGTAACAAAAAGACATAAAAAGACTGAAGAGGAGCTCTCAGCCATGAGTCTTAGAGCAGGCATTTAATAGTGTTTGTTTTCTTCCTACTTAGCCCCCTGGGGATAAAGGACCATATGTATAATACGTAAGGTGCTGAGAGTCTTATTCCTTGTGTGGTCATAAACAGAATCAAAATGATATAATTATATGAAAGCACCGCTATAAACAGTAAAGGGCAAAGAGGAGTTACTTTGAGATCTTTGTAACTCATTACAGCATTGGTTCAGGTGAGCCATGGGCCAAGGCAAAGCCTCAGAAGCAGGACACCTGCAACAAGCTAATCTTCCTAGAACATGGTTAGCACATGATATGCTATGTCCTTCCAAATGTGTGTTCTAGCGGCTTATCTTAAACACAACTTAAAGCTCCTTTATGATATTCAGACAATAAAAGCAATTTTTAGCTATTGAGAAAACATTCTGTTCCATATGTTAGACAATGTAACATGTGTTGTAATTCCAGCCTCCCTGAATGTTCTACATTTATTTGTAATTTAATAGAATCAGTCTCCCGCCTTTGGGATATTAGAGTGCAATTTCATGTGTACCATTAAAAATATAGTTGATCTATTCTACAGCCTGCCTTAGCTGCAAATGTTGAGAAATTATTGACGCCTGCATGATAAAAATGAAGAAACACGAAATCTTAAGAAAAATGAAGAATCTAATTTAAAAGAATGGAAAAGGCAGAGATAAAATCAGGACAGTGACTGATCCAGCACCATGCCCTAATACATCTTTTATACTTTCTCTTCTTAAACTGAATAATGGAGGTAGGTCAGAATTTGCATTGGTGTGAATCACTAAGATCAAGAGATAGGAAGAAGGAGATACATACATTATCTGGTCAATTTTACCAGATACAGTTCAATTGCTCAATGGTTCATCTGTCTTTTCCCAGCCAGATTTGAACAAAGGTGACCCTCAGAACTCGTTACAAAATCTTGTTATTTGAAAAACATTTTATTTTTGTATTTTCTTGAGACAGCCTCAAAGATTAATGTCTAAAATAAACTTGGCTGTTGAAAAATTTTAAAGATACAATCAGAAAAGTAATTCAACATGTCCCCGATGCTTTTAACTCCAGGGATGAAATTCTAATCTGCAACAAACTTGGAAAAAGCAACAATAATACTCTTGGGTTTTCGTACCTCCTTACGTATGTCTTTCAGCTAACAATTTAAGCTCCAGTTTCATCCAAGGCAATTTAAATCGAACTTCAGTAGAATCTTGTGGCATCTTTCTTCTCCCCTAATCAACACAAGGACTATGGTTGGCAAAATTAAATTATTAAAGGTGTCACAGATCTATCAGAACAAAGTAATGCTATTCAAACAAAAACAAAAAGAGGATGGGGGGAATGCTTAATGAAGAGGCAGTTCTATTCCTTCTGGGCTATGTTATTCATTTGATAATGACCTTTCATTGCCTCAACTTATTTAGGTATGAAATGAGAGGGTTCAACTACCCTTGAGTTCTAAAATCCAACATTTGTGTACATTCATCTTGTCCTATAATTGCTTATTACCTGTGTCATCGTTAGACTTTTTGTTCTAATAGGTAGCCCAATACCTAATATATGGGAGGGACTCAAGAAATATTTATCCAGTGAATGAACAATCATATGTAAATAAATATAAGTCTCTCCCTCTCTCTACTCAAGTGGATGTGTTCATAGAGGATATATGTTCACAGGCTAAAGGTGATACCTTGTCTAACTGCTGGTCACAGATATCCAACACATCCAGAAGTTTAGGAAACAGCATGACAACATGAAATAAAAGGCATATGTGGGTGTCTGGGTATCTGGCTATTCAATCCTTTCCTTAAATTAGCAAAAAAGTAACCGACAGATGGAAAAATAACATAAGAATTGCATGCTTCCAGGTTTCTGGGACAGAAATTCTTCCTACTGAGTATAAATTTACAACACTTAAAACTTGAAGGACTACTGACTCATTCCATTGAATTCACCAAATATTTGGAAGTAGTACAATACTCCCTAGGAAAGGACTGTTTAGGTGTTACATCTTTAGTATTTAATCTGACATCTTGTTGTGACATCAGAATGTTGTGCTAAGCCACCACCATGTGCTCTTTTGGAATCATAAATTGACAATGGCATTGAGCAGCCCAGATGAATGTCTAAGTTTTATAAATGTCTATGGAGAATGACACAGAAGTGTCACAAAATATATACCCTAAACTAGGAAAGAAATACTGGCCATATGCTAAATTAAAATATTTGGCCGTATTTGGGAGGCCTCATTCATTATATTTGTTTTTGAACATGAGTGAGAAAGCCTCACACAAGTTATCAAAATGTGATAAAAATGCTATTGGGGCTATGTCACCTAAAGCCAGGGCAGTGAAACTATTCCGTATAATACTATAATGGTAGATACATGACATTATGCATTTGGCAAAACCCATTGAACTGTATGGCACAAAGGTAAACTCTAATGTAAGCTACGGGCATTAGTTAACAATAATCTATCATGTCTTACCAGTTGGGATAAATGTACTACACTAATTCAATATGATTAAAGAGAGGAAACTGTGGTTGATGGAGGGAGGGGGTATATGGGAGCTCTGTCTATCTTCTCTGTTCAATTTTCTGTAAACCTAGAACTGCTCTAAAATTAAAATCCTCAATATAAAAAAAACATACACACACACACAACCACCTTTGGAACTATTCTGTCTAAATCCATCAGCTCAGCAAATTGCTCTATCAACAATGAACAAAATGGTTCATTTATAACACGAAAGGTGATTATACCCAAAGATGATGATGATTGAAGATGTAGTATTTTGATATGAAAAGTCATTTACAGGCTCCAGACCCTGAATAGAGAGCAGAAAGAGTCTTCATAAAAACCTACACTAATCTTTAAGGAGAGTTCTTCTTATTTTGTACCTTATACTTAGCTCTGCCAAGTTCTACATAACTAAAAAATAAGATCAAAAGCGTATGTCCAAAGTCCATGTCTTATCACATGATATTTGGGAAGTTATAAAACAAATAAAACATTATCATAACAATAAAGCAAAATGTCAGAGAACAAAAAGCTGAAAGGAACCAAGGAAAATATCCAGTTCAAGCCCCTCTTCCTAGGTAAGAAAAAATACAAACACAAGCCCCTTGTGACATGAAAAGTTCTATGGAAAAAAATTAATCTCTGGTCAAATTATAGCAATACTTGAGCTATTTCCTGAGCAACTGATTAATATTTAACTTGTGATCACTATGAAGTTTATACCCAATTGCATTTCCATTTTCATTTGTCTGCAAGAAAGTTTAGGACCAAATTTGTGGCACATTTCCATCAGATGTATAGGTTGAACCTTACTCTTGCCTCATCTTGCTTTGTGACTCATCTACATAATTTGTTGACTTGTTCCTATCCTGCTGTATTGAATGTGATGCAGTCTCTCTCCCAGCTCATTTCCTAATTCCCTTCACTCCAATCAGAAAGAAAGGTGTGAATTAAAAGAAAACATTTCAAAAAATAGTGATCGAAATTATTTTAGAATAGTACTACTCATCTTAAATGACCCAGATGGAGGTCCACATGGCCCTTCATCAAGGAGTTCAATATGGCAAGGGGTGTTATCTTTGCAAAAATTTGGATGAAAGCGATGCTAATTGTGGAATATTTATTCCTCTTGAAACCAAACGAGGGTGCGCAAACCCCTAGGTTGCACACAAGATGATCTATTGGGCTATGGAAGGAAAATACTATAATTTTTATTTAAGCTTTACCATTAATTTAATACAAAGATGACCATGGCAACATTCATTTGGTCCATAAGTCAAGATTGAAATCAAAGAAGGATTCATGGGGAATAATGAGCAAAAAGGAGAATTCCACAATGTATTCTTCATTCTTATAGCGGTTTGTGTAAGTCCTGCTAATTCACTAACTCTCACAAATGGGACAACATCTCTAATGCATGGAGTCTACTTATATTGATGAGAAAAAGACCTAAGGCCCAATAGCAAATGGGCCAAAGATATAAATAGGCCATTACTAGAACAGTGGGGTCCAAATGGCAAATAAAGCATAAGAAAAGAAACTCAAAATCACAAACAAGGGATTGGAATGAGAACCGAGCAACAGTGAGAAACGATGCATTGGTTTGACAAAGGAATAACAAAGTAGCGTAACACCTTGGGCAAAAAGATTATTCTTCCACATTACAAGTGGAAATGGCAGCTATTATGGGCAAAATGTAGGAAATTATTTATAATGTGATTCCACATTCATAAACTAGCACCACTCCCCCCACCCCCACTTTCCCGTCTATATGGATATGTTTAGTACACATGTGTTTAGTTATCTGAGCATGGAGAGACATATGGCAGGATATATTTATTGGATTGGTAACATAAGTAACATTCTGGGGTGAGGAGATCTATTGTGGATAGAGTAGGAAAAAGAAGGAGCTCAAAAATATGAAGAAAAAAATTACACAGAAAATGGCATGTATGACATGAACACATTTGGAATTTTTGCATAATTTTATAAAAAGAACCTTAAAAATAAAAATAAAATGGAAAATAAAACTTCTTAAAACTTTCAACAAGCACAGTGTATATTTGCTCTGGAGACCAGCCGTTAAGATGTTCTTCGGAAATAGGGCAGCTCATTTCTTTGCCAATTTTCTCCGAGTAGCAGACATCTCCCAGAAGAGTGACCGTCCTCCACAGGCCAGGGTAAGAGGTTAGACTCTCACTCACATTATATGCATTTTATAAAAATCATGAAGTCCTTCTGGTCTCAAATTTAAGGTATGAATAAAGTACATGAATAGTCCCAGCAACTGGGGTCATTCTGACTGCCTAACACCAATACCAAAACTGGGTTCTGATGCCTTGAATGATAGTTGTAGAGAGATTTTGAGTTTTTTGGTCTCACCTCTCATCAGAGGTAATAGACTCTTCTAGAGCTTTGCTGAGCATTAGCACCATCTCCAGACATGCCCCTCAAAGATCCTAGTTCTGTCCCATGCAACACAACAGAAGAAATTCTCTGTCACTCCTGTACTCTGACTCCACAGAACTGGAGACAGCAAAACTCTTTTCACTGGTCTTTCTTGCCCTGGGCCAAAGAGCCCTAGGTTCTTAAATGATGCTTCTCTCTGTTCCCAGCTGTGGTCTGACCTATCCAGAAAACAGCAGGGAGACAGCGACTACTTCCATAAATGTAGCCCAGGACTACTCAAACATTGATTTTTCTTTCTTTCTTTCTTTTTTTTTTTTAAGAATCACATTGTTAGTTCAATTTGCAGTTGCAATCAATTGCGGTTATTTTTAAATTAACTGCACCCATATTAGCAACTGAACTTGTGCAATTGATTTGAAGTATCTAAAACAGTAACTGTTTTAACCTTTTCTTATTGATTGTGGCCTAGAATTCCAAACTGTTGTGATCACTTCACATACCAACTCTGCTGTCTGTTTTATTAGCTGGTGTCTTGCTCCATAACAAAATACCCAAAATTTTAGCAGCTTCAATTAGCATGTACAGTGTCTGACAGTTTCAGTGGGTCTGGAATTTGAGAGCAGCTTAGGTGGGTGGTTCTGGCTCAAGATCTTTCAAGGGGTTTCTTCAAGATATCAGCCAGCATGACAGTCATCCCAAGACCTCACGGAGCTGGCGGATCCCCTTCTAGCTGGCTTACTCAGGGGACAAGTAGTTGGTGCTTATTGTTGGCAGAAGTCTTTGGGCCATGTGGACATCTCCATAGGGCTAACTCAGAGTCCTCCTGCTTGGTGGCTGGCTTCACCCACAGTGAGTGAACCAAGCAAGGAGGAAGCTGCAGTGATTTGATGTGTCTTAGAAGCCACACACTCATTCTACCAAATCCTACAACGAGAATTGTCTCCACCTTTCGAAGGGAGAGGTATCAAAGAATTATAAATATATTTCACGCCACCATAGCTGATTTATCTGCAAACAGAAAAAAGGAAAGGTATCCAAAGATCACTGGACAGGCTTGGATTTGAATACTGACTCTGCTACTTAGTAGCTCTGTGACCTTGGGAATATTATTTCCCCTCTCTGAGCCTCTTTTCTCATTTGTGCAATGGAAATAGTTCTAGTATATACCTCTCTTCAGATTGTAATGACAGTTAAATGAGATGAAACATGCAAAATACCTGGGACAGCATCTGACATATAGTATGTGTTCACTAACCTGCTGTTATTTCTTTGATGAATTCATAAAAATCCTGAAAGGACACTGGTTTGAACGAAAGGCTTCTTTGCCATGTGCCATAGAAGGTCACTGGTGTAAGAATGTGGAACCCTATCTTTTTATGGCTGGGGTCCTGGGCATAAAGAAATATGGCAGAAATCAGGTAATCAAAACTAGGAAATTAAATGAGACAAAAGGCACGAGAGCCAGATAAAAAGATATACCCTGAATTTCCATACTGAGTGATTTTTGCATGTACCAAGTAATTTATGTTTAAATCCTAAATGTCCTTTACATTTTTGCTGAAAAAGAATTATATTTGAAAGTAGAATATTGAAAAGTCATTTATGTTCTTTAAACACATCAAAAACTAGAATAAAATAAAGTGATGATTTTAGACATGGCAAGTATTTTATTATCTTTAGCACTCATTAAGATACATAAGAGCTGCTATAATCCCTAAATTATATGAGACATTTGGTAGCATAAGTTTAGTGTTCTTTCTTTTTTTTAATATGAAAAAATGTAAGCAACTGTATTGAATAAAATAAACTGATAATTGAGCTTTATAAAATCAAAATGAAAAATCTAAATTTATATATCCTATCACTTGTTTTCCTCACTTCCATAGAGCAATTTGCATTTCCAAAGTTCCACTTTGAACATGAACTAAGGCTTACAATACTCCAGGACACAGAAACTCTTACAATCTCCATTTTACAGATGGAGAAGTTGAGACCCTAAGACCAACGACATCCCAGCTCCTCGGGAAATCAGAATTTGGGGCCCATTCAGAAATATGGCTTGTGTCCTGCCACATTGACTGGGAAGCTAATATAGTGGCAAGCTGTGTGAAGTCATTTTGTATACTCTCGACCACTTGACAAATGGAAATGAAGGCAATAACTCTTGCATGCTTTGCAATATCCAAACTTACAGGCCATTACCCAACAGTTTCTTCTTTAAAAAAAGGCTCTGCCACCAGATTTATGAAGGCTTCCTTGAATCTATGAAAACAGAGCCTGGATTCCAACCCAGGTAAAAATGCTCTGACTTTCTTCCACGCAAGACCAATTTTAAGAGAGTCCAAGTCTACTTTCGAGGTCTGCTGGCCCTCTCGGTTTTCATGCACTGTCTCTTACTCATTTATGGCTCATTGTTTATTGTGGTAAGAGATCATCAGGCACTCATGACAATATTTGGCAGTTCACAGTTCACAGCAGCAATGTGCTCTGAGTGATGGGGTTTACAATATCTGCATGGCTATGATTATAAAACTGTGCATGGGCCAGGGAAAGAAAATAACCCAGCAGATTATATTTCAATGCACCCATTAGAGGATCAGCATGAGACACCATCAGTAGCGGAGGAATTCATCAACTTCACAGGCACCCAGGCAATGTTAAAAGCTTTAACTTTACTAGAAATATAACAAGTAATAAAAACAGACAAGACCTGCAATGGTCTAATGGACCTAGCACAAATGTGGCAGAAGATTAGCAACACTAAATTTTTCAGGCATGGAAACTTTCCCCAAATTCAGTAAGCAGTTTCTCAAAATTCAGGGCCTTCAGTACAAATCTCTGGTTCGGCATAAATGGGTTCCTAGAGAGACAAACCGCCTTGGTTATAGAGTCACACTGAGGTCATATTCTGTGTTCAAGGTCTTCCATGAATGCATTTTACCTTAATGCTGCTATAAATTTTTTTTGCTATCTATTTGTCACCTTTTTATCTACTATTGATGAAAATACTTTCTTTTAGATCACGTTTGAATCTAGGGGGCATCTTCCAGGGCCTTCTAGAATTTTCTTTTTTTTTTTTAAATACAATGTATTTGAGACTTATAGAAAACTGTAAAAATAATGTAATAAATCTATCTCACTCATCACCCCATAAAAGAATTATACATATTGTCAATACATTTGGAGTCCTCTGTAAACTATTCCCCAAATGCACTCTACCTTTACCCTCAGTAATAAGCCATCTGCTGAATTGGGCATTCATTATCCCTAATGCCCAGCTAATGTATAG
Source organism: Lontra canadensis (assembly GCF_010015895.1). Lineage (NCBI taxonomy): Eukaryota > Metazoa > Chordata > Mammalia > Carnivora > Mustelidae > Lontra > Lontra canadensis. The sequence continues at coordinate 10,078,631 of NW_022631012.1, read as the reverse complement.
ATAGTGAAGAGCAAGTGTATAGATACATTATATCTATTTACTATACGTGTATCTCTAAGCAATATTTACTATTATTTTGCATGTTTTTAAGCTTTATTCAAAGGGAATCACTTAAGTGTGCTCTACGTATACTTTTGCAACTCACTCTCTTGTTCAACATTATTTTTGTAAGACTCATTTGTGTTGATACCTGTGGAGTGAGTTCATTCATTTTCATCACTATATAGCATCCTTTTGTGTGGTTATATCACGGTTTATTTATCCATTCCCCTAAAGATGTTTTCTGTTAAACAGCTTGCGATGATCCCGTAAACTACAAGCAAATTTTTATAATTTTCAGTGTTAAAGTCATTGAAGAAAGTGAGTACGTGGATTTCAGTGCAATGTGTCCCCAGGTGGTCGACTCGGAAACACACCTACTGCCTGCTTTTCTTTGGAGCTACACCTTTTTTTTTTTTTTTTTTTTGCCAAGCATGTGACACTTGCAATGCTCAGATTTATTTTCTATTATTATTACTATTACTATTATTATTATTATTTTGTTCTAAGATAGGCAGCCTATGTATCTAAGGCCAGTTGCATTGTCTTTTTTCTTAATTTTTAATTTTCTTAATTTTTCTAATTTAGTTCCTTATTATATCCATAAACATTCATGAGGGGTCTTCATTTGAGAGTAGCATTAATGCTTTATGAACACATTTCTCTTGACCAAAGATAGCTATAGAAAGGGAAGGAAACTTCCTCTTCACAGTATAAACCAAGTACAATGGCATGAAATATGTGGGAAAAGGAGAACAAGACCAAAGGGAAAAGAATGTAGGTGAATGTTCTGGATCTAGTTTTCTTCCAATATGTCAAACGCTGGCAATTATACTAGGTTTTAGTACTTTAGTATTATAGAAAGTGATGATATTACTGCAATCTGCCTTTTCTAAGGTGTTTCAAAGTTTAAACACAGCAAGGGGCAAGGTAATAGTATATATAAAAAACATGTAGTCAGCGACCGAGAATAACCATAGTTCTAATTTACAATAAATAACTTAAACAAGAGTGATACAATTGATGCATCACTACATAGCCATAAATGATTCCTGTCCAACAAGCTGCTCATTTGCAATAAAACGCATTTTCAATCAATGGGTGAAGTACACATTATCTTACAATGCCTCTGGGAGGAGAGAGGAAAAAAAATTGAAAGCAAGATTCAGCAACCCATGGTATATACGATGATTGCTGTTACCCTCATTCTTTCCCACATTTTTTAAAAAAAGATAAATTATTATATTTTGTATGAAACAATTTCTATTACAAAGGTCCTATGGGATCATTTTGGAAAATATAAGTTATCCCAAAAAATTACAAATAAGAACACAAAGGGGAGCCTGGGAGGCTCAGTAGGTTGGGCAACTGGCTTAGGTCATGATCTCCCAGTCCTGTGATTGAGCCCCAAGTTGGGCTCTATGTTCAGTGAGGAATCTGCCTCAGGATTCTTTCTCTTTCCCCCTCATCCTCTGACCCTCCACCTGCTCATGCATGTGCCCTTTCCCTCTCAAATAAATAAATTAATTTTAAAAAATAACAAAAATTCAATATGAATTTTATTTTTTAGATAACTGCTGTTAATGTTTAATTTCATATGCATTCTCTTATCTATATATATACATGTTTAATAAAACACGAATATGTTATAATTTTGAAACTATTTTATGACCTTTTACATTATGCAATATATCATGCATATTTTTTGTCACCATTATTCTTCTTTACCCTCATTTATAATGGTTTCCTATTATTCCAACTTTTGGTTGGGCTAGAAGTTATTTACCATGTCTCCATATTTGAACATTTATTTCTAATTGTTTACCTTTATCAGCAATGCTGCAGTAAGCACTCCCCTTACCGATAAATCTTTGTATACATTCATGATGATTCACCTAGGATAAATACTTAGAAATGTAATAGCTGAGTAAAAAGCTACACACACATACAATATTTTCCTTATGTGCCACCTAATTGATGTCCAAAGAAGTCAAACTCTCACCACCAAAGTTTGAGAATGCTCATTTCTTCAAACAATAGTTTTAGTGCATTGTCTTAATGACTCCAAGTCTCCACTACTCCTTGTATCCTTGCCCTGTGACTTTGTAGCCATCTCCTGCTGTGGCTAGGGCATAATTCCCTTCTTTGGACTTTGACCATATGAACTTTTTCTGGTTAATGGGACATTAGCAGTAATGATGCATGGACAGTTGTCAAACGTGCTTACGTGACTGGGCTTGCTCTCTTCTTCCCCTGTCATTACCATGAGAAGATATTGTCTAAGCTAGTTCACTGGTCTCCAGAAGAGAACCACCCTTCAGGCAGCCACAAAGTGTGCAACTGAGTCCAGAAGAGACCAGAAAATCCATTCAATTGAGTCCAGCCATGATTATCCAAACACCCAACTGAGCTGAAGACTTGTGAAAAAAATAATAATAATAATAAATTCTTGTTACATTTAGCCACTGGATTTTGGAAGTGGTTTGTTATACAGCAATAGCTAACTGATACATGCTACTTTCCTCACAAACAGAACTTGAATAAAACCTCACAGATTACAAAATTTCATTATGTCTCATCATTCATTGTTAACACAATTTTCTAGTTCAGAAAACCAGAATTCAGAAATACTATGATTTGCCCAAGACTTCCTAGTTATTAAATTGCAGAGTCAGGGTTCGAACAAAGATCTGATAACTGTGCCCTTTCCTCTATTCCAAGCTTTGTCTGTCAAAAATCCAGTTAGTATATTATTTTACTTTTTGTAGCCCAAATGGTCTCTTGTTGCAACTTTTCATCTCTGGCATTTTGGCAAAGAAGCAGTCACAGACAACATATAAATGAATGGCCATGGCTGTGTTCCAATAAAACTTTATTTACAAAAAACTATCTTGGCCACCTCACAGAGAATGGCTGTGGCTGGCACTTCCACTCCTCAACTAATGGCTAGCAACTTCCCATCAGTGCTAGGGAAGGTACCAAAAGTTTGGCACCTTGTCTTCCAAAGTGTGCAGATCACCTATCTAAATTACACATGTATCCCTAATTACTAGTATACTAATTACCTAATAAACAACTGGAATACTAATTACTTAATATGCTAGGCAGTACACAAATTACTAGTGTACTAATTACCTAATTATATATATATATATACACACACACACATACAAACCTAAATAGTATGTATTTAATACTATGTTTATGCTGTATCTATATTAAATATGAGATATATATGTATATACACACACACATACGTATGTATAAAGATTTCACAGATTCAAAAGTGACAAAGATTCATCTTGTTCAATTTCATTTCAATTTCATTTGAAAACTGAAGTTTCCAGGAAACCACAGTCCAAAAAAACAACAACTACTGGTAATGTACCTCCTTGAAAGCAATCAGGTTGAAGGCCCACTGCTGCAAAGGAGATGATGGTTGGAAAAATGTATAAACGGCTGCTGGTCAATCATGAAAATAGAAAATAACCGAGCAGAATCCATCAAAATAGGTGATGTGTGAAAATGAGAATTTCCCAACTTGGTTCACAAAGGAGCGATTTGAAATGAAAACCCATGAATGCATGAATGAATGAATGAGTGATTGAAGAGGTGCTCGGGGAGCTAATGTCAACCCAGCTCGATCTCGGTAAAGGTTAATTGAGACAAGGCAGCTGTCTCATCTGCTGGGGGGTACAGCCCATATTGAGAGGCTTGGCAGTGGCATTATTTTGCAGTTTTAAAGTGAACAGAGCCATTTTCAGTGATCTCCAGTTTTAGAAGCTCTCAGCTATGAGCCACACGGTGCGGCTAGGAGCCAGGGTTCTCACAGATATTAGGACCGAACTCAGCTCTGCCATTTACTAGGTGGATGCCTTTAGGGGAGTTGTTTAGCACCCCTCCTGCACCTTAAGTCTCTATTAAATAATATGTAAATGAACAGAATAACAGATGCTGCCTCATAGGACTGTTTCGCAGATCAAACAAGGCAATGTGCTCAATATGCTTAGCACAGTCCCTGGCTATGGAAGAAAGAAATCAATACATTATTAGCTATTTGTTAAGGTCAGTGCTGGGTGTTGAGGATAAAACAGGATCCCTGCCCTTGAAGAACTCAAATTCTAGTGGAAGACACAGATCCATTAACGTGCAAGTCCAATGAAATATGGTAAGTGCCATAAGAAGAACATTTATGAGAAACCTTGGAAAAAAGAAGGGAATGACAAAGTTTCTGTGTTGAGAGTTAGAAGGTTTGTGGGTGAGAGTGCGAGAGACAGAATTATTTTTTAATTTAAAATCAATTAGCTAACATACAGTGTATCATTAGTTTCAGAATTTAGTGATTCATCACTTACGTATAACACCCAGGGCTCATTCCATCAGGGCCCTCCTTAATGCCCATTAGCCAGTTACCCCAGCACCCCCCCCACTTTCCCTCCAAAAACCCTCAGTTTGTTTTCTATAGTTAGGAGTCTTCTGGGGCATCTGGGTGGCTCAGTCATTAAGCATCTGCTTTCAGCTCAGGTCATGATCCCAGGGTCCTGGGATCGAGCCCTCCATCGGGCTCCCTGCTCAGTGGGAAGCCTGCTTCTCCCTCTCCCATTTCCCCTGCTTGTGTTCCCTCTCTCACTGTGTCTCTTCCTGTCAAATAAATAAATAAATTCTTAAAAAAAAAAAAAAGTCTCTTATGGTTTGTCTCCCTCTCTGTTTTCCTTTTGTTTTATTTTTCCTTCTCTTTCCCTATGTTTATCTGTTTTGTTTCTTAAATTCCACATATGAGTGAAATCATATGCTATTTGTCTTTCTCTAATTGACTTATTTTGCTTAGCATAATACCCTTTAGTTCCAGCTACCTTGTTGCAAATGCCAAGATTTCATTCTTTTTGATGGATGAATAATATTCATATATATATGGATGGAGATTATATATATATATATATATATATATATATATATATATATATAAAATCTCACATCTTCTTTATCCACTTATCTGTCAATGACCATCTGGGCTTTTTCCATAGTTTGGCTAGTATGGACACTGCTGCTACAAACATTGGGGTGCATCTACCCCTTCAAATCACTATGTTCATATCCTTTGGATAAATACCTATACTGCAATTGCTGGGTCATAGGGTAGCTCTAATTTTAACTTTCTGAACACACTCCATGCCAGTTTTCATTCCTACCAACAGTGTAAGAGGTTCCCCTTTCTCTCCATCCTCGTCGATATCTATTGTTTCTTGAGTTGTTAATTTCAGCCATTCTAAATGGCATGAGATGGTATCTCATTGTGGTTTTGATTTGTATTTCCCTGACGCTGAGTGATGTCAAGCATTTTTTTCACATCGCTCTTGGCCATTTGTATGCCTTCTTTGAAGAAATCAGACAGAGAGAATTATGACTGTTGTTCAGTTGCTACAACAATAAATTGCAATGAACTGTAATCTTCTTGAGGGTAGGAATCAAAGACCACCCCCATACTCACTACAGCCTTTGGAGTTCAGTGATGGTTTGATGCATATTTGTTGATTTACAGATTTTAATAAAGAAAATCTTGAGTTTAAGAAAAAATTAATTTAATAATTCAGTGTTTGAAGAGGGGAAGCAATCTATTCTCTGGTGTTCTTACAGTAGAGTTTCACGTTTTCAAGGCTCCATTGAGTTTATATGGTGTTATTGCTAAGAGTTCAGGAATGAGTCTTAATATGAGTTTGCATTTCCATTTCAGCCCTAATTTATTGACTGTGAGACCTGAAGTAAGTGATTTAACCTTTCTAGGGATGTTTCTCTGTGTGGAAAATGTTTGGTTTAGGGGTTAAGAGCATCAGCTCTGCAGCTGGACTGTCTGGGTTCAAATCTGGGCTTAGCCACTGGTTAGCTGCACGATGGTGGACAACTGAGTTTGGGTTACACACAAAGCAGACCCTGCAACAAAGACTGGGGTGCAGGTAACTTATTTGAGAAGTAATCCCAAGAAGCACAAGTGAATGAGTGGGAAGAGAGGTGACAGAACAGGGGAAAAATAGCCCTAAAATGTGCTAATGGGCAGGCTACTGCTGGGTAGGGCCCAGCTTCCATAAGGTAGTATGAAGAGCTAGGCTCGAAGTTGTTTCAGTAAGTGAAGGCGAAGCTGAGTATTCATGCACCACCTTGAGAACTTCATTTTTTAATTTAGTTTTATTTATTTATTTGACAGACAGAGATCACAAGTAGGCAGAGAGGCAGGCAGAGAGGAGGAAGCAGGCTCCCTGCTGAGCAGAGAGCCCGATGCGGGGCTCGATCCCAGGACCCTGGGATCATGACCCAAGCAGAAGGCAGAGGCTTTAACATACTGAGCCACCCAGGCACCCGTGAACTTCATTTTTTATTGAAATATATTTGACATATAACAAAGTGTAAATTTAAGGTTATAATATGTTGATGTGATACATTTATACATTTTAGCAGACAGCATCTCTAGCACATAACTGGTATTTCTCCTTGGTACATCATTAAGATATAGTCTCTTAGCAGGTTCGATGATTATAATACAACGTGGTTGCCTATATTCATTATACTGTACATTGGATCTCAAGTACATATTTATCTACTAGTTTCAAGTTTGTACCCTTAAGCAACATCTCTCTTACTCCGCCACTCCGAGTTTCTGAAAATTGTCATTTTACTCTCTGTTTTTATGAGTTTGGCTTTTTTAGATTCCACACATAAGTGATATCATACAGTACTTGTCTTTCTCTGTCTTACTTACCTTGTTGAACATAATGTCCTCAAGTTCTATCTGTGTCATTGCAAATGGCAGTATTTTCTTCTTTCTCCTAGCTAAATAATATTCCGTTGTATAAGTACATCACATCTCTTTTAACCATCCCCCTGTGGATGGACACTGAGGTTGTTTCTGTATCTTGGCCATTGGGCAGAGCACTGCAATAAACATGGGAGCGGACACATCTCTTCGATATCCTATTTTTATTTCCAGAAGTGGAACTGTTGGATCCCATGGTGAACGTCATTGACTGTGAGTTGCCCTGGCAGGGATGAAACACTCTGCTCTTCCAAGATGCTCTCCCTGCATGCTGGAGCCAGGTCCCCTGACTCTGGTGAAAGCCCTATGGCAGAGAACCTGAGAAGGTAGCCTTGTAAAGCCAGGAGTTGTCTTTGCACAGAAAATGGCCAGAGAATTGTCTTTGCACAGAAAATAGCCAGTGGTTGTTGAGGTAACATCGCAGCTTCAGGTGAGCCGTGGGGATAAGGGACAAGGCATGGATGGCATCTGCTGCACACTGCACACCTTTTGTTTATTTGTTTGTTTTTGGTCTGGCTATTAGAAGCAAAAATGGAATCTATAGAGGAGACTTTATAAATGACAACTAGATGCAATACATGGTCTTTGATTAGATCTGAGATCTTTTAAAATACAGCTATAAAGGACATTATTAGGACGATAGAGAAAATTTAAATATGGTCTGCCTAAATATGATAAACTATTGTATGACCACTAACATTCTTGGGTATGATAATGATATGGCGGCTACTTAAGAGATGATCCCTGTTCTTAGGAGACCCACGCTGATGTATTCATGGGTAAAGTGGAATGATGTCTGCAATTCTCTTTCAATTGTTTCAGAAACAGATTTACACACACACATACACACACACACATGCATATGCAGAGAGAAAGCACATGTGGCAAAATTTTAACAGTGAATCTAGGTGGGGCGCCTGGGTGGCTCACTGGGTTAAAGCCTCAGCCTTCGACTTGGGTCATGATCCCAGGGTCCTGGGATCAAGCCCGGCAGGGAGCCTGCTTCTTTGTTTCTCTCTGCCTGCCTCTCTGCCTACTTGTGGTCTCTGTCTGTCAAATAAATAAATAAAATCTTAAAAAAAAAAACAAAACAAAACAGTGAATCTAGGTAAGAGTATACAAGTGGTCACTATACCATGCTTGTGCGACTTCTACGTGGGCTTCCTCTTTTCCCAATAGAGTATGAGAAATGTAAACAGCTGAATCTTCGTCCTAGAGCTGGTGCAGGGCTGCATGGAGAGCTCCAGGTGTAGCAATGTGCCGTGGGCCGAGAGCAAAAACGTGGTTCAGCCCACCTGAGCTCTAACTATGCCTCTCCCAACAGCCATTGAGGTGATCTTAAGCAAAGGAACTCTGGGTGTGCAAAAATCCTCATGGGCCCCCTGGGACTAATAAAAATACCTTCTCCGTAAGAGTTTTGTCCTCACAAATGGGATCATGCATACACAGACCTGAGAACAGTGCCTGCCCTATGGTAACAATGTACCAACGTTCCATGTCATCAGCTCCATGATCATCATGGCCAAAGGTGACCATACACCCTAGTTACCTATTGTTCCCTCAAGAGAGTAACATCTGGGCAATAAATGACATGATCATCCTATCATTATCTCATTGAAATGCTGCAGGGCTATTAAATAAAATTGCACAGAACGCTAACACTTTCAGTGCTGGTTCTGTTAGTTCCATTCTTTGTCTTTCCCAAGACCCTCACCCTATCTAGTTAGCAGCGGGCCAAGGGAGCCCTAGGTAGGAGGCTGGGAGCCACTAAGGAGATGAAAGCACAGTGGGATCCGGCACCAGGTATGACAAATAAGGACAGATGACCAACAAAAGTCAGAGAACGGGGGATCCAGCCATGGGACAACAGGTCCCAGGAGAACCAAAAAGATGCCAGACCTCCAGGCGGACCCCAGTCATATGGTACAGGTGGGAAGTTGGGGCTTCGTTACCAGAAATGTGACCAGCAAGTAAGTGTTGGTCTAAGGAGAGCAAGACAGCTAGTGCAGCTCGTGGAAAGTCAGAGAAGAACCGGGGAAGAGTTATCACCATGTTCAAATTCCCAAGGCTGACAGGAGCCCTGTCTGGTACTCAGGTGGGTGGGTGGGGTTTTTCCTAAAGCTGATGTAGCATATTCCAGGGACAATGTCGTGAAGGAGAGAACACTCGAGTCAGGCAACCTAGCTTTCAGTCCTAGCTCGTTTGCTAATTGATGAGAGGCTTTTGGCAGATGGCATTCACTCTCTAAGCCTTGATTTCCTGACTATAAAAATAAGGCATCAATCCCAGGTTCCTTCTAACCCTGTAGAGAGAGTGGTTAAGGGCACAGATTCTAGAATCAGACAAAACTGGTTTCACACTGTAGCTCTGTGATAATGGGTAAATTGCTGGACCCCTTTAAGCCTTGATTTCCTCCCTCGTTACGTGGGAGAAGTAATCATACTGAGACCCTCGAGATGTTACCAAGCTGACAGAGGTAAAACATTGGTTAAGCACCTATAACAGGGAGCCTCTGATAATATTTAGAATCAGGTTCAACTGCAAATAATGGAAACACCCGAAGTAGTGATGACTTAAAAAGATAGAAGCTTATTTTTCTCCAATATTCAAGAACTCTGCATGTGTCAGACCAGGATTGTATGACATTCCACTGTGTTGGAGAATCAGGGGTTTCCATCTTGTCACTCTGTGCTGAATGGCTGCCTTTCCCAAAGTCAATGAATGGTCCAGCACGGATACCGGAAAATGTTCCCTTTTTTTTTTGAGTGGCCATCAGCTAAAAACCCTGGGATTTATGGGGTGCCTGGGTGGTTCAGTTGATTCTGCATCCGACTCTTTTTATTTATTTATTTGATAGAGAGAGAAATCACAAGTAGGCATGGAGGCAGACAGAGACAGAGGGGGAAGCAGGCTCCCCGCTGAGCAGAGACACTGATGTGGGGCTCGATCCCAGGACCCTGAGATCATGACCTGAGCCGAAGGCAGAGGCTTAACCCACTGAGCCACCCAGGTGCCCCTGCATCTGACTCTTGATTTTGGCTCAGGTCATGATCTCAATGTCATGAGATCCAGCCCTGCATAGGGCTCTGAGCTGGGCACGGACCCTGCTTAAGATTCTCTCTCTCCCTCTTCCTCTGCCCCTCCCTTCCAGACTTCGATCACTCTTCCTCTGTCTCTCTCTCAAAAACAAACAACAACAACAACAACAAAAAACGGGAAATTTATTATTATGGAAAAAGAAATAGATCTTGAGGACAATTAGTAGTCTCTATCTCAACTTTCAGTATGTGTTAACTGTTTTTTGTATTATTATTGTAGTACTGCTTGCACTGTTATTGTAGTATTTTGTATATGTTTGTTAGTCATGTTCCAATGACTCTGCGTGTAGGAATTAAATAGCTCTAGCAGCTCGAATTAAAGGGATTAAAGATAATAATCAAGGAAATTATTATAAAAACGTATTTCCATTAGAGTTTTACTTTCACCTCAGATATTAGAGAGTTTAAAGATAGAGAAATAAGTGTCACTCTGGCACTTGATTTCATATTCATAACAATGTGCAAAAAAATGGAGTATGTCCGAAAATGATTGAGAAACTGGTTTGGCTGATGATGTAAAGATGATATAGAAGAGAAATCAAACAACCATAAGGCTCCTAAATATCCAGGAATAGTACATATATTTTAATAGCACAAAATGGAAATCAATTCCAATTTCAAATGAAGAATATATATGTGCTGGAATTAAACGCTCTTAAAATGTTTATGTTCCATTTTGGCTCCAAGAGGAAGAAAAACATCAAGAAGAGCATGTGATATATGAACAGCTATATTAAAAAATAGGAACCCATCCTTCAGTGTGGATTTCTTTTTAATTGGCACCGTATAGCCCAGTAAGACACGTGCAACATAATAAACTAGATGTTAGAAAACTGAGACATAAACAATAAAAATACATTTTTAAACGATGGCAAAGTGTGGAATGTATATATTCAGATTTCCTTCTCTCGAGCTATGTTTAATGTTATTTGAAACTTCCATTTGCTAACACGTGCATGAAAACCTAAACACAAGATGGAAACTCTGATGGCAAAAGTGTCTAGGGATGGAGCTTATCTCTCAACATCTTTTTTTTTTTACCTTTTATTTTCCTAATCTTTAATCATCATGATATAATTTTTTCAGTGTGTTTAATAATAATTTCTCATCAATCTTCTTTTCTGTGTGACCTGACTGAATATTTGCATGAGGTCAGTCCCTCCTATGCAATCCCATGCTTCCCTGCACAGTCACTGGCAAGTTATCGGACCCCACCTCACTCCTTCCCCCACCCCACCCCTGCCCTCCCCCAACCCTGGGCCATTCAGGGAGCACAGGGAGCAGAGAGAGACAGCAGCGTGATAGACTAAGGCCATCCAACCACCTCTGAAGTGCACTCCCAACTGCACTTCCACGTGAAGGTGCTTTTCAGTATAGATCACCTAGATGTCTCATGTGCAAACATAACTTTTCTCCCTTAAAGTCCATTGGAAGAGCTAAAATAGGATGTAGCATCTGTAAGGCAGAGATCCCAATTACTTCTTCTCAATCAATCATTTCGAGCTCATTTTGCAAAAATACCCAGTTACCATTGATGTCTATATGATGTCAAATATTGATTTGGGAAAGTGGAAGATGTATATAAATGAGTTAAGTACCGAGCCTCATCACCTATTAGGAGTTGAACATTTGGTGTCTTCCTTGAGCAGATAGAGCTCATGGTCCTGCTTGACCCCCGGATCCTGTGACAGTCCATTTCAACCAAACCTTCTCTTTCCTGGCTTCCTCTGTTTGTCAGTTCAACACAGTCTACACCAGCACCTCTAATAGACCTGCGTCTCAAGTGCTTTCCATCATGCTAGATCCTTTAATTTCAGATTTCCTTTGTTTTTTAATGGCTTGTATTTTAATGTCAATTAAATTCCACTTTTTTCTCCTCCTTTTATTCATTTTTTCCCTCCCTCTTTTTCACCGTTTGGTTCTGTCCTTCTCAGGTCTCTGTCCCTTTGTACTCACCGTCCCCCCAGGACTCTCTGGTGTTGTGTCTACTTCTTTGGTAGACACAAAGTTAGTAATAATCTCTCTTGCATTGTTTTCCTTAACTGCAGGGCAAACTGTTAAAGCACATGCCCTGTCATTTGATTCCTCTCCAGCTGGCAGATCCTGAGGGACATGCGCCATGGTCCATCCCATAGGAGGAGATGAACCTTCCTATTCTGTAGAAAGGGCAATAAATGGCCAGAATTGTTTTTAGAAAAAAAAAGGAGAGTGTTCTTGTATGGGGAGGAAAAGCATCTTCCCAGATACTTTTACTTTTCTCATCCTATCTTAAAATGTTGGGTTGTCTACACATAAAGGAGCTGGAGAAAGAACAAGAAAGAAACCCTAAACCCAGCAGGAGAAGAGAAATCATAAAGATCAGAGCAGAAATCAATGAAACAGAAACCAAAAAAACAATAGAACAAATCAACGAAACTAGGAGCTGGTTCTTTGAAAGAATTAATAAGATTGATAAACCCCTGGCCAGACTTATCAAAAAGAAAAGAGAAAGGACCCAAATAAATAAAATCATGAATGAAAGAGGAGAGATCACAACTAACACCAAAGAAATACAGACAATTATAAGAACATATTATGAGCAACTCTATGCCAACAAATTTGACAATCTGGAAGAAATGGATGCATTCCTAGAGACATATAAACTACCACAACTGAACCAGGAAGAAATAGAAAGCCTGAACAGACCCATAACCAGTAAGGAGATTGAAACAGTCATCAAAAATCTCCAAACAAACAAAAGCCCAGGGCCAGACGGCTTCCCGGGGGAATCCTACCAAACATTTAAGGAAGAACTAATTCCCATTCTCCTGAAACTGTTCCAAAAAATAGAAATGGAAGGAAAACTTCCAAACTCATTTTATGAGGCCAGCATCACCTTGATCCCAAAACCAGACAAGGATCCCATCAAGAAGAGAACTACAGACCAATATCCTTGATGAACACACATGCGAAAATTCTCACCAAAATACTAGCCAATAGGATTCAACAGTACATTAAAAGGATTATTCACCACGACCAAGTGGGATTTATTCCAGGGCTGCAAGGTTGGTTCAACATCTGCAAATCAATCAATGTGATACAACACATTAATAAAAGAAAGAACAAGAACCATATGATACTCTCCATAGATGCTGAAAAAGCATTTGACAAAGTACAGCATCCCTTCCTGATCAAAACTCTTCAAAGTGTAGGGATAGAGGGCACATACCTCAATATTATCAAAGCCATCTATGAAAAACCCATCGCAAATATCATTCTCAATGGAGAAAAACTGAAAGCATTTCCGCTAAGGTCAGGAACACGGCAGGGATGTCTGTTATCACCACTGCTATTCAACATAGTACTAGAAGTCCTAGCCTCAGCAATCAGACAACAAAAAGAAATTAAAGGCATCCAAATCGGCAAAGAAGAAGTCAAACTATCACTCTTCGCAGATGATATGATATTATATGTGGAAAACCCAAAAGGCTCCACTCCAAAACTGCTAGAACTGGTACAGGAATTCAGTAAAGTGTCAGGATATAAAATCAATGCACAGAAATCAGTTGCATTTCTCTACACCACCAACAAGACAGAAGAAAGAGAAATTAAGGAGTCAATCCCATTTACAATTGCACCCAAAACTATAAGATACCTAGGAATAAACCTAACCAAAGAGACTAAGAATCTATACACAGAAAACTATAAAGTACTCATGAAAGAAATTGAGGAAGACACAAAGAAATGGAAAAATGTTCCATGCTCCTGGATTGGAAGAATAAATATTGTGAAAATGTCTATGCTACCTAAAGCAATCTACACATTTAATGCAATTCCTATCAAAGTACCATCCATTTTTTTCAAAGAAATGGAACAAATAATCCTAAAATTTATATGGAACCAGAAAAGACCACGAATAGCCAAAGGAATATTGAAAAAGAAAGCCAAAGTTGGTGGCATCACAATTCCGGACTTCAAGCTCTACTACAAAGCTGTCATCATCAAGACAGGATGGTACTGGCACAAAAACAGACACATAGATCAATGAAACAGAATAGGGAGCCCAGAAATAGACCCTCAACTCTATGGTCAACTAATCTTCGACAAAGCAGGAAAGAATGTCCAATGGAAAAAAAGACAGCCTCTTCAATAAATGGTGTTGGGAAAATTGGATAGCCACATGCAGAAAATGAAATTGGATCATTTCCTTACACCACACACGAAAATAGACTCAAAATGGATGAAGGACCTCAATGTGAGAAAGGAATCCATCAAAATCCTTGAGGAGAACACAGGCAGCAACCTCTTCGACCTCAGCCGCAGCAACATCTTCCTAGGAACATCGCCAAAGGCAAGGGAAGCAAGGGCAAAAATGAACTATTGGGATTTTATCAAGATCAAAAGCTTTTGCACAGCAAAGGAAACAGTTAACAAAACCAAAAGACAACTGACAGAATGGGAGAAGATATTTGCAAACGACATATCAGATAAAGGGCTAGTGTCCAGAATCTATAAAGAACTTAGCAAACTCAACACCCAAAGAACAAATAATCCAATCAAGAAATGGGCAGAAGACATGAACAGACATTTCTGCAAAGAAGACATCCAGATGGCCAACAGACACATGAAAAAGTGCTCCATATCACTCGGCATCAGGGAAATACAAATCAAAACCACAATGAGATACCACCTCACACCAGTCAGAATGGCTAAAATTAACAAGTCAGGAAATGACAGATGCTGGCGAGGATGCGGAGAAAGGGGAACCCTCTTACACTGTTGGTGGGAATGCAAGCTGGTGCAACCACTCTGGAAAACAGCATGGAGGTTCCTCAAAATGTTGAAAATAGAACTACCCTATGACCCAGCAATTGCACTGCTGGGTATTTACCCTACAGATACAAACGTAGTGATCCGAAGGGGCACATGCACCCGAATGTTTATAGCAGCAATGTCTACAATAGCCAAACTATGGAAAGAACCTAGATGTCCATCAACAGACGAATGGATAAAGAAGATGTGGTATATATACACAAGGGAATACTATGCAGCCATCAAAAGAAATGAAATCTTGCCATTTGCGACGACGTGGATGGAACTAGAGGGTATCATGCTTAGCGAAATAAGTCAATCGGAGAAAGACAACTATCATATGATCTCCCTGATATGAGGGAGAGGAGATGCAACATGGGGGTTAAGGGGGTAGGAGAAGAGTAAATGAAGCAAGATGGGATTGGGAGGGAGACAAACCATAAGTGACTCTTAATCTCACAAAACAAACTGAGGGTTGCTGGGGGGGGAGGGGGGTTGGGAGGGGGGCTGGGGTTATTATGGATATTGGGGACGGTATGTGCTATGGTGAGTGCTGTGAAGTGTGTAAACCTGGCGATTCACAGACCTGTACCCCTGGGGAAAAAAATATATTATATGTTTATAAAAAATAAAATAAAAAAAAATGTTGGGTTGTGTGTATCAGTCAAGTTTCTAGCAGGAAGCAGATGTCAAACTTAACAGAGGTCATTGAAAAGAGTTTGATTAAGGCACTTTCTACAGAGTTATAGGTATGGTTCAGGGAACTCAAGCACCCTGAGGCTGACAAATAGTGGGAAGCCATTACCACCCTAGGCCTAATGAGGCAAGGTGTAGGAACAGTTACTCAAGTTGGAGAAATCAGTACCAGGAGGGGAGAGCCACCCGAAGGAAGTTGTACTCTTTGTTACAGATACCAAGCCAAATTAGAGTGACCTAAGAGATAGTTGATGAGGAAGTAAATACACTGACCTCTTCTCCTCCTACCGTCCAATCTTCTACTGGGCCTTCCATTGGCCAAACCCAACAGGAAGCCAGGGGCAACGAAGATATGGTAAAGTTGGAAGATATTTCTGGGGTGCAAAGAATATGTACTATAATAATCTAGTTTTTATCAGTTTGACTTGAGCATGTAGGTCTGTGCAATGACACTAATGATGTGAAAATATTGATGAGAATGAAGACAAATATGATGATAGTAGCAGTATTGTTTAACAGTAGTAGTGGTGCTATCAACGTACTTCCATAAAATACTTTAAAGATTTTATTTACTTATTTGACAGAGAAAGAGAGATCACAGTAGGCAGAGAGGCAGGAGGAAGCAGGCTCCCTGCTTAGCAGAAAGCCTGATGTGGGGCTCGATCCCAGGACCCTGAGATCATGACCTGAGCCGAAGGCAGAGGCTTAACCCACTGAGCCACTCAGGTGCCCCAAAATACTTCATACTTCCAACATGCTTTCACACTTATCTGATTGGCCTGGAGTAGATGGACAAACTTTGAAGTACTTAGACAGCCTTTGTGAATAACCATGTCTTGGCTCAACTGTTGGTCTAGTAATTGGAATGTTTTATTCACCTATTTATTTTGGAGGAGGGGACAGAGAAGCAGAGGGAGGCAGAGAATTGTGGAGCCTGACATGGGGCTCCATCTCACAACCCTGAGATCTTACCTGAGCTGAAATCAAAACTTAGACACTTAACCGACAGAGCCACCCAGGCACCCCTTAGTCACTTATTTTAATGATATATGTTGAAAGTCTGCTATGTGGCAGGATCTGCATTAGCTGTGAGCAAGAGAAAGGATCTTTTTCGTATTTGAGTCTATACCCTAGATCCAACTTTGAATTTTAGACATCTCCCTGGTGATAAGCAGATCTGATTTGGCTAATATCACCATAGAGATTTCTTGCTCAAACTTAGGGTTTAGGGGCACCTGGGTGGCTCAGTGGGTTAAAGCCTCTGCCTTCAGCTCAGGTCATGATCTCAGGGTCCTGGGATCAAGCTGCACATCAGGCTCTATGCTCAGCGGGGAGCCTGCTTCCCTTCCTCTCTCTCTGCCTGCCTCTCTGCCTACTTGTGATTTCTGTCTGTCAAATAAATAAATAAAATCTTAAAAAAAAAAAAACAAAACTTAGGGTTTAATATGAGGTCTGCAAGATTGCTGTAAGTGCTGGGTCCACCGTAGACCTTCAGATTCTACTGAAACCCCAATTGGGTTTTCAGTTCCTTCTCTTATCTTGGTTGATACTGAATGATAGGAAATGTGGAAACACCAAGTTAAAAGCAAATAGAACCCTTATATTCTCATATTAATCCCTGGCAAAGAACAATAGCATTATTGCTTTGTTTTATTTCCTGTGTTCAATTTTAAAGACCTATGCTATCTCTCCACTGAAGAACTGGTGAAATAAAAAGAACACGGGACTTACAGCCAGAAGATGAGTTTTTTAAAAATGCTTTTTAAAATTTTTTTTTATTTTTATATTTTTTAAGATTTTATTTATTTATTTGACACAGAGAGAGAGAAATCCCAAGTAGGCAGAGAGGCAGGCAGAGAGAGAGGGGGAAGCATGCTCCCCGCCGAGCAGAGAGCCCGATGTGGGGTTCCATCCCAGGACCCTGAGATCATGACCCGAGCCGAAGGCAGAGGCTTAACCCACTGAACCACCCAGGCGCCCCCAGAAGATAAGAGTTTTGAGAACTGGATCTGCCACAGATGAGCCCTGAGATGTCAGACAAGTCATTCACTTTTTCTGAGCCTTTGTTTCTTCATCTATAAAATAGGAGTAATCAAGAGATCAAGACTGTTACAGGTATTAAATGAAGTAGTGTGTGTGAAAGTTTTTGTTAAAACTACAAAGGCTTACCCAAATTTTAGTAATTATTATTCTTATAATAATTGGCTGGTGAATTCAATGAAATATTCAAATAGTTCACTGTTAATAATGTGGGTATTGAGAAAGATACACTTAATTTTATTTTTCATCTAAATATTTGGTATCATGCAGTCATAACCATAAGTACTTTAATAAAATTACTCTATAGATGCATTTCCCTATAAATGAAACAAATTCAATATATAAAATGATAATTTCTCAGTGACTTTGTGTGAACATAACTGGTTTTCTTTGTGAATTCAGCTACACCTTCTGCCACAGGCTCCCCTCATCTGAATATTTCCCTGTGTATACTGCAAACCAAGAGGATTTCGGCATAAGCCTACCCTACCAACCTCCTTTCCTGCAGAACCTTCTAGAGGCTGTGCTTTTGGACTACATAGGTATGAATGTGCACATCCTGGCCCCACCACTTTCTAGCCATGTGACCGTGAGACAGAACATACTATCTCTTTACGGCTCAATTTTCCTCACCTGCAAAACAGAGGAGAGCTGTTTATTCTTCTTTTAGCCCTAACCCCCAAACAAAGCTTACTGTTTTCTTCTCTGACTTGAGAGTCCAGCTTTCTGCAGGTAGCATCAGTGAGACCCGTGTGGGTCTAGCCAATGGGAGATCAGCATGCAGAGGAGAGAGAGGTTGGAATACTTCTTAATGTTCTTCCATTTCTCAGTGCTGCAGGTTTGACAGGGGCCATACGTCTCCAAGAATAGCCTTGGGCATGGCTCTTCCTCCATGTGCTAGCAATCCCTGAGCTCTGGTAGCGCCGTCCCTCCCCCTTCCGTCCCGGGACAGCTCACTTCTTTTGCTAGTCACTGGTACCTCACCACCCCTATCAGTTCCCGCAACCCTGCCCACACCCCTGTGAATAGCCTCTTCACTAAACCGTCTTCATGATCCTATCTGTGCGAACTTCCCATATCCTACTGGGTCACTGACTGATACAGGGGTTTAAAAATAATGGGTACTTTCTAAGACTGTATGTTAAGCAGATAATACACATAAAGACTTAGAATAGGACTGAGATATCAGAGCTCAATAAACATCAGCAATTATCGTCTTTCTCTCCACCTGTCCCTGAAGACTGTTTTCTGACTTGCTTTCCATCTCAGCTAAGAACTCAGCCTTCAGCTTACCTCTACTCCACGCCTACTCCAGTTTCCATTCCTACCCTGGCCCAGCTTCTCAGACCCCTTTTTCTAGACGACCCAGTAGGGAGATTGGACAAGATCAAACATTCTTAAAAATAATGTGTCCAAAAAATTGGACAAGAGCAAACATTGTTAAAAATAACTTAAAAATAAAAACAACTTCAAACATTCTTAAGAAAAAAACACACTGCTTAACAAAAGCAATCTAAAAAATTACCCACATAATTAGAAAATACATCGAGTGACCATACCATTAACTCTCATTCATGAATAATAGCTTTAGCGTATGTAAACAGCAGAGTAATTTGTGGGGATATAGATGAAAAAGTCATTGTTAACCTCTTAATGGGAGATCCATCTTCAATAAATCATAAAGGGAGGAACAGACTGAGATAATAACACAGACTAGTAATGGTAATAGTAGTAAATTTTAGTATGTCAGATTAATTGAAGAGGCTCACAAAATACCAATGAAGTCCAGTTTTATAAAAATAGTTATTAGATGTTTGAGGTTTTTCGGGGTTGGATAAACAAATATAAAACTCATCTGGACAGGGTGTTAAATTTGTCTTTTAAAAATAGTAAAGAAGTTTGGAACGTTGTATAGACACAGAACCAAAATAACTTTTTTTTTTTTTTTAAGGAAAGAGTTAACGTTTCACTGAGATTATGTCTAAGCATGTGTGGTATGATTTTAGGGATGACTTTCGAAGAGACATTCTGGAACTGTGCCATTCTAGGGGTGGTCAAGAAAACAGCCACGGGAGGCTCGGGAAAGAGAGCTGGAAGCCTACAACTGAAAGTTCAGGGAACAGTCACAAACCATGCTCCGGCAGCACCGGCATGGGTGGCATTATCAGAACTCTCAGGAGAGTCTAGAAGCCCTAGAGCATCAAGCCACCAAAGTAACACCATAAAGAGCAATGCGGGCCCCAGAGAAGAACCCTACATGGCAAAGGGCCACATGGAAGCAGCTGCCATGTCTGATCCTCACTCACAACCTGGAGCCCAAATAGGGGCACTTGAGTGGTTCAGTCCATGAAGCATCTGCCTTCGGCTTAGGTCATGATCTCAGTGTCCTGGGATCAAGCCAGGTGTCCGGCTCCCCTGTTTCTCCCTCTGCCTCTGCTCCCCTTCCCCAGCCCCCACTCGTGCTCAAGCTAAATAAAATCTTTAAAAACAAACTATAACCCAAAACCATGCTGAGAAGGAGGTCCTGGGAAAGACAGCCCCCAGAGTTACAAGGAAGTGGTGATGGCGGTGATGAGTTGAGGTGGGTAGAGACCCCCAGGCCTCAGCCCCTTCCTGTCCGCTGCTCTCCATTGCTCCTGCTGAGGCCAGAGAAAAGACCAAAGGCTGTCCCGTTGGTTAAGAAAAGAAATCAAGTTCCCGGGATGACTTAGCACTCTCCGGAGAGCTTCCGTATAGATCATAGTTCCGCATAAAGGGGGCCAATTAGCCCTGAGAAACCGTGAGAAATGTCCCGTTACCATCCCCCATCACCCGTAACCATAAAAACACACCCCTAACCCTGCCTGGTGCTCAGTCTTTGGGGAACGATCCCACTGAGAGCGCCAGCAAAATTAAGATTGTGTTCTCCCAGATTTCCTGTGCCCTTGAGTTTCCTCCGTCGCTTCGGATTCTCCCCAAAGAGTCACCAGCAGACAATTCCCTGAAAGTACCAGGAGGCACCATTCTATGTAATTTAGACACTATTTTATTTAATCCTAATGAGAATCAAAGGCACTAGGTATAGGTACTCCCGTTGTATAGATTAAGTACACAGAGAGTCAGAGAGATGTAGTAATTTGGACATAGTCATACAGAGAAACAAAATTCATACTCACATTGTCTAGCTTTCCATAACATCCTCCTTCCTTATATAAATTATGAGAGACCATGCTCCTTTTATCTGAAGAATCCAAATCATTATTAGCATAGGAATAATACTTTCTACAATAGAGAATAAAGTACATGAGAATGATAAGTTGGGTGAGGTTGAACGAGTTTTGCAAATGAATGACAATAACTTACCAAGTTCTCTTTTTGCAGAGTATTAGCCACTGTGATCTCATACGCTGTAGTGCCTCAGAGTGCAAAATAAATCCTACTCCCTTGAGTTGACTTAGTACTGTGTCCCAGTGAAATAATGCCTTATTTTTCAGCTGCTGGAAGGTGATTTGGTTCTCTCAATGGAGAAGAGCAATGAATAAAACTTAGGCCAGCAGAAGTCAACCATCAGGAACTCTAGGCCTGGCAATGAGTGGGGGCGTGCTCTTAATCAGAACCAGGATTTGATTTTCACCTACTTACCCCAAGGCCCACTCAGGAACAGATTCAAACTCTGGGACTTGCTTCAGAATTTAACTAGTCGTCCAGAACCAGATTTTTTTTTTTTTCAAATAGTATGAATTGCCCCAAGCAGCTGCAGCCCAGACTTTCATTCTCAAACTGCATGTTTTCACTATGCGGGAAATGTGAGCAAGACAAAGGATGCCCGTTTCTCCTCGGTACTCATAGAAATAGCCAACTGGAAATGTGCAGAGGCTAAATACAGAGTAAAATCTGGCCTGGAAAGCATATTAATTCAAAGAAAAGATGAGAGATTGAGAGACTGAGGGTCAAGTGGACAGGAGTAGGAGGGGTGAAGAGAGTATGAATCATGGTTAGAGGAGAATCTCAGAGACTAAGAAGTTTGAGAGGAATCAGTTGTAAATGAACTGGAGGTGAGGGACTGCGTGCCCGAGGTCAAGTTTGGTTGAAGGCTACCAGCAATCAGGGAGTTTAGGAACGGTATGGGCGGCCAAGGAATGTTGATGGCGAAGTAACTGGATCTTACGGTTAACCACACCCTCACCAAGACCTTCCGTTCCTTAAGATCCCCACCCCCTTTCATATTCAGTCGCATCCGTCACTTTATCTGTCGGTACCTGGCTGAGTTGTTTGCTAATCTAACTTCCACCCAACCCCTCTTAAGCATATGCTCCAAGAATTAGCACCCCAAGCTTTTTATCAACAATATCAGCTTTTCTGTGGGCTCTTTCGTCGGGGCCTATAAACACAGATGAGTCTTCCTTACCTTAAAACAAAGATATCCGTGCCCATCATGACCTATTCAGCTGCCAGATCTTTTTCGTTAATAGCTGCGACCTATGAAGCCTTGATTGTTTCTCTTGTTTCTCACCATTCACTCCGCAATTCATTAAAATATGCAACAAATATCTGTGACAGCTAAAATCTGCTTTATGTACCTACTGCTCAACTGAAACTCTTTCTGGTCCCTGTCAGAACTTTGTTACCACGCCTCTCCTCATCGGAATCCTCTCCTGTGTTAGCCTGAAAGGCATGTCCCTCTTGGTAAACTTCTACTTCTCTATCGATTTGTTCCTAATCTTCTTGGAGATCCCTCTCCTTCCTTCTCCTTAAATGTCGGTTCTCCCAGGATCCAACTTCAATCTTGCTGTCTCCGTTTTTATACACCTTCTCTCATCAGTTGCATCAAATCCTGTGAATGCTACTACACTCAGGATTCCAAAATCTATATTCAGCCTCAGTATTTCCCCTGAGCCAATTTCTCAGTTGCCTGCTAAACATTTGCACCCGTTCACCCCTCGAGCATTTCAAACTAGACACATTCAAAACAGAACTCATTAATTCCCCTTATCTCAGATCCTCTTTTGTGAAATTCCTCCCCAGAAAGGAGCAGAGGGAAGGAGGTTGGATAAACTAAACAGACTAAGAGAGTCTGCGACAGGAGGAAGAGGAAGGGAGGAGATAAAAGGGTTAGTACAAATTATAACCAACATTTATTGCCTGTTTCTTATAGGTCAGGCACTGTGTTGGGCAGTTTTCATAGATAACTTATTTGATTTTTATCTTTTGTTATTTCACAAGAAAATACGCCAAATAATGGCTTCCCAGCCATGCCCATGTCCTAATCCATGTGTTACCTTTCATGACAAAATGGACTTTGTAGGTGTGATTAAGTTTAGGATCTCAAGAGGGGTGGATTATCCTGGATTGTCGGAGTGGGCACCATGTAATCAGAGGGTCCTTACAAGAAGGAGGCAGGAAGCTCAGAGGCAGAGAAAGGGAGGTGAAGATGGAGGCAGAAGTTGAAGGGATAAAGCACTAAGCCAAGGAATGTGGGACCCCCGAGAAGCCAGAAAAGGCTAGCAAGGATGTTCCCCTAGTATCTCCAGGAGAAATATAGCCCAGCCAGTACCTTGAATTTAGTCCTGAAGAATGATTTCACACCTTTGACCCTCAGTCTGTGAAATAATAAATCTGTGTTGTTTGAAGCCACTTAGTTTGTAACAATTTGTGATAGCATTATTGATACTGTCATTAGACCCAGTTATATAAGAGGAAATTGAAGACTAGGCCCTTGAAATACCTGCTCTAAGGTCACATTAACTAGTAAGTGGCAGAGCTGGGATTCGAATTCAGGGAGCTTTTGGCTAACCACCCTATGGTCTTAACTCAATGCTGAACCCAAAGGGGTTGTCTAAACTCATCCTCCAAACACAGTAGGAGTCCAAATGTAGACACCCAGAGCTAAGGAACAAGAGATGGGAGAGCAAGGGAAATAAAAGCAAGGTGAGGGGTGTGTGGGCGACTCAGTCTGTTAAGCGTCTGCCTTCGACTCAGGTCATGATCCCAGGGTCCTGGGATCAAGCCCCCCATCGGGCTCCTTGCTCAGCAGGGAGCCTGCTTCTCCCTCTGCCTGTTGCTCCCCCTGCTCATTCTCTCTCTCTCTCTCTGACAAACAAATAAATAAAATCTTAAAAAAAAAAAAAAAAAAAGCAAGGTGAGGTCATTCCAGAATTGTATAAACAGCCCCGGGGCGCAGCATGGACTAAGCTCATTGCTTGCAGTGCTAGGAGGGATAGCTTTGTTTACAAGATAGGGCCGGGGTGGACTGTTGTTTTTTTTCTCAATTTAGAGCACCCTACTAGCCAATGAGCAAGCTAGAAACTTTGGAGTTCTTTGTTTCACTACCTTAATGACCACGTTCTTTGTGCCAGATGACATAGCAGGTCCCAGAGACATGAACTGAAATCATCCGTGTTCTCACCTCTTTTCTACACCCTCTCCCAGAGTCAAACATTTCTTCCTCTGGCCTGCTCTGCCACAAAATTCATGTGTCTACTACTGTAGAGTTCATTCCCATTAAGCTACCTGATTGTAGCAAGCAAAATTAAATGTGAGACTGATTCTCTAGGAGCTAAGGGGTTGGGGAGATGGGCACTCCTCTGTGTGGTTGGCAGAGTATAATTTGAAAATACACATAAACAGCCCTAAAATGTTTATAAAATAGGATACTCAGTAATTCCGCTCTTAGCACTTTCTAACAAGAAAATAATCATTTTGACATATGAGAGTAGTTGCTTCAATATTATGTATAATAGTAAAAAATTAGAAATAATCTAAATGCTAACATTACTAGAATGGGTACACAAATCATGGTGAACCCCAAGGATGGAAATCTATGCAGCCACTAAAAAAAATAATGTTTTTTAAATAATATTTAGTGACATAGGGGAAATGCTCATAGCATCCTGTTAACTATAAAAAAGCAGAACCCAAATGACACAGATATTATATAAATAGTGGTTGGCATTAGGTAACAGAATTATGGGTTACTCTTATTTTTTTATGTGTACATTTGTGTATGTTAAAGTTGTGCTACATGAACATATATTACTTTTTTAAAAGATTTTATTTATTTATTTTATTTGAGAGAGAGAGAGAGAGAGAGAGCATGCCTAGGGGAGAGTAGAGGGGGATGGAGAGAGAGGAGGGGTAAGACTCGCAGAGTCCCTGCTGAGCACGGAGCCAGAAGTGGGGGCTCCATCTCGGGATCCAGAGATCATGGCCTGAGTGAAACCGAGTCATATGCTGAACCGGCTGAGCCACCCAGGTGCCCCAAACATATACCACTTTCACAATCAAGATAGAGACAACCGGTAAATATTGTTTTTAAAAGAATAGTAGAGGAGTATGTTTGTGCCAATGATCCTCTGCTTACTTTCCTGGGTCCTTTGCCAGCCACCCCCTGCCCCGACCCCGGGAGAAACCCACCTCAGGGACTGCATCACCAAGGCTTCTGTGCCCATGTTTTCAAGTTGGATTTGGCCAAGAAAAACCTCTGGCAAATGGAGGGTAGCAGAAGGCAGATGGGGCTGTCCGCTCTCCCAGCTGTCTGGTGCATTTGGCGTTCCTAGAACCACACACATTAGACAGTGCTGTTCCACCTGTGGCCGCAGGTAAATTATCCTGTCCGGCAACTGCTTCTCGCACCTATGGCTTTCTCTAGAAGCTGGCTGTCCTCTTGCATCTTTAGGCCTCCAGCCAGTTGGCTCCTTGCTTGCTACATTTCTCGGCAACATCCCTGATCACCTCCCTTCACCCTGCCCACATCTGTGAGCGGCCCTACGTTGAACTCTTTCCAGGGAACCCCATGAGTGGACCATCTGTCTCCGGCCAGGCCCCTGGCTGGTCCCACGTCTAAGGTGAGGAGACAACAGCTGCAGGAACGCAGAGAGGGTGGCAGAAGCAGATGGCTGGTGTGCACAGGGCACAGCTAGCCGCGCGCTGGCAGAATCATCGTCTGGGAGAAGCAGGGAGAGCTGCGTTTGAGTAACGTGCGCTCGGGTGGGAGACTTCTTCAAGAAAAGTGCTGACGTTATTCAAGTCAGAGCCTACAGAAGCAGTCCCGCTGACAGCTTCCCCAGTACAACCTCTCCGCAGTTCTGGCGGGAAATTTGTGGAGTGTGCCCTGAGAGTTCTCGGGCAGAGGAGTTCCTTTACAGGACTTGTGGAGGGGGCGGGGCATTCACAGGTGCAGAGCGATTACTGTTTCAAAGGCTGTTGTAGGGGGGCGCATGGGTGGCTCAGTGGGTTAAAGCCTCTGCCTTCGCCCAGGTCATGATCTCAGGGTCCTGGGATTGAGCCCCGCATCGGGCTCTCTGCTCAGCGGGGAGCCTGCTCCCCCCACCCACACACACCCCTGCTTGCCTCTCTGCCTACTTGTGATCTCTGTCTCTCTCTGGCAAATAAATAAGTAAAATCTTAAAAAAAAAAAAAAAAAAAGCTGTTGTATGGATTTGCTGGGACTCAAAGAACCACACCGCAGAGAGTATCTCGTCGTCTCTCCAGGGCTCGGTGATTCTGCTTCAGAAGTAACCCTTAGCCTTTGCTCTTTGCCCCATTGGGTGCCCCCCCCCCCACCATACCGATCAGCCATCCCGCCCTTGCTCTTAGGCAGTATCACTTTCACTTTCTAAAAAGTCTTCGACATTCTGCCTTCTTGTTTGGCTTCCCTGCTCCCATCTTGGCCTTGGCAGCCCCTGTGGACAGACTCCTCCTGCCCCTCACAGGTGACCTGGATGACAGACACACCTCTGCAAGAGGACTTCCTCAAAAGCTGGACTTTGGCCTTGAAGCCTGAGCCCTTGGGCAAAGTAATTTGAGCAATAAAACCTTGCTTGTGTCCCATGGACTTTTCCCAGAGACTTTTAGCTCTACCTCGTTTGAGTCTGGATTTGTCCTACCAAGAGGAAAGGCTGGGGGGAAAGGCAGGTAAAGAGGCTAGGAAGCTGCCCGTCAGCCCGATTCCACTGCCTTATTGCCCCCAGACTGGAGGTCAGGGAGCTGTGTGTTCTTTGGCCGTAGAGTTGTAGGAATCTGACTTAGGTAAACAGCTTGCACCTCCCCCAGTCCGGTTCTTAACCACCATGCAATGGAAAGGTAGTGTTGCCCTGAGGTGATTTCCAGGGATTCCATCATTGTGTAGTCACAGGCCTGCTTCTTAGTCTGTGTGTCTAGTAGAGAGCCTTTCAGAGCCCCCAGATAATGAAGTGTTGGGGAACTGACTCAAACAAACTAAATTCACAAAAATTATAGTTTAAATTAAAAGCAAAACACTGCTCTAAATTCTTTTATCTCATGTCAGTTCTCTATCTCTCTCTCTTTTTTTTTTCTTTTTAAGTAGGCTCCATGCCCAGTGTGGAGCTTGAACTCACCACTCTGAGATCAAGACCTGAGCTCATATCAAGCGTTAGACACTTAACTGTCTGACAGGCGCCCCTCTTGTCAATTCTCATAACAATCCTATAAGTTACATACGTTCTACTATTAGTTCCCTTTACAGCAAAGAAACTGAGACACAGAAAGGTTGAGTAACTTGCCCAAGATCCCACATAGGGTAAGTGGCAGAGCCCAGCTTAGGACCCAGGGATCGAGCTCAGTAGCCCGTGCCCCTAACTGATGCACCAGGCTTCAAGGTGGCACTTAGTCTAGACATTCATGAAATGGTGTTTGGATCTCACATTTTCTCCCTGAGGCAAACAGATGGAAATGTAACCTACAGTCAAAATTGCTTGGTGAATATTAAGTACAAACAAATGGGAATTAGGTTTTCTTAATGAAGGGTTCTTCAGCTAAGAGTGCTTGAAATAGATCCCCCCCCCACCCCCTGCAGAAAGCACCAACCATAGAGAGGATCAGAATCTCCTGGTGAGGGCGCCTGGTTCTTGGTCTGAGTGAGGGACTGACAGACCAAGTTCTCAGTCCCTCCTCTTTTCCTGCTTTTCCCAGGGGCCTTTGAGAGAGTTTTCTGGTAACACATTTTTCTCTTAGATATGTTAATGTTATTGTCTTTGCCACAGTTTTCAATGTGCTAATTGCCAGGCTTTAACTACAGCCTCCCTCTCATCTCCTGACTGGAATTTAATTTGTAAACTCATTAGCCAACCCTTCACAAGTTAAGATTCTGGTTTAGTGTTCACCAACTCTAGCCTCACCCCTTTGAGCTGATGTGCTTAGTTGAACTCTTGAGTTCTGAGGTACATCCCTGTATGGCTATGTTTATTCCCCCAGCTCCCTTCCAGCCACATGGCCGCCTGGGCTCCTGTCAATGGCTCTTTCCATCACACTCTGAAGAAGGGTAATCATTTGTTCCCACTTTGCCAACTCTGAAGTATGGCTCTTTCCACTGTTGGTTCACATCAAGCTGCCCATACCTGTAAAAGTGACTCTTTTATTAAAGTCTCATCACTTAACCTAATTTAAGCAGGCTTCCTAGAACCCTGACTGATTAAAACTAAAAATTCCCAAATCCAGTGGTTTTAGGTGAGGTCATTTGGAATAAAGTGAAAAACAATTTTGAAAACTTAGCCAACTACCTAGATGCACATTGATTGGATAAGAAAAGGTACAGGGCTGACTTCCTCAAGACTGAATTATTATTTTACCTCAGAAAGAGAGAGAGGGAGTAGGAGGGAGGTTGAGAAAAAGAGAGAGATTGAAGATTAAGACTATGGGTTAAATTTTAGAGCGCCTGAGTGGCTCAGTCATTAAGTGGCTGCATTCCTCTCAGGTCATGATCCCAGCATCTTGGGATCCAGCCCCGCATTGGACTCTTTGCTCAGCGGGAAGCCTGCTTCTCCCTCTCCCGCTCCCCCTGCTTGTGTTCCCTCTCTCACTGTGTCTCTCTCTGTCAAATCAATAAATAAAAACCTAAAAAAAAAAAAAAAAGACTGTGGGTAAAATCTTAGAAGATGAGAATGAATTCATTGTTCACCTTAACTGTAAATTAAGGAGAAGATAAAAAATTTGATTTAGTGAGCAGTTTTTTTTTCTAATTTTGACAGTTCTCGCAATCAGTGTGTACAAGGCAAAACTGTGGAAGCTCTCATAGCACTTGACAAAATTGTTGTAACAAAAACAAGGTCTGAGAGTTGGCTAAAGAAAGTTGATTCTATGGATTACCACTTTTACTTCTTAAATTTGATGAAAATTATAGATTGAGAAATAAACAACTCTCTCATCAGTCATCTTTCATCACTTAAAATGTCCTTTCAGTATTTTTCTAAGGCCCATATGAAACTGATGAGTAGATCGAAATCACTTATCAGCCACTACATGTCAGAAGTGACACAATCTCACAGGAGAAAGACATTATTGAAATTTTCACCAATAGTAGAATGAAGATTTTCTCTAATTCCCCTCTTGGTCACATTCTGCTGATCTCAGTATCTTCTCAATAAAATGTAACCTCCAGGAGAGCAGAGGTATTATATCTCATGTTTACCACAGTGCCTTTGTCACTATTTGGGCTGTTATAACAGGATACTATCGACTCAGTGTCTTATGAACAACAGAAGTTTATTCCTCATAGTTCCAGAGGCTGAAGTTGAAGATCAAGTTATCAGCAGATTCCACATCTGGTAAGAGTATCCCTCTTAGTTTGTATTTTCACCTGGTGGAAAGGGTGACTTGAGCCCTCCAGGTTTTCTTTTATAAGGACACTAATTCCACTCATGAAGCCTCCATCCTCATGATCTAATCACTCCCAAAACTCTACATCCAAATACCAATCACACTGGGGATTAGGATTTCAATATATGAGTTTGGAGGACATAAACATGCAGCCTGTAGCACACTGTGTATCCTAAAACAGAACCTGATCTATGGTAGATAGATAAATATTTGCTGAATGACTGAATGGGTGTTTTCTTGGTGATTACTCTGATCTAGCTCATAACGCTGTAAAGAATCTATTATCGTTTTTATATGCATATTTAGATTACTGACTTCACAAAACGTTATAAACGCAAGGCAGAGATGAGACATTGCCTGGATGAAGCTGGAAGACCAATTGAAATAGCATCTTATCCTTTAGCCGAAGAGGTGAAGAGAAAGTTTTTTTATCCTGTAACCCAAAACACATATTTTATTAAAACAATATGGATATACTATGAGGTCTAATGCAAAATTCAAATTATATTTTTAGATAGAATATGAGACCTCAGAGGTGTGTTTTTCTTGCAATAACTGCCTTCCCCAGGTGCTGGAAGTTCAGACTGGCTCTTCTATGCCCCTAAGAACCCTGCCCAAAAGCATTCAGATAATGGAAATTTAGGCCATTGTATCTGGGCCAGTTGTAAGCCACCACTACTGAATTATCATAAACTAAGTATCTTTGGCTGTATTCTCTGTTAGTCTGTCCATTTTTTTTTTTTTAACAACTGGAAGGATTTACAATATATTCTTTATTTATCCTTTTTTTAATATTTTTTTTATTTTTTATTTTTTTATTAACATATAGTGTATTATTAGCCCCAGGGGTACAGGTCTGTGAATCATCAGGTTTAGACACCTCACAGCACTCACCATAGCACATACCTTCCCCAGCGTCCATAACCCAACTACCCTCCCCCACCCCCCCGTGACCCCCCAACCCTCCGTTTGTTTTGTGAGATTAAGAGTCTCTTATGGTTTGTCTTCCTCCTGAATCCATTTTGTTTCATTTATTCTTTTCCTACCCCCTAAACCCTCATGTTTCATCTCAACTTCCATTTATATTTATCTTCAAGTTTGTTTATTAGTCTCCTAAACCCTCATTTGTGTTCAAAGCATTGTGCCTGTGAATTCTTAACAGAGCTCTTTTTTTTTTTTTTTTTTTTTTTAAATTATATTGTGTCTTAGGTTGGATTATCTGGAAAACAGTCTCTGAGTTGGAGACTCATGAGTAGACATTTACTGGGGAGTGTGATCAAAATAATTCTTGTGTGGAAGTAAATGAAGTAGGATAGTGCAGAGAAAGGAACTGCATGGGAATGCTATTTCGACAAAGGTCCATGTAACTGAGATGGCCATTCAGAGTTGACCAGTCTTATGGCAAGGGACCTGGACCTTGACACTTCCCACTCTAGTAGGCCATTCACTGTATGTCAGCATGTGGGCTGCCCTGTGAATAAGGTATGATTTGGGGTAGGTTCTGTTGGATCTATTCTATTAAGGGAGATTGGATGGTATTTCAACTGAGAACCTCAGCTACCAACAATTCTGGCACAGGAGAATGAGCGTGCAGTCCTCAAGCTGCACCTATGTGATATATCACAGCATCTACTGTTGCTCTAAAGGGGTGCAAATGCTCTTCCAGGGAGTTCCTCCTAACATGCTGTTTCTTAAAAATGGAGTTGCATTCCTGCTGAGTCTGTCTGCCATAGTTCAATATTCAAATGCAGTTAATTAGAACTTACAGGAAAACATCCACCCCTCTGTTCTGGAATGCAGAAAAATCACATGCCTTGACACTTAGGCTGGATCTTCCTACTCCTGACATCCTTAGTAACTCCTAACAATCAGTGTTCAACTTCCTTTCCTCAAGAAATGTTATTCAGGTATCCATGAACTGCCAGGTTACTCCAGTTCTAATCCAGTTCATTGCCAGCAGACCCTGGGTTCCTACTAACAACAATATATTTTAAAACCCTTGGGTCCATGACTTCTTGTTCATGAACTTACTGTTTGTGAACTTAATTCTTTTTTATTTATTAAAACTTGTGTTCTTTGCTAGAGATAGTTGGTTTGGGTTTACAGATTGGCCGAGCTCAGAATGATGTCATGAAAAATAATTGGTTGTTGTGATGACAGCACCTGCAGGTTGGTACTGGGAGGTTCATGGAAAACTGAGACTCCAAAAGAGCTCTCTTCTCTTTCGTAACCACTGGAGTCTCTGGAACTGAATTGGCCTTTCAGCTCTTTCACTAACAGGCAGCCAAACCTCTGACTACAAGGAGTCCATTTGATCAGCTTAGCCAATCACCAATTACTTTATCTCTATAGCACTTAACATCAGGTCATGTCTTGGATCGTCTGTTGGCCTATGGATGGCTGTCGTTGTGTCAGGGGTCACTCTTGGTGTAATCAACAGCAACGCTAGTCCTTCAAAGAGCCTGGAGCTGCTGTTTTGAGGAGGGGCCTACAATCAGGAATTTGCAGCTAGCAAAAGCTCAGTGGTTTTCACAGAGGTCAAGATCAACCTATGCTACCCCTCATTTATACAACCAGGGGTGGGTATAAAGTAACAAAAGCTTACTCTGCACTTGGAAAATTGACAGCGCTCTTTATTTGCTGTGAAGATACCCCTTTTAGGTCTTGGGAGATATGCGGAAGTCCACATATAATCTATTTATATTCTTTATTATATTTGAATTCTTGTTATATAAAAATGAGTTTGAAGATAATTGCAGAGAGTTATAACAAGTATGTACTAACAAGAGAACACACTCTTAAAGGACAAATACTAACTAAATCATATTTTCCTGATGGTGTTGAAATAAATATCACACTTACTATTCATGTCCACATGTGATAAAGTATTAATGGCTTTTACAAATAATTTTATACAAAGGACTCACAACTTTAAACTTGGATAGTCTTCAAAGCTGCTGTCATAAATCCAGGGATTAGTGTCTAAAATCACGGCCTATAAAATAAATGAAATATTATCAGACAGCATTGTAGTAAGACATAGTCAACATTCAATATTAGTAGAATTTTTGGATTTGCAGCTTATATGCCTGTGTAATCATAGCTAAACAAAACTACTACTTTGAGTCTCATGATTGAGTAAGGGTAGGAATATTTTTATTTCTTAAATGATGGAAATTAATAGTTATCTGGCAATCAGGGAAAAGCTGCTATTTCACTGTTAAAATGTAGAAGCACTTTCTTTTGAGAAAAGCATGAATTTCATCTACACTGGGAGAAAGATTATTTTCACAAATATACCAAAGTGAATTGGAAATATTATTAGTTCTTTTCCTGAATCTAAAATGTTAGTGAGAGTTAAAATCTCTATTTATGAATTACTATCAAAGCCCACCAGGAAAGACCTTCTGAGCCAGTCATTATGTTTGCTCCCAAATTCCTCCCTGCCCTTCTCCTTGCCCACTGGCTTCTAGCTAGATCTGCCAGTATGAGGCCCTAGTGGAAGCATGGAGGACAGGAGAGCAGAGTTAGAGTTATGGTAGTCCCTCCTTCCCTCACTCTCTTCCTTCTCTTCCCTCCCTTTTTCCTTCTCTCCTCCTCCTCTGGCTGTGTTTTTAAGACTATAGCTCCTCATAGTTTCAGGTGTCTTCTGGACAGTTCCTCTTTCTGGGCTCCCAGTTTCTGCAAGGCAATTTCCGCTATAGTTCTAGCTTTGTCAAGCTGCCCAGTTTCTGGATTCTGCTAGTATTACCTCCTCCCAGAATCCAGCTAATGCTAGAGAGAGAAGCAGCTTCATGCTATGGTTCATCTTTGAGTTGCCTTACTATTTCTTGTTTGGGTTTTCAGCTCCTCCACTGACAGTGTAATTAATTTCTTATATTTGATTCCCTTTGTTTGAGATAGGGTGTGTTTTCAGTTTGTCTGACTGGACCCTGAGTCATATGGCACTCCCTCATTTCCCATGCATGGAATAGTACAGTTGTAGGACTGGACATTAAACACTCCCATAGTCTATTACTTTGGGTAAATACATATACCCAATATGTATATGGGGATAGTCTATAACTATATATACATTGGATGAATTTAAATTTAACATACTTAAATTTAGTTTTGTGTGATTTACTCCAACAAACTTCTGTTGGATCTTCCACTACCTTTGGTCACTTTTTTCCTTCCTCTTTTTCTTTCTTTCTTTCTTTTTTTTTTTAAATTAAGATCTATTTATTCAATTCAGAAAGAAAGAGCTTGGGTCGCATCCATGCGCAGGGGAAGGGGCAAAGGGAGAAGGAGAGAAGCAGACTCCCTGTTGAGCATGGAGCCCAACCTAGGGCTTGTAGCCAGGCCTGAACCCTTGACCTGAGATCATGATCATGACCATGACCGGAGCTGAAATCAAGAGTGGCACACCCAACCGACTGAGCTACCCAGATGCCTCTCTTGCTACTCTGATTCTTCGCACAAGATGTCAGAATAAGGGCTATCGAATTCTGTTTTATGCATATTACTCCTCTGCTCAAGCACCTAGAGGATATTTCTTCAGTGAAACAGATCCAAACTACTCTGTCTAGTTCTCGCAGCTCCCCCTCAACCATTTCCCTCATTTCCTTCTTCCTATATCTATATAACCTTATACCCTGTGTTAGGCTCCAACGAAGTCTATCTACTCCAGTCAAACTGTCTTACTTCCCATTCTTAACATTAAATTTCCTGTTCTCTGCCATTATGACTTCACCAGGGCACCCTTTCTTATCACACCTTTGAAACTGGTAATACCTTACCTAGAATAAACACAATAACTTGTAATTAAAAATTTATCCCATCCCCATGCGTAACTGCTGGATCTTTCTCTTCTTAAATGCTGACATTTGCCAGGATTCTAGTCTAAGTCCTGTTGTCTTTTCATTCCAAATTCCTTCTCTGACGGATCTCCTCCATTCTGATGAGTTAAACTGCAAATTTGTGTCCCCCAAATCTACATATCTAGTCTTCAGACTCTTGTGCTTTAAACTTTGTATTTCTGGCTAACGAAGCACTTCTCCCTGGTTCTCTTCTAGGCACATTAAAATTCAAAAAGTCCTAAACTGAACTTAGTCTTCTTTCCCTACCTTCTTCTGGACACCTCCAGCTTTCCAAGATTCTCTATCTTTAATTAATAAATCCACCTCCTAACTAGAAACTCATTTCTCCTGATTCATCCTAAAATCTTGCTACCTTTTTTTTTCTGGGGCAGATCCCAAAAGATTACTCCAATCTGCCCTCCTCATCATCTAACTTGTCTTAGTCTTTTTGGAGGCCATTGTTGTAGATCATCTCTTCAACCTCATCCCCTGCTCCATCTTCTCTGGGTTCCTTACATTTGCACTTGTCCATCCAATCTAAACAGGTTGTGTTTTACCCACGTATTCTCTTTCACACAGCCTGTGTTTACACCCTTCATTACACCTTTTCACAATCTGTAAATATTTTGTTTATTTGGGTAGTCATTTGTCATCTGTCTTCCTCACCAGAGGAAGGTTTGTGATCTCTTTGTGCTCAGCAGATTATAGGTGTTGAGTAAATATTGATGCATAAAGAAGTGAATGATGGAATGAGTGAACTAAGCAAGGCTTTTGTCTGTCTCACAGGTCCTCTGTATTCCACCAAGCAGAAACCTGATCATGGCACTCTCCTGCTTAAAAATCTTTTGATGGTTTTCTATTTTCTGTAATAGTCATTTTAACACTCAGCAAATCTTTTTTTTTTTTTTAATAAAAATTTTTTTTAAAGATTTTATTTATTTATTTGACAGAGAGAGCACACAAGTAAGCAGAGAGGCTGGCAGAGAAAGAGGGGGTTGCAGGCTCCCCGCTGAGCAGAGAGCCGGATTCAGGGCTTGATCCCAGGACTCCAGGATCACGACCTGAGCCAAAGGCAGAGGCTTAATCCACTGAACCACCCAGGTGTCCCAACACTCAGTGAATCTTTCTGCTATTTACAATCATAGCAAGAACAAGGGTTCAGAATCTTAGGTTTAAATCAGAACACCAGAAATAGATAGAAGAATGGGCTGTTTACCATCACCTCCTGGCCCTGTGAAAACTCAAAGCCTTGAGACAATGTTGGTCAAATATCTGTTGTTTTAAATGCTATTACCAGGCTGAGGGGTCTAGGTGGCTCATCAGTTGGGCATCCAACTCTTGGTTTTGGCTCAGGTTGTGATCTCAGAGTCGTGATCTTGGGGTTGTGGGATTGAGCCCTGTGTGGGGGTCTGTGATGAGCATGGAGCCTGCTTGAGATTCTCTTTCTGCCTCTCTCACTGTCTCCAATCCTCTCTCTCGCCCAGCTGTGCCACACTCTCTTTCTAAAAGAGATAGATAGTGTAAGGACCTATTTAGAAACTGTCCCTGCTCCCCTTCCCCCAGGAGATTTACTTGGAGACAAGTCCCGGAAACCAGCTTCAGGTAACAAAGCCCAGATACAAAGGTGGGTCAGGCCAGGTGGAGACATCCGATCAGTGGGGGGGATGCATACTGTCTCCCTGGTTACCAAGGAGTATGGGCCCGGTCCTTTGGGCGCCAATCAAGGTGTAATAGGCTGGTTCAAATCAAGGTGTAATAGGCTGGTTCAAATGTCTACTAGAGTAAATTGTAACTCAACTGGTCACCTAGCATCACTGTAGAGTTTCCTGTGTGTGTTACAATCTCATTGGCCACCTGTGCGTGGCCAGGCCTGACCGCATGGCCTTTGCCCTTAAAAGTTAGTCTGTGAAACAGAGAAGGGTCGCCCTCTCTTGGAAGAGGTGCGGCCCCAAACGTTCGGTTAGATTCTTGATGCTTGGCACGAAATAAAGCTTTGCTGGACCTTTGCTTTGTATCAGTCTCGCTCCTTTAATCACGGACCCATTATTGGGGCATAACAGATAGATAGATAGATGATAGATGGATAGATAAATTCTATTACCAGGGAGACAGGAAAGCGAAGAAAGCACCAGAGCACACTCTGAGGGATGCGGGTACTGATTTTGGCTGGTCCCCTGATCCTTCCAGTCCATAGTGTCCTTCATCTGTGAGATGAGGAGATTATACAAATAATCTCTAAGGCCACTTTCAGCTCTGGAATTCTATGATCTCATGTACTAGGTTATTATGACCAGGATTTTTTGAAAAACATATTTCATAATATGTAGATTGTGAAACATGACACAAAATTTTGCTGTGGATGGGGGGGCTTTCATTACAGAACTAGTTACCCTCGGTCTTCAGAAACTTTGATGAGAACAATGATGGGTACCTTCTGAGTGTCCTTTGATATGTTTCTTTCCAGAAGTAGTTTCAGGCCCAGTGAAAATAAGTGGCATTTAGAAATGCTAGGAAATAGAATAAAAGGTGGCAGATGGCAATGCATTTTTCCTACTGTGTGTGGGGCTCTTGATGTATGTGATCGTCCCATTTGGTCAAGAGATGCCATGAAATCTGCCTTACATAAGCAGTAGAGCTTTGGAACCTCAGTCTGTCTAGCTCCCGTCTACTTGTTCTGCCTCCAATCCTTTGATACGTTGAAGCACCTGGTGTCAAATCTCAGTTCTTTCTCTGCCTCCTGTCAGTTAGGCGAACACCAACTCACTTCTCCAGCTAAAAGGTTAAGAAGGAGTGCAGAAGGAGGCCTTAGGAAAACTGAGGGAACTGAAAAAAAGAACACTTGATTGCAATCTCACCTCAGGAGCTATTCTTGGATAAACGAACTTGTTGGAGAGCATTCCTGATCATCACCGCTGGCCTCCTTTATAAAGTCTATCCCTAAAGCCTCGTGGTGAGAGGACCTGGTGTTTGCTACTGTGGGTGGGACCTCTTCCTAATGGCCAACAATCACGATGTGCTTCAGAAGGAGTTCACACATTGAAGACAAACATAGAACCAAAGCTCAACTCTCTCTCTCTCTCTTTTTTTTTTTTAAAAAGATCTATTTATTTATTTATTTGACAGAGATCACAAGTAGGCAGAGAGAGGGGGGAAGCAGGCTCCCCTCTGAGCAGGGAGCCCGATGTGAGGCCTGATCCCAGGACCCTGAGATCATGACCTGAGCTGAAGGCAGAGGCTTAACCCACTGAGCCACCCAGGCGCCCCCAAAGCTCAACTCTTAATACAACATCAGTTGGAGAGTTTCTTTGCTTTTTGTTGTTTAATTTTTTTTAAAGATATACTCACTTCATGATCCAGGTTATTTGTTTTTGTTTTTCTTGTTTTTTTTTTTTTTTTTTTTTTTCCAGGAAAACATAAATCAAGGCAGGACATTAATCATCCACCAAGTGTAAGTCAGTATAAGGAGGAGTGGCCTAGCTGTATCACTGTGGAGACTTCTGAATGTTACTTACAGAATAGGCATAAACAAGGATCTATCAAAAAGCTGAGAGCCCACAATCCTCCCTTCAGGGTGTAAAACATTGTTATTTGTGTTTTAGGAACACCTACAGAAAGAGTCAACAAAGAAACAATCAACAAAGCAATGTACTTAGAAACAAACATCTCTTAAGAAAAAACCATTCTTGCCAAGTTAAACAATAACCCAAACCCTTTGCTTTTAAACATGAAAGGAAAGAATGAAGACTCGTACCCATTTTTCTTTCTTTTATGACATCACGCTGGCACCTGCTTTCATAAGGAAGCTAAGAACATAATGTATTGTTTTTTTTTTCTTTTAAGATTTTATTTATTCATTTGAGAAAAAGAGACACAGAGAGAGAGAAAAAGAGGAAAAAGAACAGCGCATGCGCATAAGCATGGGGGGGGGAGGGGCAAATGGAGAAGCCTACTCCCCTCTAAGCAGGGAGCCTGAGTCCAAGCCCAACATGGGGCTCTATCCCTGAGATCGTGACCTCAGCCAAAAGCAGACGCTTCACCAACTGAGCCACCCAGTTGCCACAAGAACATAACGTATTGTACTAATGGTTCCAAAGGTCTTAGATAGAAGGTTGTCATGAAAAAATATTGAATTTGACAAAATTACTGCTTGTTATAAAAACTTCCTGAAGGTGAAATGTGAAAAAGAAGGAGAAACTGTTTTCTGTTTTAATGATGCTAAACAATATTAGAAAGGATGCTAGTTAACTATATATAAAAATCATCATTTTTTATTCCGTAAATGCCTGATGGTAACTGACAATTTAGTTACACTTTTCATAAGGCAGAGCAGTTTAGTAATATTGGTCGGTATTATTGCTGTCGGCATAAGATTTTCACTGGTTCCTCCAAAGCTTGCTAAGCTGTTGGATAACAAATGGGAAAATATCACACCACAGGCAATATTTATCCATCCAACAGGCAAAACAAGAAAATGGAACCCAGGCCTAGAATCCTCCAGTGTTACTCAATCAGGGCAAATTATTTATTGTCTTCAGTCCAGGAGTCCCGTGGGGCATGAAATATTGATTTAGGAATTTGTTGGGCATGAATGTCTGTGTGTTGTAACTATGTTTTTTATAGGGCTTGATATATGATAAATTGTTTCTACGTATGCTGTGATAAGACTGAAGAACAAATTAAGTCTGGCTCCTTAATAAACATGAATTAATAAACGCTAAAGTCTTTTTGTAATTACTAGCTTGGGGTCATTAACGTTCACTCCACGATGTGTGGGATTGCACAAGGCATTGTGCAGCCGTGTGCCTCGCTCCATCTCTTCCTTTATCTGACGACAACACAGTCTCTGCGGCGCGCCACCCAGGCTGATTCCAATCTTCCTATAAGTGGCCAGTGGAGAGCCTGCGTGTTCTTCCTGCTTCACCTGGGGCATTGGAGGCTCTAGGTATTGGGGATGGGCTAAGGCTGGCCCCAGAGGAAGTTAGGGGAGTGAAGTAGAGCTGGAGTTCCTCATTATCTGAGCAGAAGAGCCAGAGTCTGGAGCAAGTACAAAGAAAAAATGAAACAAAGCATGAAGATAAAGAACACAGTCATTTCATCAGCTAAAAATCTTTGCTCTTTACCATTCTCTGTGTCTCTAAAATACACACTATTAGAAGTAGGGGTTAGTATTAGTTAGGTTGGTTAGTATCTATTTGTTTCTTTGCTCTACTCATTTGGTCCTAGCCGAAACAGATCAGCGTAGCGGTTACTAGCAAGTCTGACTGAGTCGTAGTGCCTGGGTTCTAATCCAGCCTCTGCTACTTGTTAAGAATGTGAATTTACCTCCTTATGCCTCAGTTTCATCTTTAAAAGGAGAGTGACAGAAGTACCTCTCCTGTAAGATTATTGTGAAGGAAAATAAGATACAGATACATAATATATGATGCATATGTAGATATATGATAATAGGTAATATATAATCTATTTTTGTTTACATTCACTTTAAACAGTGCAGGCATACATCTAAATCAATAATATTCTGTAGAAATATCAAATTTACTATTGTTTTGTAATTTCTATTTAACTTTTCACATCTGTAGGCCTTGTCTTCCCTGCTCTCTACCTATAACCGCTCC
Source organism: Lontra canadensis (assembly GCF_010015895.1). Taxonomy (NCBI): domain Eukaryota; kingdom Metazoa; phylum Chordata; class Mammalia; order Carnivora; family Mustelidae; genus Lontra; species Lontra canadensis. The sequence goes on along the minus strand of NW_022631012.1, from coordinate 10,039,114 downwards.
CCCCGTCAAGGGTTGGAAAACAGTCTTATATTTTGTGGTGCTGAAATGTGCTTTGTTGTCCCATCTTTTGGGTGTTCACCCCTCCTGTTTTCAGTCCTGGTTTAGTGGCAGGTGAATATCGCCAGAGGGAAGGTATGTGACTCAAGTTTAGATATGCAAGTCCTCACCAGAAAAAGGCTTATTGATGTCTGAGATGACTGTCTTTAAGACTGTGTAGACCTGGAGCATGGGGAGTGGCCATCTTTGCCTCCTCCAGGGAGATCCTGACTGAGAATTGGAGCAACACTGAGGAACACCGAGCCAATAGATAGAGAAAGATGGTCCCTGAGGACACTGAGTTCCTAGATTCAATCTTGCCTCAGAGGAGTGTTCTTTGGATCTTCTGATTTTATGAGGAAAAGACTGAGGAAATAGATTCTGTCTTCAGTTTATTTAAATTGGTTTATATTGCATTTGCTCCTAAATTATACTCTCTAATATATATTTTTTCAAATCAGCTTGGTATAGGTGATCCTCTTTGAGGCCACTGACCTTACAGAAGGCCCTGTACATAGAAGAGAACAATACATATTTATTGCATGTATGAGTGAGTAAAAAAATTTTAACTCTCAAAATTCATGAGCCCATTAATTTGATCTTCTGCACATTATCATACCATCCTAGGCAACTCAAGTTCAACTTAAAAAATGTCTTGATAAAGGAACAAATTATTTTTAAAAAATTTATTTACGTATTTGAGAGAGAGAGAGAAAGAGGCAGAGGGGGAGGGAGAGAGAATCTTAAGCAAACTCTGTGCTGAGCGGGTAGCCTTACACGGGGCTGAATCCCTGTACCCTGAGATCATGACCTGAGCAGAAACCAAGAGTCAGATCCTTAATGGACTACACCACCCAGGCACCTCAGGAACAAATTCTCTTGTAGAGAAACACATGATGTAGCCCCGAGGATCTTGTTGGATGAACTAGATTGCTAGAATAAGGGTTTGGGGAGAGCAGAGATTAAGCATGGGAAAAACTGAGTTTCTCTTAGCTTAACTAAATTCATGGTCAGCTCAGTTCCTTAACCTCCTTTGGCACCATTCTGCATGCACAAAATGGGAAACATTTATTTATCTTGCTGGGTTGTTGTAGGCTCAAAGGAACTCATTGATATGTGAGCTAAGAATGACACAAATATTATTTGTTAAATTTTTTTTTTCAGATACACCTACTTCAATTGGTGGACACGCACCTGACGAATCATGAGCCTAAAGGTGTTTAAAATGGTTTTTCTAGTCAAATGCACAACAGAAGGCACATTTTCAAAAGGATATATGTAAACATATGCTATCATTTCTGGGTCTGGGATGTGACCTTTGGGGAAATACTCGGTTTGCTCTTCTGTAAAAGGAAGGATTCCACTGCCACGTTAGCCCCAAGAACCCCTTAGTGTTGCCATCTCAGGACTCCAGCAGATAGAATGGGTGCTCTGCTTAAGACAAGGGTCCCGGCAGGCCCTTGGGCCATCCCTGCAGCTCAGTACCTGTGAGCCTCCCCTCCCTGGGGGGGGGGGGGGGGGGGTTTGGTGGGCGTGGCGACAAGCACCTGCTCCCGGGCTTTCCTAGAATCTTGCTCCAACCCCGCATTTTAATGGTGTAGCTCAGCAGTCTCCCAGCTCTTCCCTCAGGGGTGCTTTATGAGATCCGGTTTCAGTTCCCTGGTGGGTAGCTCCAGGTCCCGTTACAACTCCCCAGAGCTCAGCGCGTGTGCGGGGGGCACAGAGCCAGGGAGAGATCGAGGGAGGGGACCAGGCTCCCGGGCTCTAGTTACCCGCGCAGCACGGCCCCCGCCCCGTGCCGCCGAGTGCGCGGCGAGGCCGGGGAGCGTCGCGGCCCCTTTAAGAGCCGGGCCCAGGCCGGCCCGGGGGCCGCGGGAGCCCAGAGCGCCGCGCGCCGCCGTGGAGTTGGGATCCGGCGCAAAAGTTTCCTCCCAACTCCGGCCCCGCGCGCCGCCGCCGCCGCCGCCCACTCCAGCCCCGGGCCTGGGGCCGGCCCGGTCCGGCTGCCGCCGCCGCCGCCACCGCCGCCGCCGCCAGGGCAGGGCCAGGGCCAGGGGGCAGGGCCAGGGCCAGGGCCAGGGCCAGGGCCACAGCCCGGCCGCCAGTTTCGCTTTGGCGGGCTGGGAGCAGCCGCCTCATCCGGGCCGAGCAGGAGGAGTAGGAAGAACCCGGCGGCGGCGTTGTCGCCGCGCCCCCGGCCACCAGCTACCTGGAAGGCAGCCCAGCCCGTTGCCGCCCCCTCCCCCGATTGCCGCCCGCTGCGGGGCCGCCTGCGCCGGGCGGAGGGGCGCCGCCGCGAGCTCCGGGCCCTGAGGGGACGCCTGGGGAGAGGCGCTCGGGGGCTCGGACCCGCCGGCGTCGGGCGTACCCCGACATTAGGGGCTGTGGCCGTGGGGCCGGGCACCTGTTCGGCCGGGCGCGGCGCGGGCACCGGGGGCTAGGATGAAAGTGACCGTGTGCTTCGGCAGGACAGGCATCGTGGTGCCGTGCAAGGAGGGCCAGCTGCGCGTCCGGGAGCTCACGCAGCAGGCGCTGCAGCGCTACCTGAAGACCCGGGAGAAGGTGAGCGCTGGGGCGGGGCGGTGGGGGGACGCGGCCGCGGGGCGGGCTCCCGGCGAGCGCACCGAGGCCAGGCACCTGTCAGAGGCCCCAGGACCCGGTGGCGACGCCCAAGGGGCGCAGAGCGCCCAGGAGACTTTATTGGGCGCTACCTGTTCTCGCAACTTTGGTTTGTTTGCTCATATAAGTGACCTGGATGTCTCTGGGGGTTTGTGGGCCTTGCTTCTCAGAGGGTGATAGGAAACGCAGCGTGGGAGTCAGTTGGGGACTCCCTACAAATGCAGGATCTGGTGCCCTAATCCAAGCCCTCTGCCTCTGAGTCTGGTTTAAAACAGGGTCCCAGGTGAGTGGAATGACCATTGGAGTTTGAGAAGCACTGCCTTCCAAGGTGTTTGAGAGAACACTTCTTAAGGGAGTATTGGAAGGTATTGCTTACTTCAGGTGTGAGTTTTGACTAGGGCTAGGGCCCGCCCCATTTCTGTTCCTTGGACTTAGAAAGTTGATTGGTGCGAGTAACGCACACTCGGAAGTTAGCACTGATGGGGCCTCCGGGATTGAAGTCTTGTGAGCTTTCTCCATCAGTGACTGGGAACTTAGGTGGAAGGATGCTGTTTGCTTCAACTAACCCGTCTACATGTGGAGTGTCTTTAATGCCGCGTTTTCTCTGTTTACTAGTGTGTGTGCCTGGCCCGACTAGTGAGTAGATTATTCCCAGCTCTGTCCCTGAAATCAGAAACAAGTAAAAGTTAAGTGACTGTTATTTTTAAGTGGGCAGTGCATCTTCAGAAGGCCTAGCTAGACACTAGAATTCATGGTGGGTGTTTGGGTAACATACTGGGACTCTGTGTCTTCTTTGATGGGATCTTTAAGTAAAGGCATTGGAGAGCGCCTTTTTCTTTTTCTTTTTTGAATCTTCATATGGAACAGCATACCTCAAATCCTCATCAAAAAGGACAAGACATAAACTCTTGTGCTAGAGGTCAGTGGCTCGTTTAATATTTGTTCTCTTGCTGTGAGAACTGTAGAAATGGCCTTTAAAACTGTATCTACCCCAGTTTTTCCCCAGTGTTACAATAGCGTATGCTGATTTGTTGTTGTTTTTAGGATTTTTATTTATTTGAGAGAGAGTGAGAGAGCACTGTGCTGGTGCTCAAATGCAGGGGCAGGGGGGAGAGGGGCAGTAGGAGAGGTAGAAGCAGGCTCCCTGCAGAGCAAGGAGCCCTATGAGCTGATCAAGGAGCCCTGTAAGGAGCTTGATCTCAGGATCATGACCCCATGATCATGACCCCACGAAGGCTGATGCCCAGTGGACTGAGCCACCCAGTCACCCCGTGTATATTGCTTTGTATTCTGTAATTCAGTTAAAAACTGAGATTTGCACAAGTAACCAATTTCCTTGGAAATGTATTTCCCTAACTTTTGAAAGTAAGCTTAGTAGTAACATTATTCTAGGCAGATTATTAAAATAACCATCATCGAAGGATTATTTTAATGAAATGATAGTTATTTTTTACTAACTCAATATTAAAAATAATTTGTGCTCTAACCTCTTGTATATATAGAAGCTTAGTATGTGGAGCTGTCCAAGTAACGGAAGTACGCTACATACTTATGAATAACATGCAGGGGACTAGATGAAATTTAGTGCATTGTAATTTGATCTTAAAAGGTGTTAAAAAGCTATTGATATTCTGTACTGAAAGCGTAATTTATAATATCACAGAACCTATAATGTAATTGTATTGATCAGTTTACTGTTATTACCAGATATTACATTTTTCTGTGTTTACATTTATATATTAGCGAATGTGACATTTAAAGGTCACCTGTAGTTTATAAATTCTCCCTCTCTTCTTTGGCTTTTAACATCTCAATTTAATAAGTGGCAAGTGATATTTTCTCTTTCCCAAATCTCTCTCTCCCAGAGTTTAATTTTGAATAGTATTGTAATCATAACAAGGCTTAACTGTTATTAAATGGTATTCCTAATAGAACTAAAATGTCAAGAAATAATCTGTCAAATTCCATGCTTTCATCCATTGAATTTGGAAAATAATAGGAAAACCCAGAAATGTCAAAATTCAGTTTGAAAGGCAACTTGTCGTAAATTCACTTTCTTTAAATCAGTGACACAAATTTAAAAGTCTTGCTTCCCTGGACAGCAAGGTTTTTAGTCCTGCCCTCAGACATAAAAACTTAACAGTAAAGTGAATTGTGCTGACTCTATGCAGGCGCTGTTGTAGGAACTTTACTACGTAAGTTAAATGACCTCATAAGGCAGGTACTGGTATTTTCTTTTTGCAGATGGGGAGAAGAAAAAGAGATATGAGTGATACGTGGTAGAATTGAACCCAGGAACTGAGTCCTTACTCATAGGGTCCTTACTCATAGTTGCTAATGCACAGCCTGATAGGTTATTATGCATGGGAGTTTATCCATCTTACTTATTTTTTACAGTTTGTTTTAAAAAGACCTTCCAGTTACAAACTGCTATAATAACCTATCAACCTAAAGATGGCAATTTTGTTTCTTGCAGAGAGTTGTGACATGTACAAGTCCCTCTTGATTATATCTTATACAGTATAGGTCTACATGTAATGGGGAGAAGTCTAGATTCTGAGCTTAATATTGCAGGATTTGCAAACCAAGTATGAAAAACATTCCTTAGTTTGATTACTAGTGGAAAAAATGGGCCAAATCTCTTAGATATTCAGGTAGAGAGTGCTATAAAGAAACAAATTTGGTGGGAACATGAATGTAAATTAAGCCCATTTCTTTTTGGGTCTTGAATTATTTAGATGGGAGAAAGGCAGATTTCAAAATTGAGGATAGAGTTGAGGGGTGTCTAGTTTGGCGGATAAGTGAAGCCCAAGGAAGCCTTTCTGGATTTTGTGGACAGCATGGGAAGTATCCACCCTCCGCTGAGAAGAAACAAAGAAAACTGGTATTTGGGGAATGTGGGGAACCAGCTGAATCAGCATCAGATAAGGCCGGAAGTAGGTAAGATGCTGAAGACACTGAGGGAACTTTTGGGGAAGGCTTTAATTATGTTCTGAAATGGACTTTGAGTTTCCTGCTTTCTCCCCTTCCCCCCGCAGTTCAATGAACTTTACCAGGAAGGTGGAATTGACTAAGGGGCAAGAATTATGGGGTTGCTTGCCTTCGGATCCTGGTAGTTTATCAAGTGTCCCAAGCTCTAAATCCAATTTACTTAAGTAGTTAGTGGAGAGGAGATTGTCTTCTTAAGTAGTCAAGGTGGGGATCATTGGGTAACTAGTTAAATTTATCATCAAAATTAGGTGTCACAGTTGAATGGTAATTGAGGCATATCCTGCAGGGGCTCTCAACCCTGGTCGATCATTAGTTACCTCTAATTTATCATTTAACATTTTAAATAATACAAATGCCTACTTCCCTTTCTCCAGGATTCTAATTCATTGGGTTTGGAGTGGAGCCTGGGCATCGGTGTTTTAAAAGGTGATTTTAATGCCCAGCCAGGGCTGAGAACTACTATCAACTATCTAAATCATTTGGTATCACTGAACTCATTTGATCTTAAACTCTTTTGATGTCAGGTACTGTATTTTAGACTCTCCAGATCAACCTGTCATTAGTAATCGTCCCTCTTACCATGAATGCATTCTCACAGCAGGTGTTCAAATAATTTATTAAATTGAACATTCATTTATATATATGTATTTCATACACACACATACACAAACACACATGCACTAGATGAGGTCAAAGTGAATAAGGGAAAGGCTGGTTTAGTAATGAGAATGTATAATGTGTGGAGTGGAAATGAATGAGATAATATGAATATTGGGTTCATGGGATAGTGGGTATGCTGGAATTTTAAGCAGATTTGTGGATTTGACCGTATGAGAATACTTTTTTTTTTTTTGAAGAAACATTTGATAGACCTGCCTAAATGAATGAATCTCTTCTGTGTTCAGATATTTTGAATAATTTGTTTTTCCATTGAGACCAGCTTCCCAAATCTGAGCAAGATAAGAGTAATAATTCCATTTTCTGATAAACTGTGAGGTCAGCATCTAAAAATTTATGTAGTAACAAGAATATGGCATGCTATTGTATGGGCCTAACCTGGAGAAATGGGCTGGAAATCCTAAATTCTTGAAGGCTTCAGTTTTTGATGAAGGCTTCCAGATTTTTAAGGTTCCTGTGTACATAAACTACATAAATCCAGACTGGATTTCCAAAATGCTTTTCAATTTATTGGACATGGACTTACTTGAGTGCTTCATTTTCTGCTCAGTCCTCTCCTAGTGTGTGGACTCCATGCTCTCCCCAGCACGTGGGTAAGACAGACTCACCACCAGCAGGGCACCTGCTGCGAACTTGGTTTTGGTTCTCCTACTTGACTTGAATAGAAGAGCCTCCCGGTTTGCAGACACAGGGCTAGTGGTGCCTGCCATGACCCATAGATATGTTTTTTCAATTCTGCTCAGTATCACATTTTTTAAAAAGATTTTTATTTATTTATTTGAGAGAGAGACAGAGGTAGGGAGAGAGAGCACATGAGTGGGGAGGAGAGGGGGAGAAGCAGGCTCCCCATTGAGCAGGGAGCCCAATGTGGGGCTCCATCCCAGGACCCTGGGATCATGACCTGAGTCGAAGGCAGACTCTTAACTGACTGAGCCACCCAGGTGCCCGGCCCCTCAGTATCACATTTTGACTTAGTTGCCGTGTTTAAATATTTTGAGACTCATGCAAAGGTCCAGAGTTCTGCCTTCTTTGGGGGAAAAACAGATCAGAATTTCTGGAAGTACTGGGCTTTACTTTCCCACCTCCCAACCATCAGTTGGAGATGAGACACCCCTCTTGTCTTTGGAAGGCATCATTCTGCTCTCCACTCGATTATTGCCTCACCAACAGTTTGTTACCACCTCGGACTTAACTTTTTACTCTGTCATTATTTCCTTATTTATGGCCCATCGTTGTTCTTTGGCTTGCTGTCGGTGTTTGGGTTTGTGGCCCCTGGATCTTCTCTTCCCCATTATGCCTCTTTTTCTTCCTTCCTATACCTCTCTCTGTCCCCCACATTTCTCTTTCACCTCCCCACACCTCCCTCTTGCCTCCCTCCCCATGCCCCTTTCTCTCTGTGTCTCCCCCCCAACCCCCCAGCCCTCCCCCACCACCATCCTGTGACCTATACATAGGATTTGCTGACAGGGGTTGGGGCTGCGGTTCAGTTCCTCTGAGCTAAGTTAATTGCCTCTTGTGCAACTGGGAGCGACAGTCCTGATTGTAGTTTGGAGAATGTGCTCAAATGGCTTCGTTAACCAAGTATTTATCCTCATTCCCACACCATTCTGCATCCTAGATTCTCTTGGAGGAAGTTGGGCGAATGATCATGTCAGATTTTTATGAGACTGTTTTCTGAAGAGTTTGGTCATGAAAATCATCTGAGGTGTCTATTAATAATGCAGGGCTTTGTGTCTCTCTTGGAAAATGTAAAGCTCTATAGTCCGGTAGAACTATAGTGATCATGGAAGTGTTCTAGGTCAGTGTTTTCCAGTAAGATGGCCCATGGCCACTCATGACTTTTAAATACTTGAAATGTGGCTGGTACGTCTGAGGAATTGCATTTTAAGTTTAAATTTAAATGGTCACAAATGACTTAACCTAAATGGACAATTCAAGTCTAAGTCTCCTTTGATGATGCTTTTGGGAACCACTGTTGTAAAGCTTAGATCCCAGACAGCCCTTAACCTGACACTCTTACAGATGTGGTTGTCCTGTTGAGAACTCTGCCAGTCAGAAAGGGATCTTCAAGTATCTTTTGGTGTCCACAGGTGGAAGAGAGAGCCTTTAAAATCTTGAATCCTTCATCTGGGCATGAGGAAAATCCAGCCTAATTGTAAAGCAAGTTGAGGTCTGCTTCAGTTTGCCCCTTTGGTGCGACAGCCTGGGGATGCACCACCTCTGTTTCTGGTGTTGGTGGATGGCAGGCCAACGAGGAGTATGAAGAAAACTCTGGATATTTTTAGTGAGATTTAAGATGCTTTACAATGCAGAAAGAGCTCATGCAGCAGTATGGGCCCCAATATCATCTCTGTCTCTCCAGCCGAGATCTCTCCTCTGAGCTCTGACCTCTGTTCATAGCAGTTTCTTTGATCCCTTTACTTGGATGCCAGGTAGGTATCTGACCCTTAGCTTACCTCAAGCTGAACTCCTGATCCTCTCCTCCAAATCCACTCTTCCCAAGGTCTTCCCGTCTCATTTAATGACAGTGTCATCCTTCTGGTTGTTAGGTCAGAAACGCTTGTGACAATCTCTGACTGCTCTTTTCCTTGGGATTGCCCTGCAGTCCGTCTGCAACTCAGAGGGACCCTCCTCTCACAATATGTGCAGAATCGAATTCTTCTTTCCGGCTTTTCTGTTAGCGTGCTGGGGTTCATGGTATTTTTTTTTTTTTTAAGATTTTATTTATTTATTTGAGAGATCGAGAGCGAGAAAGAGAGAGAGAGTGCGAGCAGGAGGAGGGACAGAGAGAGAAACTCACACAGAACAATGGGGGGCTTGATCTCAGAACCCTGGGAGTATGGCCTGAGCCGAAATTAAGAGTCCGTCTCTTAGCTACCGGAGTTACCCACGTGCCTCAAGGCTCATGGTATTTTTGTTTTTGTTTTTGTTTTCCTCCCCAATGGTTTTTAGTCCCTCTGTTTCTACCCCACACCCCCACTGTAAGTCTTTTCTCAACACAAAAGCTAGAGTAACATTTAAAATTCTAGTCAGTTCATGTCATTCTTCTACTCAAGATCCTCCGTTGGCTCCCGTGTCTTTCAGATGGCCTGTCAGGTGCTGTATGATGTGGGTATCTGTGCAAAACAAGGTTCGTGTAGCAGGCCCAGGACCCCTCCCTTTAGGCTTGCTTGCAAGACTGGCTCTTGACTGGCACCTGGGAACTCAGACTTGTGGGGCGTTCCCACCACTCTCTGAAAAGAATGGCTTATGCAAATAGGGTGGTTTATACTGAACACTGGCTCTTTTTCTGAGGCCTGGAATTTTTGTGCCTGCTAGGCAGAGGGTCCCAGTGTGGCCAGCCCCCAGGGAAAACTGGGGATGCTGAGTCTGCTGATCCTCACTGGTAGAAAACACATCACAGGTGATGTCAAACCTTGTGTCTGGGCTGTGGGGGGTGGGGTGGGGTGGGGGGTGGCGGGTGAGTTGGGCTGGGGGGGCTGTCTACTGGATGTGGATCCTTGGAAGCTCGTGCCTCATTTCCTGCAAACTCTACCCTTGAGTCTTTTCCCTTTCTTAATTTTTGCTTTGTGTCCTTTTACTGTGATACATCATAGCTGTGAGAATGACCATATGCTGAGTCCCATGAGTTTTTCTGGTGAATCATTAAACCTGGGTGGAGTTGGGGACCCCAGCATACCATCTCTTACCTTTCACACCTCCTCTCCCACCCCCGTCCTACTCTCCCCCAGCCTCGTGGTCTTGTGGCTGTTATCCCAACAAAGCCAGACAGTCTCCCACTTCATATGCTGTTTTCTCTGCCTGGAATAGTCCTGGACCTCCAGTTATGCACCTGTCTGCTTTCCTCGTCTTTTCCATCTTAAGTTGGTTCCTGTCTTCTTGAAACCTTTCCGACCACACTGTTTATAATGACAACCCCTCCAGCCATCCTCTGTATTGTTCTTTCCTGCCTTTTCTCCCCAGGAATCACCCCTTGCTACCACACAGCGGTTCTAACTGTGTTTATCATCCGTCTCTCCCCACTAGAATGTTGGCAACAAAGGTAGAGATCATTGTCAGTCCTGTTCATTGTCGACGCCCCAGCTCCTGTGAGTGCCTGGTACCTAGTGGGCTGGGCATAAACTCTTCTTGAGTTAAACCATTTACCGTGTGTCCACTACCATCTGTTGTGGTTATGTGTTGCTCCAGTATAAACTACCCCACCATCTAGTAGCTTAAAATAACTCTAGATGCACGAAGAAGGCTCAGTGTGATGTTTGCTAGGTCCGGGGTGTTCCAGATTGCGTAAAGTCTGATGCGTCGGCTGGGGTGGCTTGAATAGCTGGGGGCTGATTGCCCTGGGGCCTCCGTCTGGAGCCTTGCTTCTCGCTGTCAGCTGGGTGCCTGGGTTCTTTCCCCTCAGTCTTAGCATCTCATCCTCTGCTGGGGCCTCTTCCCATGGCCTCCAGGGCAGGATTGCTTGACTTCTCAAAAGGCAGCTCAGGGCTCCAAAGAGTACAAAGCTGGAAGCTTCCAGGCATGCTTAAGGCTTAGATCTGCCACTGGCATGATGTTTTCTGTATGTTCTATTATTTATTTTTTTATTTATTTTTGTAAGGTTGACTTATTTATTTGAGAGAGAGAGCAAGCGAGAGGGAGAATGAGGAGGGCCAGAAGGAGAGGGAGAGACAGTCCCAAGCAGACTCCATGCTGAATGCAGAGGGCTCGATCTCAGAATTCTGAGATTGTGACCGGAGCCAAAACCAAGAGTCAGATGCTTAATCGACTGCACCCCCAGGCCCCGCTGCCACGTTCTATTAATTAAAGCAAGTAGCCGTAGAGCCCAGGGTAAAGGGAGAGGTTTGTACAAGTTGCTGAATAACAGTAGGTAGCGTTCTTCGGGAGGTGCTGCCTAATGGAACAGGTCACATCCTTGGTGATCCGAACAGGCAGATTAATCAGTTGCTGTCTCTGGTTTTGATGCGTTTTGCAGCCCCCTGGGGTAGGAGGCCCAGATGTAAATAAGACACTTTTACTCTAGGAGTAGGTATCCTGAGCTACAGGAGGGATCAAGAATGCTCCTTTAAACAGGAGACCCTGATGCTGTTTTGAATGATGATGGGGAATTTGTAAGGTGGAAAAGTGAGACGGGGCATCGCAGGTGGAGGGAACAAAGTGAGTGGGCATCGGCTGGTTGAGGGAGTTGTGAAAGGTCAGGGCCCAGGGAGGAGCAATGGCGTACAGGGTCACTTGGACCACATAGTGACTGCCCTTGGGTGATACCCTAAGGGATTTTCATGGCTTCCTAATGTGGCTATTGGTTTTATTACAGATATATTCACGTTTCACTCAACGTGCATATCTAAAAGTATTTGCATGGGTTTAAGAAATGGAGAGGGGGCACCTGGGTGGCTCAGTGGGTTAAAGCCTCTGCCTTCAGCTCAGGTCATGGTCTCAGGGTCCTGGGATCGAGCCCCACATCGGGCTCTCTGCTCAGCAGGGAGCCTGCCTCCCCCTCCCCCTCTGCCTGCCTCTCTGCCTACTTGTGATGCCTCTCTCTCTCTGTCAAATAAATTAAAAAAAAAAAAAAAGAAATGGAGAGGATTTTGGAAAACTAGATTAAAAAAATAGATACTTCTGTAAAGCCTCATCCAACCCAGTTGGTTACTGTGTTTCTCATACCTTCCCCAGATAACTGCTTTCAATAAGATCATGAAGATGTGGTAGTTTGTTACTTTTCATTCCTTATTTTTTTTAAGGTTTTTGTTTTTTTAATTTTTAAAAAAAGATTTTATTTATTTATTTGAGAGAGAGCACAAGCAGGAGGAGGGGGAGAAGGAGAAGCAGACTCCCACCCCCACCCCCACTGAGCAGGGAGTCCAGTGCAGGGGTCAATCCCAGGACCCTGGAATCACGACCTGAGCTGAACACAGACGCTTAACTGACTGAGCCACCCAGGCTACCACTTGAAGACTTTTATTCTTTAAAGTTTTCTTAATAGTCTCTCCATCCAGTATGAGGCTTGAACTGACAACCCTGACATCAAGAGTTGCATGATCCACCGACTGAGCCAGCCAAGTGTCCCTCATCCCTAATTCTGATGATCTTTTAGAGCTCTGTCCGCCCACGAACTTTCCAGGATTTTTAAACCTACGTCTCTTCCCAGCCTGCAGGTGCTCCCTACAGGATTTTCATGCCCGCTAGTGCATCAGGCTCTGGCTTTGCTCTCAATGGGCCTCCTCTATTCTGTGGTGTCCGCTACCCCTAAATACCCACCTCTGCCCCTGAGCTTCCTTAGACCCCAAATCCACCAGCCTCTGGACTTTGCCACCCGGTGTCCCACACACAGTTGAGGTCCAGCCTGCTCTCTGTAAATCTGCTGGATGCCATCATTCACCCCAATGTCTGATCCGGAAACCTGGGCATACTCCGTTCCTTGGTGATCTTTCCTCCCTTAGAGCCCACCCTCTGTCTAGTTATTTCAAAGGTTTCTTCGGTTCCAAGTGCATCTCCTGCATCTGCTTCTACCCCAAAGCCATGCCCTTGCTCATCTCCGCGGTGGGGGACTGCAGCAGACTCTTAGCCCCTGCCCCTGTTAGCTCTGGACTCTTCCACAGCGTTTTCCACCGACAGCCTTGCAGCCACCAGTCTGGTAGTGGGTGAACTGCTGCTGCTGGGATTGTTTGAACAGTTCTCTGTGGAGTTTACGTGGAAAGGCAAATTTTGCTTACCTACCCCTTGATGCCCTCCCCATTCCTACCTGCCCTTTCCTATTCCTTCACACGTTCCCCACCCCCGGTGAATCCTGCATCCTTCAGGATGAGTCTCCAGCTTCCTCTTCTCTAGGAATCTCCTCCCTCCCTGCCCCACCTCACCGTCCTCGGGCCTCGTTGTTGTGTTCTCCGAGCTCCCCGTGCTGGTGCTTTTCTTTTGGAAAATGCATCTTAGATTTTACTGTTCGGTGGTTGGAGTTTGCTGACTTGACAGACAACACCCAGATGACAGTGGCTTATCACAGCAGAGGGTTCCCTTTCTGGGTGGGAGGTAGGGGCCCTCACACGCAAGGTCCGCTTCCCGCTGTGTGCTTTGGCCTTGGCGTTTTCTGTAGAGCTGCACTCTGCTGACTGATGAATCAAGAGAACATTTGGGAGGCCACAGGACATTTGTGGCCTGGCCTGAAAAGTGGCAGATCCGACTTCTTCCTAGCATTTCCCTGCTAAGACCAGCTGTGTGCCCCATCTAGGTGCAGTGGGGTTAGGAAAATAGTCCACTTGGGTAAAGGAGAGCCACTGGCCAGGCTCTGCCTTTTATTACAAGTATTTGGTCTCCCCACTACACTGTGAACTATTCAAAAACAAGGAATTAAAAAAAAATTTTTCCAGTCCGTGTTTTTTAGCGTATACCTGACACCCAGTCTGCATACCATAAATCCTTGTGCAATTATGTTAAATTTACTTGCTTCCGTTCGTAAAAATGAGACTGACTTTGTATTCAACACAAAGTTTTGCAAGTTTGAAATCTTCAGATGTGGTGTTTTTTAAGTCTAAATGCAACTTTTCTCTTGATTGTCTTCAAATACCTCATCAAATCCACATTTACTGTCGGCAGTAGTTCAGTGGCCCATTATATCTGCCGTAATGATTGTCTTAAATAACAGCTTCGGAATCTGACAGGTTGACTCTTTTCTCATATTTTTGAGACTGTGAGTGCTCTGTGGTTCTGGATTTTCAATGAAGGAATATCTTCTTTTTCCTTCCTGAGGATTTGTGTAGTACTATCTCTTCTATTCGAACAATGTTTGATTTTCAGTGTCTTACTCATTAATTTCATGTTGTCTTTTTTTTTAAAAAGATTTTATTTATTTATTTGACAGACAGAGATCACAAGTAGGCAGAGAGGCAGGCAGAGAGAGAGGGGGGAAGCAGGCCCCCTGCTGAGCAGAGAGCCTGATGTGGGGATCATGATCCCAGGATCACGACCCGAGCCGAAGGCAGAAGCTTAACCCACTGAGCCACCCAGGCACCCCTCCTGTTGATTTTTAACAAATGAATCTGGATTATCTTAATTCAGATGGATTCCGTATCTGTGTTGAGAGTCTCTGTCTGAGGGACTGCCAAATGAGGTCTGCCTCCTGGCTCTGGGCTGGGCCATTCTTTTGATTGCTTGGACTCGAGCGCTTTTTGGATTGCAATGAGGTGGAATTTCAAGATACCAAAGGCAGTCTGATTAAGAAGGGTTCACTCTCAATTTAGTCCCTATCAGATGCAATGCCAAGAGTCATCCAGATAAATGCTCCCCATACTCCTCCTGTCTTCTGCCTCAGGTGAGGTTATTAAACTTGCCTGGGGGGTCCTGGGCCCTGGAGGAATGGTGGTGTGGTGGGAGGGCAGGGGGTCCACGTGGTCATCGAGGCGGATAACAGGGGAGATGTCTGCAGCTCTTGGCTAAGCCTCTGTCAGCAAGACCAGAGAACCGTATGAACAGGGGAAATGATCAAACCCATTTTATTGCTTTGTTTGAGGCAGAAATGAAGGATTTCTTTCTTTTTTTCTTTTAATTTTTTTAGATTTTATTTGTTTGTTTGACAGAGAGCGAGAAAGAGAGTACAAGCACAGGGAATAACAGAGGGAGAGGGAGAGGGAGAAGCAGGCTCTCCACTGAACAAGGAGCCTGATGTGCTGCTTGATCCCAGGACCCTAGGATCATGACCCGAGCCAAAGGCAGATGCTTAACTGACTGAACCACCCAGGTGCCCCGAAATTAGGGATTTATGGGGAATGCTGGTACTTGACTTCTGATGCCTTTTTAGGGAGATTTAGGATAAGTGTTTTTTTTTAAATCTTTTAATTTGTTTTTTAAAATTGAAGCCTAGTTGACACCCAGTATTACCTTAGTCTCAGGTGTGCAACATAGCGATTGGACAAATCTGTTTGTTCTGCTGTCCTCACCACAAGAGTAGCGACCCTCTGTCGCCCCACAATGCTATCACAGTACCATTGGTGATACGCCCGGTGCTGTACCTTTCATCCCCATGAGACTAAGTTTTGCTGGTATTTTATAAAGACAGGAAGCCTAGAAAGTGTGACAGGGGATATACAGATATAATTTATGCTCCTTCCTCTTTGTAGAGAGGTGGCCTGTTTTGGGGAAGGGATGCAGAGATCGTGGGGTTCCTGACTGAAGAATGATGGGAAATAACTATAGTTCCTTAACCCCATGTTCACAGAAAACATATGTTGTCTCTTCAGGGAGGCCTTAGGTCTCTGATCAGTGGCTGCTTAGCTTGGTAGTCTATAATCTCAACGTCGCTTCAGTCTCTTGAGAGATGATTTAGACAATGATTTTGGCTCAGGCATTGTGTTTTGTGCTGGGGTTATAGAATAAAATAAGGCATAGTCCCTGCCTCCATCAAGCTTATAGAATAAAAGGGCAGAGAGAACAATGTAGACCGAGCACAGTGTGGTGCAGGGCCCTGGAGAGGTGGGCGGGGAGAGTGGCCGAGCTTGGCTTTGCCAGGAGCAGGAAGAGATGGGTAGTCATGTAGCCTTCACTTGGGGAGCGCTAGCTGCGCAGGGTTTCGAAGGATGAATGGACATTTGGCAAAGCAGTAAGGGTGGGGAGAGACCTTAGAGGGAGGGGGTGAGAGGGACATGGGAGGTGTGGGGGAGAAAGAGGGAGGTATGAGTATGGGGGGGTTGGTGGGGAGGGAGAGAGGAGAAGCCAGCCTGTGCCTGAAAGTAAAGTGTTGTTGTTGTCGTAGTTGTTGTTTTTCTGGTGGGGGACAGTATTATGGAACGGTTTCCAAGAGTGACAGTGGGAGGGAATGGTGGGGAATGAGGGCCGTGAGAAGAAGGCAGGGTCAAAGGCAGGAGGCTTCTGTTAACAATGAGCTAGAGAGCTGGGGAATCAAGGAAGCATTCTGGGTGGGGTGGCAATAGTGTCTGATCTGCCTTTTTGTATGGCTTGCCCTGGAGGATGAAGACAGGAGGCTGAGACTAGAGGTGGAGAAAACTGGTCCAGGTCCCTGCTGTGGAACGGAGGATGGACATGTTGAAGCAGAAGAGGGAATGGACTTTGAGATTTGGGGGGACAAAGGGATCAGACTTGGGAGTGGATTCTGTATAGTGAAGGAAGTATGGGTGGAAATGGGTAGAGGGAGCAGTCTGAATTTTGTGTTTCATTGAATACCCTGTGTTCTAGGCATTGAAGCCTGGGGGTACAGGGACCAGTAAGACAGGGTCTGTGCCCTCAGGAGCCCCATAGATAGGGGTAGGAGAGGTGGGAGACCAAGGACAGATGAAAGGTTGCTGCGGAGTGTTGAGGGCCTGGCTGGGGTAAGTCATGTGTCCATGATGATGCCAGTCTTTTGCATCACTTGCTTGTCATTAGATTAGAGCCTTGATTCAAGAGTGGGATTTGAAGGCAGCTATGGAAAAAATGTGGCCTCCAGAAATGAAGCAGTGAGTGTAGGTTGAGGAATATATAAACTATATTGATGGCTTTCGGACTTCTGTGGTAGAGATTCACGGGGGCTAGAGGCCCTCTGACTGCCCCTCCAGACCCACCATGCTTGTCCCTTCTACAGTCTCCTTTGCGACCTAGCAGGCTGAGCAGCGTAGACTGTCTGGCTGGGGGCTTCTAGTTGTCCTCAGCTGTGGGGGAGGACCCAGAAGGAGAAGGGAGGTGCCCTCCTCCCCCGTGCTCCTCTCTCCACTGGACATCCTCTCCTTTCCCTGTCTCCGGTTCTGGATGATGGCAAGGGCTCACTGCTTGGTGCAAACCTTTATGAATAGTTTATTAAACACCTAAGTGCCTAATTTGTGTGAATCATCTCTTTCCTGCCAGGATTTGGATTAACAAATACAGCAATAATAGGTTTTCCTTCATGATCCAGTATTCATAACACATACATACAATTGAAATGTAAGTTTCCTGGGGATACTTATCCTTACTATAAATGATGCCTCTACTTTTTTAATTCTATTACTTTACTTTTTAAAAGTAGTTAGGACATACTAATTTGATTTTACTACCCACTAATAAGTTAGGGCCCAGAGTTAGAACACCACTGGGGCTACCTGATATTTACGGGACCTAGGATTTGTCATCAGGTCAGGTGACCCTAGATATCCTTATAGCTCTAAAATCATGTTGTTTTTGGATTGAAACAAAGTGTGAGGCTGAAGGCAAATTCCCATGTTCAGAATGCATTACAAGGGTTTAAGTTACAGTCTGTGGATTATAATGTCAAATTCCCTACATAGATAAGATTTGGATCTTGAGGCTTGAGAATGGCCAGCAGGTGAGCTAAGAGTCATCCGGGCCTGCAAGTCCACATGGCTGGATAAAATCTAGAAGAAATCTCAAGAATTGTGTCTGTCATCCCATACTTCTTTCGTCAAGACATAGTAATAGTATTGGTAACGTTATATATTAGTTTCTGGATTGCTTCCTTTTGTAGCAAAGAATTGAAGTGCAAGATGGCAAGATAATACTCGTCTCTGTGTTTAGATACACATTTGTAGAGATTCAGTGGGCTCGAGTTTTGACAGCAGTGTTAGAGACATTTTCCCAGAACCTTAAAAAAAAAACAAAAAACAAAAAAACTAACCCCCCCCACAAAAAAGCCTGTACAGAAATTTCCAGTAAAAAGAGATTATTTATATAATTATATAACATATATTACATATATATCATATAAGATACATAACATATTATACATAATATATAATATAAGCATATAATATATATATAACTTATAGATTTATATATATTATATATATAATATATTATATATTATATATATTTATATATATAACTTATATAAGTTATATATAATATATTATATATATTTATATATATAACTTATATAAGTTATATATATAAATATACAATTTTGTGGTTGCTGCAACCAGATTTGCCTTTTGGTTTTTTCCCTTTCTGTACAGTTTTTGTCTGTGGGTGAAAAGGACTCCTGGGGAGTGTGAGGAGGGGTCATGCAGAGCCCCTCACTCTGTTGCTGTACTGGTTTTACGGGGCCACCATGACAGAGTTCTGTGACCTGGATGGCTTCACACGACAGATCTTTATTTTCCACATTCCAAAGGCTAGGCAGGATCATGCTCCTTTCAGAGCATCTGAACGGGGAGACTTCCTTACCTCTTCCAGCTTCTGGTGGCCCCCGATATTCCTTAGCTTATGGCAGAGTAACTCTAATCTCTGCGTCCATCTTTCCGTGGTCTTTGTCTCTGTGTCTCTCTGTCTCTGTGTGTCCTCCCCTCTTGTGAGGACACCCGTCATAGCCGATTAGGGCCCACCCTCATGACCTCTCTTGATGTGATTACACCTGTAGAGACTCTCTTGCTTAAGCAAGATCACACAAGTATGAAGGGTTAGGACTTCAGCGCATCTTTTTGGGGGACACAGTTCAGTTTGTAACAGTTGCTACTCTGTTTAAAGCAGTTTTTTCATCTTTTACACCAAGAGACTTTGGGGGAATTCCATTGATTTCTGATTGCCTTCCCTCTAGTATTACTCTTTATTCCTTGCATTTTTGTTCCAAAATGGTCCACGGGTAACTTGCTGGCTATTGTATTGAAAAACAAAGGTCTCATGGTCTGCTATAACCCACTACTACTATAGTAGTAGCATTCAGAAGGGAAAGAGCTCCCAGTGGGTTGGGATGGCCCAATGTGAGAAATAGGTAGGGTTTAGATAACTGCAGGAAAGGAGAGCAAGTGTGTCCCCTGGCAGAGATGAGGGAAAGAGAACATTGCAGCAGTTCTCGAACTTCTTCACCCCAACACCCGTTTTCACTTACATATTAGAGGACCTGGAAAACCTTTTTAGGTAGATTAGCCATATTAGAAATTAAAGCTGAGAAAACAAAAAGCATATCTAATTGATTTAAAATAACAAAGAGACCAAAACAAGTTAAGATCACTTATTGCTATGAAAAAATATTTTTCAAAACAAAAGCAAAATTTAGTGAGAACGGGGCACTGCATAACATTTGTTTCACACCTCTTTGATATTTGCTTATCAGATAGTTTCTCAAATCTGCTTGCTCATCCAGTCTGTTGCAATGGGTTGTTTCGGTTGAAATATATGAAGAAAATCCTGCCTTGCAGAGATACGTAGTTGGAAGAGGGAGGAGCTTTTTTTTTTTTTTTTTAAGATTTTTATTTATTTATTTGACAGAGACAAGACACAGCGAGAGAGGGAACACAAACAGGGGGAGTGGGAGAGGGAGAAGCAGGCTTCCCGCTGAACAGGGAGCCTGATGCAGGACTCAATCCCAGGACCCTGGGATCATGACCGGAGCAGAAAGTGAGCAATGACTGAGCCACCCAGGTGCCCCAAAGGAGGAGCATTTCACCAGCTTTTTCAGATAGTTAAAGATAATGCTTTCTGCATGCTACCTGCAAATTCAACACATGGTTTGTTTTTATACTTCTTTCTTTCTTATACATTTATTATATCACAGTTTCTGTGGATTAGGAACTTGGACACAGCTTAGCCCGTCTCTCTTCTTAGGATCTTACCAGCTGTAATCAAAGTGTCAGCTAGGATGCATTCTCAGGAGTCTTTACTAGAAAGAACCTGCTTCTGGGCTCACTCAGATTTTTGATAGAATTCCTTTCTTGCAGCTGTAGGGCTAAGGGCCCTGGCTCTTACTGACTGCAAGCTGGTAGCCAGTGCCTGCAGTCCGTCCTCCTCTCCCAGAGGTCACTTGCAGTTCCTTATCGTATGTCATTTTCCAGCATTTTCCAGCTGGACTTATTATTTCATCAAAAAAGGCAAGCAGGATCTCTAAAGCACATTGGCCAGGAGGACGAATCTATAACATAATGTAGTAATGGGATTATGATCCTAAACATCAGAATTGTGGGATTCATGATTATAAACATCTTAGTAAGTGATTGTTTTCTTAAAGGTTAGTTGCAGTGTAGGAGTCTGAAATTATACCCATGGAATTTTCATAGTGTTACATTATAATTCATTGGTTGTGTTGTACTTGGAATAGATCTGTTATCTATGCATGATCTTTTAACATCCTATATTGTGGTTCACTGAGTTATGCCAGTCTTTCAAATGTTGACACGTTTCATTATACAGCTTCAAAAACCACGTACGTTGATATTACCGTCAAATCATCTGAAAAGTGTAGGTATTAGGAAACTATTTAGCTCATAGTGCTGGATACAAGTTTTCTGGAATTTTAATTTCTGCTTTATTATTGGCAACATATAACTGTCATTTATTTTGTATTAAGTGCCTTGGCTCCCATCGTTTCTTTTTGAGATATATCCACTGAAAGCTCAAGGATAAATAACCATAGTTTATCAGTCTTTCAAGTGAAAATGGTGCTCCATGAAAAAAACAGTTAAGCCTAACTTATGTAATGATATGGGTGCTTTTCCCTGTGGTGACTACTGCATATGAGTATACACAAGTGCTTCACGTGTACTTTCTATTTCTTCACATACCACGTCAAAAAGATGTAAAATCAAGGGTTGAGGATTGGGGCGCCTGGGTGGCTCAGTGGGTTAAGCCAGTGCTTTTGGCTCAGGTCATGATCTCAGGGTTCTGGGATCGAGCCCCGCATCGGGCTCTCTGCTCAGCAGGGAACCTGCTTCCCTCTCTCCATCTGCCTGCCTCTCTGCCTGCTTGTGATCTCTCTATGTCAAACAAATAAATAAATAAAAATATTTAAAAAAAATACTTTTTAAGAAAAGGATTGAGAATTAATAAAATTTGTGTTGCATCATCAAAGTTAGATCTGCCCTTTTCTTAAGTGCAAATAAATGGCAGTAAAGACAAATAAATGACTAGTACATTTAACTGTTATTGTACAGTCTTACATTAGTTTCAGGAGTATGACGTAATGATTCAACAACTGTATACATTTCTCAGTGCTCATCACGATAAGTGTGCTCTTAATCCCCTTTATTTCACCCATGCCCCTAGGTAGCCTCCCCTGTCATAACCACCAGTTTGTTCTTTGTATTTAAGAGACTTTTTTTTTTTCTTGGTTTGCTCATTTGTTTGATTTCTTCAATCCCACGAATGAGTGAAATCATATGGTACTTGTCTTTCTTTGACTTATTTCACTTATTATGATACCCTCCAGATCCATCCATGTTATTGCAGATGGCAAGATCTCATTCCTTTTTATGATTAACATTCCTCTGTGTGTGTGTGTGTGTGTGTGTGTGTGTGTGTGTGGTGTAACTGCATCTTCTTTATCCATTCATCTAAGCATAGACTCTTGGGTTCCTTCCATGTCTTGGCTATTGTAAATACTGTAGTAAACATAGACGTGCACATATCTTTTTGAATTAGTGTTTTCATTTTCTTTGTTTCTAGTGTTTTCATTTTATTTTCTAAATACCTAATAGTGGAATTATTGGATCATATGATAATTCTATTTTTTAATTTTTTTAGAAACCCCCATACTGTTTTCCACAGTGACTACACCCGTTTTCATTCCCACCAACAGTGTATGAAAGTTCTTTTTTCCCCACATCCTTGCCAACACTTGTTATTTCTTATCTTTTTTATTTTAGCCATGGTGACAGGTATAAACAATTCACTGCCTTGATTCAGGCAAAGGTACCAGCAGTTGTTTGTTTGTTTGTTTGTTTCTTTTAGGGGTAGAGAGAAAGAGAGAGAGACTCTTAGGCAGGTTCCATGACCAGCGTGGGACCCGACGCAGGGCTGGATCTCAGAACCCAGAGATCATGACCTGAGTCAAAATCAAGAGTCAGACATTTAACCAACTGAACCCCTGGGCCACCCCAAAGGTACCAGCAGTTTTACCCACCACTGTTTCTATTACAGACAGTGCAAGTGTTGACATAATTATTCTAGTGATAAAGCATGAGATTCCAGAAGGTTAGTCAACATGTTAACTATTTCAATGCCAGTGTTTATTGTCAGGCATTCACAGTAACAAAATAAATAAAACAAAACCAAATAAAACAAAATAAAATAAACATCTTCAATCAGAATCAGCACCAAATAGTCATCTCATACAAAAGAAATAGTAGGTTCAGTCACATCGGTGGATTAATCCATTTGTAAGGTACAATTATGCAGCTGGGATGTTAACTCAGTCTTCACATTTGCAGATAAATATTTTATTTGAGTAGTTATTATATCATTGGGAAGTGCCACTGCCAGATTTTTTTTTTTTTTTTTTTTTAAACTGACTTGCCCACGAAGCATCCAACAACGTCCGTTATGCAGGGCTTCCTGAGAGTCTCAGTTACTGGGTGTGTTTCTCCAGCTAGTGTGGTGCAACAGCTGGCCCTATGAGGCACTTCAGTGGCTTTTTCTTCTCCAGTTTGGAACGGGGTAGTGGAATTTGGCTTTTAAAGTTCTCATTGTGTCTGCATCTAAAAATATTCAGAGCATTTTCCTTTACATTCTTAGTGATGAATTTCAAATTGATGTTATGACTATTAGAAAATATTGTTGCATCTGATACAATAAATCTATAAGAACTAGGAGAAGATAACTTTCATCATATTTTTGTCTATAGTTTTGCCCAGTTTTATTTTATTTTATTTTTTTTAAGTAGATTCTTCCCTTCCATGAATCAGACCTTGGTGTATCAGTTTCATTTTTTAAAATTAAAAATTATTTTTTAGTTTCTTTAGATGTTGAGGGTATAGCTGTGGATTGGGAAAGCAGGTTTTCTAATCCCCAGCCCTTTTTTATATGCTGGCTTTTTAAAAATTGTGAAATAGTGGCACCTGGGTGACTCAGTAGGTTAAGCCTCTGCCTTCAGCTTGGGTCATGATTTCAGGGTCCTGGGATCGAGCCCCGCATCGGGCTTTCTGCTCAGCGGGGAGCCTGCTTCCTCCTCTCTCTCTCTCTGCCTACTTGTGATCTCTATCTGTCAAGTAAATAAAATCTCTTAAAAAAATTGTGAAATATTCCTAACATGATACGGACTATTTTAACGGTTTCTAGTATACAGCTCTGTGGCATGAAGTACATTTACGTTGTTGTGTGACCGTCCTCACCATCCATCTCCAGAACTTTTCATTGTCCCCAACTGAAACTCCCTGGTGTTATTCAACATTAACGCCCTGTTTTCCCTGCCTTCAGCCCCTGATAATTACCATTCTACTTTCTGTCTCTGTGGATTTGACTGCTCTAGATACCTCATGTAAGGGACATCATACAGTGTTTGTCTTTGTGACTGGCTTATTTCACTTAGTATAACATCTTCAAGGTTCAGCTGTGTTGTAGCCTATATCAGAATTTCCTTCCTTTTCAGGTATGAATAATATATGTGTATAACACATTTTGTTTATTTATTCATCCTTTGATGGGCACTGGGTCACTTGCTTCGCCTTTTGGCTCTTGTGAATAATGTTCTCTGAACATAGGTGTACAGATATCTGTTGGGGTCCCTGCTTTCAGTTCTTTTGAGCACCCAGAAGTGAAACTGTGGAGTTATATGGCAATTCTTTTTTTAATTTAAGATTTTATTTATTTGAGAGGCAGATGGAGAAATTACAAGCAGGGCAGGGAGAAGCAGAGGGAGAGGGAGAAGCAGACTCCCAACCAAACAGGGAGCATGACATGACTTGAACCCAGGACCCTGGGATCATGACCTGAGCCAAGGGTAGACACTTAACTGACTGAGCCAGCCAGGTGTCCTGTTATATGGCAGTTCTGTGTTTAACTTTTTAAGGAACTGCCATACTGTTTTCCATATTAGCTACACAATTTTACATTCCTGCCAGTAAGGTACAAGGGTTCCCATTTCTCCACATCTCTGTTAGCGTGTGTTATTTATTTATTTATTTGATGATAGCCACCCAAATGAGTGTGAGATGTCTAATGTCCAATTTTAAACCAATGATCCATCTTATAAATATAAAAATTAATTATTTTAGAATGAAATATTAAATTCTAAATTATAGTTTGTTATATTTGAATATTTAGAAGTACTGAAGTTTGAAAATATTATTGTAAATTTGTGAAAGGACAAATAACGTGTACCAATAACCTTTTGGAGTTACCTGGGGGAAAAGTTTGGCCTTGTGAACCTCCTAAAAAGGTCTTGAGAGCCCCTGGGGGTTCATAGACCTCTCTTTGAGAACAGCTTGCTGAAATACAGTATGGGGAACACTCTTTCCTTGGGTGGGTAAAGCTATTTCTCTTGGTCTACAAATCTATTTATTATAAACTTCAGATTTTTTTTTTTTTTTTTTTTTTTTTTACAATTTATGCCCATGATTTTATTCTTTTTTTAAGAAAAGAAATAAACATGGGTCGCTTGGGTTACTCAGTGGGTTGAGCCTCTATCTTCAGCTCAGGTCATATCTCGGGGTCCTGGATTGAGCACCACATCGGGCCCTCTGCTCGGTGGGGAGCCTGCTCCCCCCACCCCCCGCCTACTTGTGATCTCTGTCTGTCAAATAAATAAATAAAAAATAAAAAAAAGAAAAGAAACATATCAGTTGCCATGTAATTAATATTGGGAAGGAAGAATGTTTTGTCATCTAACTGGGAACCTCTTAGGATCTGGCAACAGAAGATAGAAATAAATTGTACTTTTCTGATAGAAATATTTCATCTGTTCTTAATGTTCTTTAGTGTTTAAAAAAACAATCTAAGGAGGATGGACGTATCAGTCCTGAAATTAAGATTTCTCTGAAGTGGCAACTATAAAGTCATTTAAAATACATTGTGAGAACACCAGTTAGCCTTTGGGGCATTCTTCTTTCAGGATGCAGCGAAAGCCTCCATGGGATTAGATGATGGCGAGAAATGGTAGAAATTTGATTAACCGAAATATCACAGTGAAAGTTAGGGACCTTATTTCATATTCTAAAACCCAAATGTGGGCACCTGGGTGGCTCAGTGGGTTAAAGCCTCTGTCTTTGGCTCAGGTCATGATCTCAGGGTCCTGGGATCGAGGCCCGCATCGGGCTCTCTGCTCAGCGGGGAGCCTGCTTCCCTTCCTCTCTCTCTGCCTGCCTCTCTGCCTACTTGTGATCTCTGTCAAATAAAAAAAAAAAAATCTTAAAACCCAAATGTATCTGTATTTTAAATGACATGCCAAAAAAATCAACATTTAAATGAGAATATTTCTTTAATTTTTTAAGTGGTCATCCATTGACCACTGGGAGTAATGGAGCTGAACTAGAGCTTCACCTGAGGTCAGGGGTGGCCTCACTGGTTTTCTTTTTTTCCTTTAGTACATAGTTTCCATGTTTAGGCTTTCTTGAAAAGAGCTTCTCTAAATATCATCTGTTGTCTCCCTGTGTATATTTATATCTTTTATATTTAAAAAAAATCAAAGGTGGTGATCACCCATTTTATACAGTAGGACATTTTTGCTATACTTACAGATGCTGTTTAAAAATCATAGTGCCTTTCTTTAAACTTTGATTTTGGATTATGGAGAATAGACTTGTGCAGTATAAATGTTTAAATAATATACAGATAGGCGCACCTAGGTTTGACATTCCAAGACAAGATGTGTAACAGACCAGTGCTCCTTGGATGATGGACATTCCGTGACTCCACTGGAGAACGTGGACCATGTACCAGTGGAAGGTTGGCATCCTTGTAGCCGACAGTCTCTGGTGGCACTCCTGGCCTTCTTGGTTATGGCCATGTGTTTAGGTAATAGTTGCGTAACAAGATAACTTAGTATTTGTCTTTGTAACTAAAAACTGTCTGGAGAGAGATTTTAGTTTTTCCCCCTTTAGCTTTAATATCACAAGGAGCACAATTTTGAACGTTGAATTGTTCCATGCAGTGAAGATGAAAACTAATTGGGGAGGAGGGGAAAGGACATAATAAGAAAACTGCATGTTAGGATAAAAATTGGGGGTGGGTGCTTATGTGGGAATGCTTCCATACACCCTGGGCCCCTGGCTGCTGCCGCCTCAGTGATCAGGGTATTAAGAAGTGTCAGGATGGCCTAAAACCAAAATCTTTTCCCTGCTTGTTTGCCATGCCACCCCACGTTTGGGCCTTGGAATAGTGTGTTCAGATTTGTAAGCATGTGGTAACGTTTCTAATGGGGCTGCACGAGATTCAGAGAAATGGGTGGGATGATCCCTGGGCTGGAGGCTTGTCTGACGCCCAGTGCTGATGGGATCAAAATATCTACCCCCCTTCAGAGAAGGTAAAGTCTGAAAGAGGTTGAAGAGCCACAGAGTATGTGCGGTACAGCCACGAGCTCAGATCCTGGTGTGAAGGAAAGTTTTGTGTGCTTAGAGCAGGGCCAGCCTTTACCTTCCAAGAGGGTTTGGTGTGCTCCGTGAATTCATTTCTGCAAGAGGTGGCATAGGTGTGAAGGAATTTGGCTGTGTTCACGAGCTGTGGCCAGACCATACCTCACCTTCAGGGTTAATGTTGGGAAGACAGATAAGCTGCTTTGTGCCTCCTCCTGTGATGAGCCTGGCAAACAAGAGCGGGTAGAATGAAGCTTGACAACTTTTGTTTTCCTCCTCGGGATTATATCCACCTGGCTGGATTAGGGGGCTCTATTTCTGAGGACAGAGAACTGAGAACATTATAGTTTCGGGACCTCTCAAGAATACTGAGAGTCCTGATGGCCTGGATGGAAGCTTTGTACCAAAGGCAAGAGAAAGCAGTGGGAATGATATGGGAAAGGAGGTCTTTTCAGTAGACTGACCGGGGCCCAGGGTACAGGATACACTGGAAGTGGGAAAAAGGAAGAACAAAAAGTTAGCTTTTATAACTGAGACCTGTAAATCCTGTTGGTATTAGCTTTGATTTCTGTATACTTTGTTTCTACTACTTCAGGCAATATTTAGAATAGAAAATACACTAACTTAGACTGGCTGGCAAAAAAAGGCTGATAGATCCCTGTGGGGTTTTGGGAAAAGCCCTGGGGTGTGGAGCAGCTCTTCTGTGAATATGAACTAGCTTTGGAACCGTGGACAGGGTCCTTGAACGCTCATGACCTCGGGCAGAGAGAAGCTTATTTCTAAGTCTCCTTCTGAGCCATAAAACTGTTTTTCAGTGTTTGATTTATTACAGTCAAGTACACGTTCTAAATAGTAATTTCTACACACTGCCAAGGAGTGGTTGTTTAAGGGCCTGTTATGATGTATGATGAGCAGGTGACTCATTTACAATTAACAGTGTATATTCCCATACAAACGGCTTCTGAGTTCTAGATCTCTCAGGATAGTTCCCCTCTCCCCTTAAGTAGGGTAAGCCATTGAAATTTTGTTTGCATCTTTAATTTATTTGGGAAATTAATTTTTTGACATAAACATAATTCATCTCTCTCATTAGAGTGTAACCTCCTCGAAAGCAAAATGCTTTATTTTGTTCCCTGTGCTTGCTTGTTTGAATCCCTCCCAATAGTATTTCAGTAGCACTGTGCATACAGAAAGCGCCTAATAAAGCCTGCGAGTTCCGGAATACCTGGAGCCTAAACTTCAGACCAAAACATTATGAACTCTGCAATGTTGTAACATGAATTAATAAAGGCCTGGACCTATGATATTTTATTGCTGTTCTGAATTAAATAATGTGTTTGCAGGGTTTGCCTCCGGGGCTGCATGTAGATATGACTGAGAGGGTCAGTGGGAGGCCAGGAAAAGTCTCACAGTTACTGCTGAAGAAAACACTGGTAGGAGTTGGCTTATAATAGCATGATTTTGATTCTCTACCTTGTAAGGAAACAGCCATTTCCTTACAGATTCATGGAGATGAATCTCTCCATAACCCCATGTATCCAGAAGAGTGGTACCCTGTGATGGGTGGGTGGGGTGGGGAGGTCAAATCATGAAGTTGGGAATTTGGAGGCTGGAGCAGTCGGTAGAGAATGTAGAGAAGGAAAGAACACTTTTCCTGACTGGAGGTGATTTTTTTTTTTTTTTTTAAGATTTTATTTATTTGACAGAGAGAGAAATCACAAGTAGGCAGAGAGGCAGGCAGAGAGAGTGGGGGAAGCAGGCTCCCTGCTGAGCAGAGAGCCCGATGCGGGGCTCGATCCCAGGACCCCTGAGATCATGACCTGAGCCGAAGGCAGAGGCTTAACCCACTGAGCCACCCAGGCGCCCCTCGAGGTGATTTTTGAGATGAAAGTTTTCTAAGGTATGATGTGCTTGGCTTCTCCATTTAGTTTCTGTGGGCATCAGGGACAAGAGGATGAATAGGAGAAGCTTGAAGGAGGATGAGGAGGAGGGTGTGGGCAATGCTGATGACGGGGGAGTAGCAGACATGGTTAGGGAAAAGCAGGAGGGAAGAACCCAGCAGGAGGGGCTCTTTGTCCAGGGAGGAGGGGAACCTCTAGCTACATCAATAGCTCCCCAGACCTTCCTTATATTTTAACCCAGGATATTCACCGATGTTCATAGCAATAAATCTTACCCGAGGTTCAAGGGAATGGGAGGTTAGATCTTTGTTATAGGACATTGGGTCAGAAGCCAGTTAAAACAGATCTTTAGATACTTAAGTTTTTAATCAAATGGATTTCTATAAACATAGTAACTGTACATATATTTCCCTGCCAGTACCTCGATTGTCTGACCCTCTAAGGAACTGAGCTAAGGACATTGATGCTCCAGACAGCTGTTTAAATTTTGTATGTAAAAATCATAAAATTGATTATTCATTCATTGGCTGGCAAACATGTCAAAAATATGGCCAGCCGTGGAGATACAATAACGATATTATATGGTTCCTATCCTCCTGTGGGGAAGCATAGTTCGGTCTGACAGGGCCCATCACCTATAAAGCATCACGTCTCTGAGGTGACCGCTGTGTTTGGGGAGCTGGAATTTTAGAAGTCCTCCTAGAAGAGGTGTCACCTGAGACCTCTCTGCTGCCTTAACTTACTGACTCAAAAAATGATCTGTTGACACAGATCTGTTGACACAGATGACTGAGGACAGCCTAACTTGGCCGGTGGCTGTCCCTTTCCATCCTGTGTGCTCCTCTGTCCTGGGATGTTCTTTACTTCAATCCAGTGCCGACGAGGGGATGGAGGAGAGATTCTGGAAGTGACCCAGGTCTCCAACTCTGCTGTCTACACACTTCCCTTATCTATACTGGTTTGTACCCCTCATATCTCTCCCACTAGATGATAAGCTCCTTTGTGGGCGTGATTGTGGTAGTGACACTGCTTTCCACAGTGGTGCCGCTGCTGATCCCTGACGTCGTCCGGGCATGACTCAACACCAGACAGTGTGTACGCATTATCTCATCTGGTGCCGACAGTCTCCAAGCTGGGCCCTGGCATTCCTTCCTGTCTTACTAAAGGTGTCATTGAGACTTAGAAGGATTAGATGACTCTCCCACATCAGTCCTCATCACAGGGTCGAAAAAATGGTCACTTGTCTGTTTTTTATTTTGTCTTTGCTCTTTGTGTATGTGTGTGTCCATGTGCTTGCCATCCCTCCTCCCAACCACATGCTCAGCTAGTATAGGTTTTTGTTTGTGTAAGTGCTCAGGAAGTGACAGATTCTGCTCTGCAAGAACATGTGCTCCCGGGTTGCTCATTGTTCTGGTTGACACTCCGTCCGAGAGGCCACCCCCCCCGCATGCCTGTGGGTGCTGAAGCATGGAGACGCGGGTTGCGGTGTGCCCTTCAGTCTTGCTCTCCTGTCTTTTATTCTGCCCTCACTGGCTCTTCTCTTTTGTCATCGCGCAGCTCAGCACTGTCCCCGACCCCTGCTGAGTGCAGGGTGGCCCACTCCTCTTACTCCTCTCACACTCTCTTCCTTCTAGAGTCTCCAGTGCGTTCCAGCAATCCACACGAGGTCGGCCAACTGGACATCTGTTCTTCTTGTAAACTGACGAGTCATTTTGTGTCAGTCGCCTGTTCTGTCCTTTCTTTGGAGCTTTATCCCTGGGTCGGGGGCGTGGGTCTGGGGATAGTATTTGGTCATCAAAGGTTGCTGCTGCTCTGGTTGCTGGGCACACCTCGCAAGCTGGAGCTGTTTAAGAACCCTGGTCTTAGACATGATGCTTTATTCTATCAGTAACTGTTGACTTAGGAATAAAACAATTTCTCATTCTCCTATAACTTTACTTCCATTTCTGTGCTCTTTTTAAAGTAAATTATGACAAAGTTTTTATGAAACATAGATAGTTGCTACCTCAGACTTTGTTTAGAATAAATTTTGCCTACATACCTATATTTTGTATTTTTAACTCTGACTTTGACAGTGCTAACCTTCCCTGCAATGAGTACTTTGTATCTCTATAAAATGGGTACTAACACTCCTAAGAGGTTAAGGTTCCTGGTTTTTACAGTGGTCTTAGGTTCAGCCCCTAGTATGGGGACACCTTGGTTGGAAACAAAGCATGACAGGGTTGTCATTTGTGTGGACTCCGCAGTGAGATTCCTTTGGTCCAAATACAAGCTGTATTATGTATTAAGTGTGTGACCCTTGTGCATCTTACACTCAGTATCCCTCTGTTCCCTCCTCTATAAGATAGGGCTATAGCATTGATGTGGAGGGTTAAGTGAGTTCACATTTCTAATGTGCTTAGAGAGTGCTGGACACACACTAACAGCCTAAGTGTGTCTTCAGTGTAATGTCCGTGTTTCTCAAGTAGACTTGGAGCAGGTCCAGCTGTGCGGCCAAGTTGTAGTACCTAGCATAAAGCCCAGCATGTAGTTTCCACTTAGAGACTTGTTGACTCGATACATGAATGTATAAATAAATAGCAAGCACTTTATGAAAGCTCATTAGTTCTTTAAATTATTTTTTATTGAATAAATGGTTCTTCTGAGCTCAAGCTCTCTATTCATGGGGTGACTGCTTTTGTTACTGAATTTTCATTGATTTAATTATGATCCATTGTTGATGGCTATAATTCTTTCTGGCTATAGTAGGAGTAGGCAGGAGCTACAAGAAGATTCACTTAAAAATTTCACAGGATGTGGCTTTTGGTTCTGAGTTGTCCACCAAGTCCAATGTATCTAAGACAGTAATGTATGTGGTTTCATTATAATCTGGAAGTTGTCAAATATGCATAGTTTCTGAAATTATGAAAATTCATTACTGTGTGTCTCCTGATGCTTTATTTCAGATGAATTTGTTCTCAATTAGCAGCTAATAGTTGTGGTGAACCCTTAAAATATTTATTGTACTTTGCTTTTAAAATTCCAGACATAAAACCATTCCCACGAAGACCTAAGTTATAAAGGACTCAAAACTGTTTAGTTTGAAATATGTAGTGTGTAGGCTTTTTTGGCTCAGGGGAAAATGTAGATTATGGATGCTCTGAAACCACTGATACTAAGAAAGCAGTTCAAAAAAATTTTTTTTTCAAGTTTATTTATTTAAGCAATCTCTACACCTAATGTGGGGCTTGAACTCATGATCAAGAGCCATAGATAGGTTCACCAGCTGAGCCAGCCAGGAGCCCCAATAGCAGTTCAAATTTTAATCTTCCACTTGCTACTTGTTGGTATTGATAAACAGGTATTTTGCACTCCCTTCTGTGTAGGTTGGACTTAGATTGGAAATGCTCTTGAATGATGTGGTACTTGAGTTTGGCGTCACCCCCAGCAGAGATGCAGGGCATGCCTGTTCTCAGGCTTTGGACTGTGACACTTAGCAGTGCTTCTGAGAGCCACGGCAGACTTCAGTGCAATGGCAGGGGCTGAGAATAGGTGTGCTTATTTCTTTTAACACCCTAATCACCTGGTTAGTGCAGCCTGTGGTCAGAGAAAATTCCTGTTGTTTGTTTAGTAGAATCAGTCTTTGCTGGCCCTGTGGAGTTCCAGGCAGTCCTGGCCCTTGTTATAAGGAACTGTTGCTACATGGCTTATAGGTCCTCTGTTATTAAGTGGTATTTCCCTCATTTTATAAAGTTTCCAGGTTATAACCCTTTTGTCTTTTCCTTCTGGGCATTCCTTTACCCCCAACCTCTCTTATCTTAAGGTTTCTAAAGTAGCAACTGGAATCTTGAGATTAACAACTCCGTCCTGACACCATCTAGGCTTTGGTCTGATTTTTAATATTTAACTTGAATATTCGACTCTTTTTAAAATTACATAGTAGCTTGAGGCACTCTAAAGAGAAGGATTGGTAGGGACTTGCCTCCCACTAGCAGCTGGGGTGCTGCTAGCTTTGAAGATAGAACTAACTCAATCCTTACAACACCAGAAGTTCCACACAGATCCCCTGGGGCATGATGTACCTTTGAATGTATCTCTGTGTGATCCAAGGCAAAAGAGGGGGAGATCAGGGGAATGGGACTCAGCATTTGAACTTATTTTCATATAACAACATCTGTTTTGTAAAGCAAGGTTTACCTGTGCATTGTGGCAGCACACTTCTTTTTTCAATTAACAATAAAGTGTTGGAAGAAGCAGGCAGATGGTAGAGTAGAAGATCCTAAGCTCTCCTTGTCTCAGGGACAAACCAAGCTAGCAAGTACATCTATAAAACTATCTCTGGAAACCACTTGAAGACTGGCAGAACAGATCTCCCCCACTAGTCAAAGAAAGCCACGTTGAAAAGGTAGGAGAGCTAGAGACACTTTTGGGAACCAAACCTCTGACATGACTAACCATAAGTGAGAGGAGCATCATAAGCATGGAGAAAGGACAGGAGCAGACCCCACACGGGGGACCTGCACTGGGAAGATGAAACCTGATAACATCTGGCTTTGAAAACCAGTGGGGCTTAATTGGGGGAACTTTAAAAATCAGTGGGGCTCAACTCTAGGAGAATTAGAGGGCAATAGAAAACTGAGTCCCTACCCTTGAAGAGTCAGCATACCAAATAACTCCGGTCAAGACACAGTGGCTCAGTTGGTTAAGTGTCTACCTTCGGCTCAGGCCATGATCCCAGAGTCTGGGGATCCATACCCACATCAAGCTCCCTGCTGAGTGGGAAGTGTGCTTCTCCCTCTTCCTCTCTCTCTGGCTTGTGCTGTCTCTCTCTCTCTGTCTCTCAAATAAATAAATAAAATCTTAAAAAAAAAAAAAAAAAAAAAAAAGAATACAGCCCAGAAACAGAAGTTTGAAAAAGTTCCAAGGGTACAGGTATATGTGAAGGATATTTGTTGACTAATCTTAGGACATGTGCCAGAGGGGTAGGGATCTTCAGGAGATTTCTCTGGGAACAAAAGGGCTGGTGGGCACTGTTTCTCTTCCTTGCTCCCAGGCTAGATAGCCAGATGGGAGCCAGTGCTAACATTCTTTACCTTGCTAGCATAATGTGTCCTGCCCTGATTATCCCCTGCACATCTGTCCCACCCGACCTGCCCTCCTTGGCAGGCATTCCTCCAAAACAGCTCCTGCACATCCAGTAGGAATCCCTGGCCAGGACTGTCACCACTCCAAATTGATTTCTGCCCTGAAAAGGTTGGGAGATAATTCTGAGTACCAGGGCACCCATAGTTCTCCAGTAGGACTTCTTAGCTGGCTGCACAATGGGCAAGCCCAGCCTTTTAGTGCACCTGCTGTGGCAGAGAGGCTAATTGTAGACAGGCAGGTTGACTCCTGGCCCTTCCCACTAGTGAGCCTATGGTGGCTACAGATGGGCTTCTCAACCGTATGGGGAGCAAACCCTACCCAGCGGCTCCACAGCAAGCAAAGTGGGTCACTGTAGCTCTTGGCTGAAGGCATTTGTAGCTCAGCCATAAGAGGAGGATGCACACAGCCCATATAGGGGATATCCGTGGAACATCTGGTTTTCGCATCTCAGGGTTGGGGGAAGTTGCACTGTAGGGCACCACAAGGACATTACATTCAGGACTAGGAGACATAGCTGACCTACCCAATACATAGAATAAGCACAGAGAGTTAGACAAAATTAGGAGACAGAAGAATATGTTCCAAATAAAAGAACAAGACAAAACTCACAGTAAAAGATCTAAACAAAACCAAGATAAGCAATATGCCTGATAAAGAGTTCAGAGTACTGGTCATAAAGATATTCACTGGGCTTGAGAAAAGAGTAGATGAACTTAGAACTGTAACAAAGAGAAAATATAAAAAAGAACCAGTCATAACTGAAGAATTCAATAAGCAAAATTAAGAATACACTAGAGGGAATCAATAGCAGAGTAGAGGATGCAGAAGAACAGAACAGTGATTTGGAAGATGGGTAATGAAAAGCTAACCAAACCAAACAGCAAAATGAAAAAAGAATAATAAAAAAAATGGGAATAGATTAAGAGAACTTGGTGATATCATCAAGTATAACAAAATTCACATTATAGGGATCCTAAAAGGAAAAGAGATTGAGAGAGAAGGTGGAAAACTTATTTAAAGAAAAAATAGCTGAAAACTTCACTAATGTGGGGAAGGGAACAGACATCCAAGCCCAGGAATATAGAGAAACCCTAACAAGATGAAGCCAAAGAAGTCCATGCCAAGACCTATAATAATCAAAATGGCAAAAATTAATGATAAAGAGAGAATTTTATTTTATTTTTAAGATTTTATTTACTTATTTGACAGAGAGAGGGAGAATACAAGTAGGCAGAGAGGTGGGCAGAGAGAAGGGGAGAAAGCAGGCTCCCCGCTGAGCAGAGAGCCTAATGCAGAGCTTGATCCCAGGACCCTGAGATCATGACCTGAGCTGAAGGCAGAGGCCTAACCCACTGAGCCACCCACGTGCCCCGAGAATTTTAAAAGCAGGAAGAGAAAAGAAAGCAGTTACACGCAAGGGAAATCCCATAAGACTGTCAGATAGTTTTTCAGTAGAAGTTTTGTGGGCCAAAAGAGAGTAGCATTATATATTCAAAGACCTGAAAGGAAAACAAAAAGCAAAAAACAAACCAAACCTACAACCGTGACTGCTCTACTCAGCAAGGCTATCATTCAAATTGAAGGAGAGGTAAAGAATTTCCCAGACTAAAGTGAAAGGAATTCATTACCATGAAACCAGCCTGACAAGGAATGTTAAAGGGAATTCTTTGAGTGGAAAGAGATAGCCATACCTGGAAATAAGAAAATTATGAAAGGAAAAAACTTCACTGGTAAAACCAAACCTATAGTAAAGGTATAATAGAATAGTCACTCATCAAGCCAGTATGGAGGTTAAAACATGAAAGTAATACAATCCATTGTATCTATAAAAATTAGTCAAGGGATACACAGAGTAAAAAGATGTAAACTATGACATCATAAACATACAATGTGAAAGGGTGAGTAAAAATTTTAGTGCTTTTGGAATGTGTCCATATTAAAAATCCATCCACTTAAATACACTGCTATACACAGAAGATGTTATGTATGAACCCAGTGTTAACTACAAATCAAAATCCTGCAATAGAGATGCAAAAAATAAAGAGAAAAGAATCTAAGCAGAGCACTAAAGACAGTAATCTAACCACAATGGAAGAGAACAAGAGAAGAGGAAAGGAATAGAGAACTATTAAAACAACCAGAAAACTGTGAACAAAATGGCAATAAATATGTGCCTATTAATAATTACTTTAAATATAAATGGACTAAATGATCCAATCAAGACATAGGGTGACTAGATTAAAAAACAAAAAACAAAAAACAAAACACCTCCGTATGCTGCCCCCAGGAGACTCTAGACCCAAAGACACTGAAAGTGAAGGGATGAAAAGAGATATTTCATGCAATGGAAATGAGGAAAAAAAACCAAAAAAGCTATGGTGGCTATACTGATTTCAGACAAAATAGACTTTAAAATAAAGACTGCAGCAAGAGACAATGAAGGGGATGACATAATGATGAGGGGATCAATCCAAGAAGAGGATATAACATCTATTCACTCAACATAGGAGCACTTAAACACATAAAACAAATATTAGTATGGGTAAAGGGAGAAATTGACAGTATTATAATAGTAGTAGGGGACTTTATTTACATCAATGAACAGATCATCCAGACAAAATCAACGAGGAAAAAGTGGCTTTGAATGATACATTAAGCCACATGGACCTAACAGATATACGCACAAGAGTCCATCCCCAAACAGCAGAATATATATGCTTTTCAAGTGCACATGGAACATTTTCCAGGGTAGATCACATGTTAGGGCACAAAAAAGTATCAATAAAAAAAGATTGAAATTTCAAGTATGTTTTCTGACCATAGTGGTATGAAACTGGAAATCAGTTGTAAGAAGACAAATGGAAAAAAACACTAACATGTGGAGATTAAACAGTGTGCTCTTGAATAACCAATGGGTCAATGAGTAATCAAAGAGGAAATAAGAAAAACACCTTGAGATAGATGAAAATGAAAACGCAATGGTGGAAAATCTTTGGACACACAGCACAGGCATTTCTTTTTTCTTTCCTTCCTTTCTTTCTTTCTTTTTTTTTTTATTAAGATTTTGTTTATTTATTTGACAGAGAGTGACACAGCGAGAGAGGGAACAGAAGCAGGGGGAGTGGCGGAGGGAGAAGCAGGCTTCCCACCAAGGTGGGAGCCCAATACCGGGCTTGATCATGACCTGAGCTAATGGCAGATGCTTAATGACTGAGCCACCCAGTCACCCCAGCAAAGGCATTTCTAAGAGGGTAGTTTATAAGAACACAGACCTTTCTCAAGGAATAAGAAAAATCTCAAAAAACGTAACCTTACACCTAAAGGAATTAGAAAAAGAACAAAGCTGAAGTTAGTAGGAGGAAGGAAATAATAAAGGTTAGAGAAGAAATAAATGAAATAGACTAAAAAGAAATCAATGAAACCAGGAGCTTGTTCTTTGAAAAGATAAACAAAATTGATTTACCTTTAGCCAGACTCATCAAGAAAAAAGAGAGACAGGACTCAAAAAAAAAAAAAAAATCAGAAATGAAGGAGGAGAAATAGTAGTTGATACCACAGAAATACAAAGAATTATAAAATAATATTATATTCTTTGCCAACAAAGATAAAATTATATGCCAGCAAAATTACTTGCCAACAAACAGCTGAACAATCTAGAAGAAATGGATAAATTCGTAGAAATATGCAATCTTCCAAAACGGCATCAGGAAGAAATAGAAAATAGAAATAGACCAATACTAGTAATGAAATTGAATTGGTAATCAAAAAAGTCCCAACAAACAAAAGTCCGGGGGCAGATGGATTCACAGGTGAATTCTACCAAACATTTAAAGAATTAATACTTATTCTCAAATTATTCCAAAAAATAGAAGAGGAAAGAAAGCTTCTCAATACACTCTACAAGGCCACCATATTACCCTAATATCAAAAGCAGAAAAAGACTCTACAGACCACTATCCCTGATGAACATAGACCTAAAAATCCTCAGCAAGGTATTAGCATACTACATTCAGCAGTACATTAAAAATGTCATTCACCATGATCAAATGGGATTTATTCCAAGGTAAGAATTTATTCCAGTGTAAGAATGGTTCAATATTTGCAAATCAATCAGTGTGATACACCACTTTAACAAAATGAAGGATAAAAATCATATGGTCATCTCCATAGGTATAGAGAAAGCATTTGACGGAATTCAACATCTGTTCTGGATAAAAACTCTTAACAAAGTGGGTTTAGGGGAACATACCTCAACATAATAAAGACCATATATAATACACCCACAGTTAACAGCATACTTAGTGGTGAAAAACTAAGTTCCTCTAAGATCAGGAATAAGACAAAGACATCCACTCTTACCACTTTTACTCAACGTAATATTATAAATCCTACTAGTCATAGCAGTCAGCCATGAAAAAGAAAGAAAAGGCATCCAAATTGGTATGGAAGAAGTAAAACTGTCACTATCGGAAGATGTCATGATACTGTATGTAGAAGATCCTAAAGATGCCACCAGAAAACTGTTAGAAGCAGTAAATGAATTCAATAAAGTCACAAGATATAAAATCAGAGTACAGAAATCTGTTGCATTTCTGCATCTTAATAATGACATGACAGAAAGAGAAATTAAGAAAATTGTTCCATTTACAACTGCACCAAAAAGAGTAAAATACTTAGGATTAAATTTAGCCAAGGAGGTGAAAGACCTGTATTCTGAAGGCTATAAAACATTGATAAATAAATCGAAAACAACATAAACAAGTGGAAAGGTACATCATGCTCATGGATTGGAAGAAGTAATATTGTTAAAATGGCCTCACTACACAAAGCAGTTTACAGATTCAGTGCCATCCCTATCAAAATACCAACAGAATTTTTCACAGTACTATAATAAATAATGTTAAAACTTATATGGAACCATAAAAGACCTCAGTCAAAGCAATTGTAAGAAAGAACAAAATTGGAAGTATCACACTCCCAGATTTCAAGATATACTACAAAGGTATAGTAATCGAAACAGTATGGTACCAACAGAAAAATAGACACATAGCTCAATAGAACAGAATAGAGAGCCCAGAAATAATCCATATCTATATTGACAATTACTTTATGACAAAGGCAAGAATATGCAATGGGAAAAATAGAGT
This sequence comes from Lontra canadensis, assembly GCF_010015895.1. NCBI lineage: Eukaryota > Metazoa > Chordata > Mammalia > Carnivora > Mustelidae > Lontra > Lontra canadensis. Next base: position 10,000,429 of record NW_022631012.1, on the reverse strand, counting down.
GTTTTTAATAAGTGGTGTTGGGAAACTGGGCGGCTACCTGCAAAAGAATGAAACTGGCCCATTTTCTTATACGATACACACACACACACACACATACACGCACACCTTCAAAACAGATTAAGGACTTGAATGTAAGACCTAAGACCATAAAAATCCTAAAAGAAGACATAGACAGTAATCTCTTGGACATTGGCCTTAATAACATTTATAGGTATGACTCCTCAGACAAGGGAAACAAAAGCAAAGATAAACTATTAGGACTCCCATCAAAATAAAAAGCTTTTGCACAGGATACTCAATAAAAAGATGTAAAATATGACATCATACTTAACAAAAAGGCAACCTAGAAAATGGGAGAAGATACAAATGATATATCCAATAAGGAGTTAATATTCAAAATATGTAAAGAACTTGTATAACTCAACATCAAAAAGATTTTTTAAAAATAGGCAGATTCTTGAACATTTTTTTCATGAGACCTGCAGATGGGCAACAACCACATGAAAAGATGCTTAACATCATTAATCATCAGGGAAATGTAAATCAAAACCACACTGAGATACCACTTTATACCTGGCAGAGTATCAAAAAGACAAGAAATGTGGAGAAAAAAATGGGATACCTGGTGGCTCAGTTGGTTACGTATCTGCCTTCAGCTCAGATGAGTCCTGCACTGGGTTCCTTCTCCGCCGGGAGCCTGCTTCTCCCTCTGCCTGCACTGTCGCCGCTCTCCCCACTTGTGCTTGCTTGCTCTCTCTGAAAAATAAATAAATAAAATCTTGTAAAAAAGTTGGGGAAAAGAGAACCCTCATGCAATGTTGGTGGGAATGTAAATTGGTTTTAACTACGGTAGAGAACAGTATGGAGGTTCCTTAAAACATTAAAAATAGAAATACCAATAGTGATTTCACTATTGGATGTTTACCCAAAGAAAACAAATCACTAATTTGAAAAGATATATACACTCCCATGCTTGTTTATACTAGCCAAGATATGGAAGCAACCCAAGTGTCCACTGATAGATGAATGGGTGAAGATGTGGTGTATAGATACAATGCAATATTGCTCAGGCATGGAAAAGAATGAAATTTTGCTATTTACAACAGTATGATTGGATCTAGAGGGTATTTTACTAAGTGAAATAAGTCAGAAAAAGACCAGTACTGCATGACTTTGCTTATATGTGGCATATAAAAACAATACAAGTGAAAAAACAAAAAAATATACCCTTAAGTACAGAGAACAAACTAGTGGTTGCCAAAGGGGAGGCGAGTGGGGTAATGAGTGAAATAGATGAAGGGATTAACAAGTACATACTTCCAGTTACAAGTCACAGGGCTGAAAAGTGCAGCAGAGTCAATAGCATTGTAATACAATTGTATGGCCGCAGATAGGGACTATACTTATGTGGTGAACAGGGAGCAATGAATAAAATTACCAAGTCAGTTTTGTACACTGGAAACTAACATAACAGTGTATATCAGTTATACTTCAATAATACATAGTAACAGTGTGTTAATTCTGCATATCTGAAGCTGATGCTGTAAGACAGTGCCTCTCAATATGACAGCAACGGGTGTGTGTGTAAGTGGGCGTCTACTTTATATAATGAAATAAGCAGTGATGCTTTTCCACAGTATATATGTCAGGTTCTTACCCCCATTCACCTATTTGGTTTCCCCCGGTGGTGAGTGTTGATGAGTTATCTGTGAGCTCTCCTCTGCTTTCCCAAATGGTGTATTTGGGCAATAGTCATGAGTGAGTTGTAGTCATCTGTCATGGATCATAATAACAATAAGAAATAGAACTAATATATAGGGAGGCCTGGGTGGCTCAGTGGGTTAAAGCCTCTGCCTTCGGCTCAGGTCATGATCCCAGGGTCCTGGGATCGAGCCCCACATCGGGCTCTCTGCTCCGCAGGGAGTCTGCTTCCTCCTCTCTCTCTCTGCCTGCCTCTCTGCCTACTTGTAATCTCTGTCTGTCAAATACATAAATCTTAAAAAAAAAAAAAAGAACTAATATATAGAGAACAATTCTGTTGCAGGAGCTTTTTATATGGATTTTTTCCTTTTGTGTTGAGTTAAGGCATTTGCTTGACAATTCTAACAAGATGATATTAGAGTTTGAAATAAAACTCAATACACCATTATACATACATATCTTATATATGTTCATATATATATTTTTTTTTTTTTCAGGTCATGAATCATTCTTTTTCTTGAACTGGGATGGGTTAGGTGGCCTTTATAAATTGATAACAGTGTGTTATATTAGTTCTACAGAAATCAAAGTACTTGATTTATATATGTTTAAAATGCAGGCTAGCACTAACCAATATTATACTTACTGTGTGCCAGACTCCATGCCATTTGCTTTTATTGTATTATTTCATTTAATTTTTGAAAAAGTAAATGGCTTCCAATTTTACCTATCTAATCTAAAGATGAGGAAACGAAGGCATAAGAGAGTTTAAGGAATATGGCGATAGCAGTAGCTGACATTTACCGAGTGCTTGCAACATACCAGACATGTTGTAAATACTTGAAATTGTTAAGTTATTTAATCCTCACAAAATTTCATGAAGCATTTATGATTATCACTATTCATTTTTTAATTTTAAGATTATTTATTTTTAATTTTTTAATTTTTTTAAATTTTTTTAATAAACATATAATGTATTTTTATCCCCAGGAGTACAGGTCTGTGACTCGCCAGGTTTACACACTTCACAGCACTCACCATAGCACACACCCTCCCCATAACACCATAACACCACCTCCTTCTCCCGACCCCCCTCCCTCCATCAACCCTCAGTAAAAGATTATTTATTTTAGCATTTTTAAAGATTTATTTATTTTAGAGTGAGGGAGGGAGGGAGGGAGTACGAACACACGCGTGAATAGGGCGAGGGGTAGAGGGGGAGGAAGAGGGAGAGAGAGAATCTCAACAGTCTCCAGACTGAGTGCAGAACCCAATTCGGGGCTCTGTCCCATGGCCCTGAGATCATGACATTGCTCAACAGACTGAGCTACCCAGGCATCCTTGATTATCACTATTTCCTGGTGAGGAACCTGAGACCTCCAGGTTAGTGACTAGTCCAGGGTCACCCAGGTGGCAGGGCTGAGCTGCCTGACTCATGTTGTGCAGTGACCCTTGAGTAGAGAGGATTTGAACCTAGGTTTTCTGTCTCAACATCTATTTTCCTAGGGCTGTATTTCCTCCAGTTCTTTTTTTTTTTTTTAATTTATTTTATTTTTTTTTTTAAAGATTTTATTTATTTATTTGACAGACAGAGACCACAAGTAGGCAGAGAGGCAGAGAGAGAGGGGGAAGCAGGCTCCCTGCTGAGCAGAGAGCCCGATGCGGGGCTCGATCCCAGGACCCTGGGATCATGACCTGAGCCGAAGGCAGAGGCTTAACCCACTGAGCCACCAAGGCGCCCCTTTTCTCCAGTTCTTAAAGGGGATTTAAAATGATAGTTATCAAAGAGTTTGTTTAGATCAGTGGTTCTCAGTTGGGGGTGGCTTGGACCCCGCCAGGGACACTGCAGTGTCTGCAGACATTTTTGGTTGTCACCACTAGTGAGAGGCTACTGTTGACATCTACTAGGTGGAGGCCAGGGGTTCGGCTAAACACCTGACATGGCAGATGACAACTCCCTCACAAGAAAGGATTATTAGCCCAAAATATCAGTAGTGCTGAGACTGAGAAACCACACAGTATTTTGAGTAGTGCTTTTCTTCTTTTTCTTTTCTTTTCTTTTCTTTTTCTTTTTTTCTTTCTTTCTTTCTGGAGAAATCACTTCCTTTAGTTTAAAATTATGAAGTGGGAAAAGAAAACGGAGTAGAGCTGTTATGAAACTTACAGTAAGGAGGGTCTTGACTTACAGAGCCCTGATCTGTGAGTGGCATCCATTCTTATTTTTAATGTGGTGCTTGAGTGATCTCCTAGGATAACCAATTCCAGGTCAAAGGACCAATCCCCTTCTGGAATGTAGGTAGAGGATCTCTTGAAGTCCATTCATAGCTGACTTTGAAATCCTATATGGAGTGTGTGTCTCTGGACACTGTGTGGTGAACACTTCTTTGTACATAACTTTTTGTGTGCATGGTGTTATGAGAGTGACTTCATAAAAGATCGCTTCTGCCAGAAATCAGAACACAGCAGGTAATGTACTTACTGAAGAGGTAAGAGCATGAGTAATTCTTGTCTCATGAGAAAGATCTAAACTAGTTTATTATAATGATGTAATATTTGGGTGCTTGATTTATCATCCCCATTTTCAATGATGCAAAACCTTAAGGAGTGAACAGGCCATAAAAATTCAAAGTGTGTCTTTGAAGTCCGGCCTTTTCACCTAAGGAATTAAAAATACAACATTTTTGTCTTGATAGATTTCTGTTTGTGGGTGTTGCCACAGATCATGGTTAAGAACTCAACATATGCACTAGTCTAGGGAAGTTTGGGGAAGTTTATTCCATGAGAGTGGTCATAATCTGGGAACACATGATTGGCTCTGGTAACAGGGCAAAAAGTGTCACGGTAAATCTGCAGACTTGGGACCGTAGAAGCGCCGAGAAGATGCACATTCATCTGTCCCTGAGGAGTGGGACCCAGGGTGGGACGGGCTGTGAGGCAGGGGTTGGCCTTTGAACTGGATCTTGTTTTAAGAGAAACTTAAGAGTAGTCCAAGTCAAATACCAGTCTAGGCAAGAGTGTGGCATTTTAGGACATGCTGGGAAAGGGGAGATGGACAGAGATCATTATCTCTGTGAGGATCATGGCTACGGGGTATTGAATAGCTTAGTCTGTGAGGCACTCACTCGTCTAGCAGCTTTATGATGAACTCATTTAATTCTCACAGCAATCTCCTGGGGTTGGTGTTAGGATAACCTTCACATTCTGGAAAACAGACACACCAAGGCCCACCGTCCTGCCTAGGGCTCCCCAGGCTCTTGTGGCCACAGACAGCCCTGGGCAGCAGTCCTTCATGGTTCAGTCTTGGTGGTTCCTTTGTGACCAGGGATTGATGTGAGCAGAGCTGTGCTGCGACTCTGGAGGAAATGCCTTTGATGCAGCTTTCTGCTCCATTAAAGAGGAGCAAATTAGGACTTTTTAAAGAAGAAAACTGGCTCTGTTATACTTGATCTCATAGAAATTCTTGGAAATGTTGTGACCTGAAAACTTGGAGAAGGGTGATTTGAGTTGAACCGGCTGAAGTGATTAATTGGGGCAGTTAAGTATGGAAGTGCAATGACAGACTAAACAAATGGGAATTATTACCACAAAGCTTTCTTCCAGCTCTTTCGAGAGTCAAGCTCAAATTAACCTGGAATCGGTAACTTTTGAGATGAGCCGTGAGAATATAGCAACATCTCTTCCTTCCCTTCCATGGTAGTAGCCCCAGGGCAGGGGTGAGGGATTAGAAGGGGAAGAGGCATCCTTCCTTGCTTTACCATAATTGCTAAGATTACTGTACGCTTATTTCTCTGATTTTGGACTTTATCCCCATCTCCATCCACATGACAGTAATTGACGTCCATGTTTTGGTTGGGGAAGTAACAAGTTAATAGTGTATCAGAAAGTTCTTGACATTTATTTGTGTTTTCTTGTAAGAGATATGTGTGATTTGACCTACAGAAGCTCAAAGAGAATTCCGCTCCCTCCCTTACTTTGTTCATTCATTCATCCCGCATTTACAGAAAGCCAGTCCTTGACCTGAAGAGGTTCATAGTCTAGACTCTGGAGCAAAAAGCAGACATGGGAACCATTAAGTATAGTAGTGGCTGTGAAAAGAAGAGTGTTCATCAGCCCCCAAAAAGGAGGGGCTAGGAGGCAGCCCTTAGTTCTGGGGAGTACTTTCTCTATTTTGCTTCATCCTCTGTCCTCTGCTAACACCCTGCCCTTCAAATCTCTGTGTTTCCCTCTCATCCAGAGTCAGTCTCCCGGGTGAAGCAGCAAGATGGCGGCCAGTCCCTTGCTGCCTCAGTGAGGGTGCATCTCTATTCTTCCTCATGACTCACATGCGCAGAGCCATACTCAAGGCTCTACTATCATCTTCTGATACTGATGAACTTCTGCAGCCTTGTGGCTTTTCTTTTCTCTGTTATCTGTCCCTAGCCACAGAGGTATATCAAAGCATAGGGAATATTGGAAGTATTGTATTGGAAAACGTAGCAAACATAAGCAAATAATTCCACTTTGGGCAAGGGAACATTTTGTCATGCTGGCCATCACCTTGGGTCTGAAATGTAGGTTAATGTATACATTTCTACTTCCTAGGTCTTATTTTGGACTACCTGTTCTCTTAAAAATATACTCTTTGAGTATTGTTCACACCTGATCCTATTAATTTACAGAATGTGGCAGGATCACGGCCCCTAGGGGGAGTGAATGGGGTACCCTAAGAGAGACTGTGATCTTGTCAAATCCTGTACTAACAACCTGTGTGACACACAGAATGATTTCCCTTCTGTAGAAAGGAATTGGGGTAATAGAAATAACAAATTTAGGAAGCAAAAATATCTTTTGTTAAGGTACATTTTTAAACTGCAGTACTTATCTGGAAAACAGATGACATTTCTATCAGAAGAGCTTCAGATTTAAGCAGAATAGTTATTCTGCTTTGAAAAGCCTTATTTCCCTTACTAAACTTATATGATTGCATATTAGAGTTAAAATCCCTAATTCTAAAAAATGCAAGCCAATAGATATATTCTAATATATTTTGTCAAGCGATGGACTACACAAGAAATCCAATCTATTTTAAACTAATTAGTTTAATTAGGAGACAGGCTTGGAGGAGCTGAAAATAGCCCTCCTGCTAGTTGTCTGAGCTCTGTGGTCAGGATTTGTACTCTGCAGGCCTACTCCTTCTGAGGTCATCTCATCTCCTAAATGAGGTTTGAGATACTGAATCGTATTTATCAGTAAATTATGTCCCATTTTTCTACCTTCTTTACTTTTTTATTCCACAGTTATTAAAGCCTTGCTGTGTTCTTCTTACACGTTAATAGATGCTTTATAATTACAACTAAAATGTTGAAGTTGAGTGGTTATATGGATTTTTATTAAAACAAAACCCAAACCTTCTCACTGGAGAAAGGCAAAATAATTGGAAAAAATGAACTCTGGTGGGGAAGTATGGAAAATAGGAACTAGTTATGGTGGGGGAGCAGGGTTAGGGAGGGCTTCTAGGTCTGATAGCCCACCCATGTCTTGAGTGCTTACTGTCTCCCAGGTAAACTGTGAACTCTGTAAAGGCTTTATATGGATCCATTCATTCAATCACCACAAGAACTCTGGAATTGGTACTATTATTATTCCCATATTAAGCATGCAACAACTGAGGCACAAAAAAAAGTGAGGTATCTTGCCCAAGTTTACACAGCTAGTAAGCTGGGGACTGGGTTTGAAATCTAGGTAGTCTGGGGGCAGCCTACAAAAGTCTTGATGGGGGAGCTGACTTGGAATTGCATTTATCCAAGCTCCAATCCCATTTGCTACTTCCCAATCCTGTGATCATGGGTGAAGTTATTTAAACCACCTGAGATCATTTCCCCAACTTGTAAGTGGGTATAATAATACTTAGAGTGTAGAGATGTTGAGAGTTTCAAATAAGACAATGCACGTAAATGGCTTTGTACTTAGAAGGAGTTCAGTGAACATGGCCTTCTCTCCTTGTGGTTTTCTGTCTTGAGGGAATGTAGAGGTAGCTTGCAGCCTTGACTTACCCTGAATGTCTGGTGGTATTCCCAAAATCCTTATAGCTGTGTACAAGTTGCTTAAACACATGTCCCCACACAACCAGACACTTTCTAAGGTTTCTTCTTGCTCTACTCTTGGTTGATTCCAAAGAGAAGTTTATTTTCATAGATTCATGTCCACCTAGTTACATTTTGCTAAGTGTAAGACTGCCCTTGCCGTGGTCCGTCTATTGCACATATGTGAACACAGCTGGCCAAGCATGCTTTCCAGGTAGGGTGAGAGAATTTTCCCTAGCACTTTTGACTTGCTTTTTTTCTTCAGAGAAGATAAATATTTGCTTTTTATCTTTGATTTATTTCTTGGATTAGGATTTTATTTTATTTTATTTTATTTTTTTTTGCCTTAACTGTTAAGAAAGAGGGTAAACAAGTGTAGGGGAAACACTCTCCTTTTCCCTCTTAGGGTCTTTGGATGAGTCTACAAATTAAACTGACAGACACGTTAAAAGAAGAAAAGGAGACACATTTTTATTCATTTTTACGTGCACATGGGAGCACTCACAAGAGAATGAAGACCCAAAAAAGTGACCAGAGCAGAAAGTTTTTATACGTTTTAAATAAGAAAATTAAAAAAAAAAAAACAATAAATTTGTGGAGAATTGATGAGACAAAGGGGTTTGGGTGAGGGGTGGTCAGTTGTGGAGAGGTGACTAGGAAGGTAAGGGATTATTTAACAAGGTTTGTTTGTACAGATTTCTTTTGACTTGACTGCTCATCTCTGGTGATAGAATGTCTTCCTTTCTCTGGGTTCAGGGAGGACATCTTTTACATGGAGTTTTATCTCCTGCTCTCAGGAATAAAAAGGAGGGCCAGCGTGTCCTTTCTTGCACCTGCTGCTTTCCAAGTGTATTTAACTCAGAATAATCCATATGCCAAAGTGGCGTGCTCAGAACTCCTTCCCAAGTCGGAGTGAAAGTGGATTTGTAGTGTCTTTTAATTTTTTTGTTGTTGTTGTTATCGTTGCTGTTGCTGTTTTTTCTTATCATTCTTGGATCCCTAAGGGTTCTAAGAGTAAGCAGTGAACCCTCCCTGAGGTTTTCTCTTCTACAGGATGGTTAGGATACACAGATAAGTTTATGGATTTGAGAATGTGAACCAGGCTTGGATGATGGAGAAGCTCCTCCCGACCCCATCCCCCCTACTCTGTTCTCCCAGATCCCTTTGCTAGCCAAGTCCCTTCTGTACTTAATTGTGAAAGGAAGGTTTTTATGCATTTTGTAAGAAGCGCTTAACAGGAGTATCTGTGTATCCATAGAGATGCCATTTGCTTCATTGAAGGCAACACAGTGCGTACTTGTGACGTGATTCCTTCCGTGTGGTCTGAGGACCACGTGCATGAGGTGAGAATTCTGGCCCACCCCAGATACACTGAATCACAATCAAATTGTCATTATTTGTGGTTTTAAAACCTTCTTTTCATGGGTTGATCAAATTTCTCTTTGATGAAAAGTAGCAGTGCAAACTTGTCACATCATTCAACCTTGTTCAGACCTTGGCACCCACATTTCTGGGGCTAATTTTCTTTCACTGTGGTGTGTCACTACTGGTGAGGACCTGTTTGCCAAAGTTCCCAGTGAGCTCATTGAAGAGCAGTGCTGGGAGAGGTTGGTAAGGGCGCCAGGGAGACCAGAAGTTAGGGGAGGTGAGGCCTGTGGAGTAAGCCAAGGCTGGAACCAAGAATATGTAGTTCGTGGAATTAGATTTAAAGCAGAGGTGGTTGGTGTGTACCCAGGGGAGTTGAGTTCTGCTATCTAAGAGAGCAGACAAAGGAAACGAGAGTCAGATAGGTAGAAGGCAGCTGCAGTAGGAGGTTCTAGTAGGAAAAGGTTGAAGGTGAGGTTATAAGGCCTGACCTTGCCGGAGGGATATTTGGAACTTAATTAGCCTCAGGCCATTTCCTGAAGGTGGTTAAATTATATGACTTGCCAATCTTGCTACTGGAAATTTGTTTGATAATTATATATTTAGACATTGAGTATAATACATTACATGGATTAAGGGTACATATTGCTTACAAGTAAAAGGTAGAATTAAAGAATTCGTTGAGAGCCCAAAAGTACAAAGAACAAGCTGACTTCTGACAATGTGCTATTCTTACTCTAAACTTACTGCCCTGGAATATTCTAGAAAACACAAGAACACATGAGCTCATATCCCAATTTCTAGTGAAGTTGTTTCCAAACTTTGCTGTACACTGGAACCATCTGGGGAAATTTTAAAAAAATAGTGTTGCCTGGTTCCCACCCTCAGATGTTCTGATTGAATCCGTCTGGGGGATGACCTGGACACTGGGATTTTATAAGATCTCCAGCCCCTCAGATTTAGATGAAGAAATTCAGGTCTAGAGAGATTGTGAAGTTTTCCAAGGTCACATGGTTTTAAGAGCAGAGACAGGATTAAATAAACAAAAGTCTCTCGACTCTTAGCTCAGGGTCTAGAAACTACTCCAAGCCTTATAAACAAAGGGAGTTTAAGATAGTGCATTGTCCACAGAGATGACGCAAGAGCTGAGGAGGCACGCTGGAGATGGTGAGGCAACTCAGCTGCAGGAAGCAGCTCTGGCACCCGTAGGGCTGGAGATGATGGGAGCAGGTGGTGCTTCTGGATCAGATGCCACAGATGTCTGGGAGGAAGTTAGAACCATGGTAGGGCTGCGGGGCTGCCTGGCAGGAGCTGAGACTAATAGAGGGAGTTGGAAATGCCCCCTGAAGCAGAGGGGGAGAAGGAGAAGTAGCCTCCCTTCTTTTCTCTTGGCCCACATACTCGAGTCTTGTACAGGCTCTAGTCTTGTATCAGCACTTGCTGTTGGCCAAACCAGTGGGGAAGTGTGGTTCCCTCTAGAGCCGAAGGAGGAATGGATGGACCTCAGTGGTCTTTTTGATCAGGTGACCAGGTTTGTGGTCTTTTCAACGTGCTGAGGTCCTGGTTTGGAGCAGATCTGTTTGGATGCTGCTTTCATAAAGGAGGGTCTTGTGGGAGTTTCTCTGTAAATGTAGGTAGAAGAAGGAACCTTTTTTTTTTTTTTTTTCCCCTTTGAGGAGTAATCATGTTTTTTAAGTAAACTCTTACTTAAGGTGGGTCTCAGACTCACCACCCTATGATCTAGAGTTGCCTGGTCCACCGACTGAGCCAGCCAGGTGCCCCAAAATAATCATATTGAAACAGTTAATATCTTCCATCCATCTTCATAAGGAGTATGACTGAAAGGTTTAATAGAGCTGTGCACCTTTTCATTAATATCCTCTTTCTGCTTTACTTCAGGCCCATCTCTCTCTCCCATTCAGCATATTTACATCTTTACAGCCCTTGTGTTTAAAATGTAAATAGGTTTAAAAAGATCCATTGGTAATCTTATCTGTAATTAAATATCTGTACCTTTGAGGACTGGTTACTTTTTCTAGACATATCACCTGAAGCCTAATGATCCCATGTCTATATGTGCAATGACACATTTTGCTTTAGTATTTAATTTTAAGGCATTTTTAAAGAAGAATGGAATTCTAGTACACTGCATTTTATTTGTTCTGCCTGATGGGCCAAGCACTTGGCGCCCAGCGGAGCTAAGCCACAGGTCCCGCTGTTCTAACGGTAGCTCCCTGTAGTGCGCAGCATTCTTTAGACTTGGATAATGTGTCTGATGTCATAAAAGGAGGGTTATTAAAATAAATATAGTATCATATTTTCATTCTAGTGGCTTTCTGATTAATTCCATCATATATGCATACCTGATGCTTTTTTAATGAATGGAGATAGCAAAGGGGCTTTAGGTAGTGATACCGAAGGTGGCAAGGGTGTTTTTGACAGCCCACGCCCACCTGACCCCAGTATCATCCCTTGGTGTTTCTGTAGGTCACGTTCTGAAGACCTGTGTCTGTTTCAGCCTACCTTACTGAACTGCTGGGAGAGTAATTAAACACGAAGACGTGTCCCTGTTTTGAGAAAGACGCTATTTAAACACTTAGAGATTAAGTGCTTTCCCCCAAGGCTACCAGCAAGGGGGCTGGAGGGGCAGGGTTAGAACTGGTTGCTCATTTCTAGCTTTTCGCTGGAATTGCCAACTACAGATCCCAGTAATGTGTTCTGACTTTCTTTTCCCCCAGAGTTAATGTGCGGTTAATGGTAGCTGTTATAATCAAAAAGAATGCGCAGGCCCGGGATTCATGGCTTCCCTCAATCTGCGCCTCTGCCCAGCCATGAGATTGGACAGGGAGGCCGCTCAGGATGCGGCTGTCATCCCTCAGTTAATTGGAATGTTTTTAGTATTTGGGAGATTTTATATTTTATCATCATACTGGAATTATTAATGGTTAACTATTAGATACGATAAATCTCAAAACTAAAAACTTTGTACTCTTACCTAATTTTTTAAAAGTCCATGTCATGAACGCTGGTGAATATGGCATAGTCTTAGGATGACTTGACTCCTGTTGTCTAGTCCTAACAGAGACATTGGGTTCCACAGCATGGAACAAATTCTTTCCAAAGTATACAAGGGTGCTAGATAATGGCACAACACCAAATCCCCCAGACTGTGTTATGCAATATAAATATATTATAATATATATAATATATACTACATTAATATATATTATAACACAATATAAAAACAGAATGAAAACATTTTGTTTCAGGAAGCTGCTGACTCTCCATATCCTGTACAGTTGTGTGTGACTGAGTGTGTGCGTGACTGGGTATAATTATTATTTTTTTAAACATGAGGAGGTTCAACAATGGTGCTATAGAGGGTGTACCAGTAAGATGGGGAAGACAGAATTTACATGAAAGAGCCAGAAAGCTCATCATAAGAGTGATGTTTATAGGATAAATCTTGTCTTTTATAGGACATAGAGAAGATAAAAAGCTGTTTTATGATGGTTAATTCTGCTCCGATTACAACATTATTTAAAACTGAGAGAATCTTTTAAAAAATTGAATTTTCTTTTTTCCATCTACCTTAATTGCTTTATGGCGTTTTTATTCATTGTAGGCAATGAATTGTCCACAGATAAATGGAAGTGTTGATAGACACTCTCACTTTGGAGTTCTTCTGTAATCGGAATGTGAAGATATTTGGATTGCTTTATGAGGACATTTAAATACAAGAAGGAGCTTTTTATGTTTCGGATTGAAAGCAAAGAAAGCCACTTCACCGGAGTCTAAATTCATTCTGTAAAGCCCCGAATTACTAAAATGGAGTTCATTCAGCTCAAACATAATCAGTCGTTTTCTCATTTGCTCTGAGGGAGAAGAGCAGGCCCTGGGTCATCTTGCATGGTTTTTTACTTGCTCATACCCTTCTCCTAATACTCTGAGGGAGGGTGTTCATGAGAATTATTGTGGTATTGATTGAGGTGGGAGAAAACCCACTGTAACAAGTCATGGTATCTGACTTCAGAACACATACCAGTTGCTTCTTCTGTTGTGTAGACTTGGTGAGTGGATGTAGGCTCTCCTGGTCATGTCAGATTTAGAATTCTTTTTTTTTTTTTTTAATTTTATTTATTTATTTGAGAGAGAGAGAGATCACAATTAGGCAGAGAGGAAGGCAGAGAGAGAGAGGGGGAAGCAGGCTCCCCGCCTAGCAGAGAGCCCGATGTGGGGCTTGATCCCAGGACCCTGAGGTCATGACCTGAGCCGAAGGCAGAGGCTTAACCCACTGAGCCACCCAGTTGCCCCAGATTTAGAATTCTTTCACACAGAACACAGTAAACAATATGTGGGAGAGACAGGAACCCATTTGTCATATGTTTAATGAGAAAAAGCTGGCCTGTAATAACGCAATGGTTTTTTAATATCAAGGATGCTGAGACTTCTGGCGTAAGCAAGTAACCTGTGTATTTAATTCGAGGACTGAATCATAAGAACTCATCTCAGGGAAGCCCTCACCATTGTTTAGCGCTGGATTTTTTGCTTTGGTTCCTACAGAAACTTTCATCTCCCAGTATTTGAAATGCAAATATCTCCATTGGGCTTTTGGTTTCTTTCATGGTTTTCAAAGGCACTGCATCATTATATTTGGTAATTTCATTTACTTTGCATAATTGTTCCTAATCTTTATTTTTAAATTAAATCTTATTGTAGAATACATCAGTAAAAGGTGCTTTTTCCATTTCCCACTTGAAATATATCACTTAAAATGGATTCCCAAGTTTACTTTAAAAATACGTAAATTGGAAGAAAATTCCATCCCCCCCCATGAAGAACAGTCCCTGCAGAAAGATTTTTCTTTCTCTTTTTTTTAAATTAGAATCATTATATTTAAAATTGGAAATTATCTACTCAGGTCTCCTCCTATGCAGAAGTCTTTAAGCTCTGGTTTCCAGAGGACATAGGAGGTTGGGACATCCTGTACGTCAATCTAAAAATCCCCTGTTCCTTCAGCATCCCTCCTAAACTGTGATTTCCAGTTGGCTCGTGGCTTTGGTTTTTTTCTTTCTCAAACTATTTGGGATGCCACATTAAAAAAAGCAAAAAAAAAAAAAAAAACAAAAAACAAAACCCCAAAATAAAACAAAAACCATCACAGATGTGATTAGATTTGAATATGGTAAGACTAGATAAGTATTGATGAAGCCTCACTATATTGCTTAGGGAAGGACTCATGCAAGTGAGACCAATGGAGGCTTTGGATTGTACTCTTTGCCCTTAAGGTGTTGCATGTACAGTGGTTGGGGTAACAGCACATGTTCCTGTGGTATAATTAGGGCAGAGTATATGACAGAATCTCATTAGGACATTAGGTGAAAAAATAGGTTAAAAGTTTTAGAAGCAGAAGGGATGGGAAATGTTCACAGGAAAAGAGGGGTAGAGCTGCTAAGATGGAGAACAGAAATATTGATGTGGGAATAGATATTGGAGCAGATTTGCAAGGATGCTGGTGTGATTCAACAGTACTCAGTTTGGGGGGGTAGTAGCAATGAGAAGATGGGATAAATAAAATAGGATCAAGAGGTCCTAGGTACCAAGAGGGTTCAAATGCCACAGTGTTGACTCTGAACTTGATGTTGAGGTTCCTGGGGAGTCAGTGTAGGCTTTTTAGCACTTGTGTGACTGGATGAAGGCCATATTTTTGTCCATATTAATCTGTTTTTGTTGTCGAGAATGCCCTGCCACAGGAAGAGACTAGAAGCTGGGAGTCCCATTATAGCTATCATTCAGGGTTCTAGGCACTGAGTGTATGTTCCCTTGAACCATGAAGGTCCAGCTTAGGACAGATGGATCAGAATGGAAGGAATTAAAGAAAAATCAAAAGTATTGTTGGAAATAGTCAATGACAAAAAGAATTTTAATCTCAGATGACCATGATTTTTGGGGCAGATGTCAAGGAAAATGTTGGTGCCTTTGACAGAATGGGAGTATTAGGAAGAGAATTATTATTATTATTATTATTAATTTTTAACTATTTGTTTCATATCTCAGAGCTGAAATATGGAAACATACTAGCTATGTGGTCTTGGGTAAATCATCTCTATATGAGATTCTTCCTGGAGAAAACAGGCATGTGATCTCCTTACCCTAAGATTATGGTTGAGAACCAAATGGAGTGGGAGATGGAGATAGGAACACGACAGTCAAAACAAAACAAAAAGAACTTCAAGGGTTCTACACGCTCAAGATGGTACTACTTCTAAAGGAAGTGGAATGGTAGGAAATAGGAAGGTGGGTTTGATAAGGAATATGAGGTTAAGGTGGGATTACCAAACTATCTGATAGTTTGGTTGCAGGGTGAAACTCTCCAGGTCCATCTTCTGCCCTTTGGCTGAAATCATCTTTCTAAAAACAAATCTGGTCATTTTCTACTCAAAACGGTTTTTACTCTTGTTTCTCATTGTCCACAGCATGAAACTCTACCTGCTGCTCAGTGAGGCCTAAAGGACCATCACATACTGGCCCCTAAATACTTGGAAAAATCATTGTGAACATGATTTAAGTCCCTACTTCGTGGCGGGTATTGTGCTAAGTTCTGAAGATCGGAAGGTTAAGAGGCACGTTCTCCTCCCTCTAGTGGGAGGCGCGCGGCAGTAAGTCCATGATGCAGCAGCTATATAGGGGCTCTAGAAAGAGAAGCAGATGAACACCTAATGCACATATCCTTTCTGGGAATAGAAGGGTGGCTAAATTCAGGGAGGGCTTCCTAGAGGAGGTGCTTGTCCTGTGTGTTTTTTTTTTTTTTTTTTTTTTTCCTTTTGGGAGGGGAGTAAGAGTAGGAGTCAGGGGAAATGAAAGTGTGGTTGGAGGAGGGTGTTTCAAGGGGAGGGTGTTTTTCATTTCCTTTGAATCCTATCACCCAATTACTGTTTCACGTAGAACTTTAGTCATGCTTAGTTTACCTTGACCATTTCTCAAATGTGGGAAAATGGAGATGAGGGAAGGCACTAAAACCAGGGCTCCTCCAGACAGGTATACATAGGGCAACTGAATAACTTATTCAGATTAAGGTACTTTGAGGAGGGGTACCTGGGGGACTCAGTAGGTTAAGTGTCTGCCTTCCGCTCAGGTCATGATCCCAGGGTCCTGGGATTGAGCCCCATGTGGGACTCCCTGCTCAGGGGGGAGCCTGTTTCTCCCTCTGCCTGCCACTCCTGCTTGTGCTCTCTCTCTCTGTCAGATAAATAAATAAAGTCTTTTTTAAAAAAGCACTTTGAGGAGTAAAAGGGGGGTGCTGTTAATAAGTATGTCTGGACCACAAGTGTCAACTGGGAACAGTCTGGGAAAATCAGAATGTTCGGTTGCTCTAGGCAGAGAACTTCCTTCCACTGTGGTGACATGACCATAGCAAAGCCCCTCCTGGCTCTAAGTTAGCTTGTGAGCTGGCTTTGCAGACTCTCCTAGTTGGGCTTCTCTTTGGGATGGGACCACGACCCAGATCTGCAGGCCAGCCTCCTTAGAGACTGGGAGGGCCATGGACTGTGTGTGGAGCTGAGCCAGGTCTCCTCCCCCTGGCCAGGAGAGGCAGCAGTGTTCTGTCTGGATGGGTGGTGGGGATGGGAAACCTGGTGGGCAGCAATCCCAACTTGTCCCTAGTTTCAACAGTAAAGATTGGGTCCTATGGGCTGATTGGGGGTGGGAGATGGGGACTTCCTTTTGGGAATCAGAACCTTGGTTTCTGGTTTGCCACTGGTCAGCTGCTATCCTGGGCAGTCTCTTCCTCCCCATGTCTCATTGTGACTGTGAAAAATGCTTGCAAATGGACACCTTTGCTTATGGATGCTTTCATTTAATTCTCGTTGATGTGGACGCTGATGCCAACGATCAGTCACGGAGGGTCTTTGCCCTGCTCTCTCCTAGTATATAAATGGTGAGAGTCCGACTTTCATGGCTGGGCTGTGGAGAAAGGAGCTGGAAATAACAAGGATAAAGAGGCATTTTCAAATTATATACATGACATGAAAGAGGGTTTTGTTTTAATGATAGGCAGTGAGCTTTTTTTCCCCATTATTATGGTTTTCTTCAGAATTTGTAACAAATTTAATATCTCCAGTTGGGGTTCAATAACTTTAACAGAGAAAAATTGTAATTTTAATAATAAGCACAGGTTGATTGCCTACTTTGTCTTTTATATTAAAATGAATGTTGCAATTATTATGTATTAATACTCAGTAAACTATGCTTCTTTTTCATTTGGAACTAAAAAAGTATTACTTCTAAGCAGGCACACACAATTTATCCTGGTAAATAAAGTAATTCTAAGTGTGCATGTATATGTTTATTATGAAGCCATCTTCCAGAACACACCAAATGGGAAGAGAGGGAAGCTGATTGTCTTTTATTGTGGAGCTGACAGAATGTTTATTAATGGCCATGGATTTGAAATGAGCATCTTACTAAATGGAAGTCTTGGGCCAACCTCTGACCCTTTTGTTTTAAAGGTTTGAGAACAGATAATATGAAAGAATACTAGCTTTTTTCCAGATGGCTGCATGCCTGATGTTCCTTTATGTTTAGCTGTCATTCACATATGAATGCCCAGTGATTATAAGTGTCTCTTTCTCTTTTCTGGACTGAAATGAAACCTTTTATGTGTTGTGTGTTAAAACAGATTAACTGTTTGGCTCATCAGTAGGGAAATTAGAACAATAGCTGCAACTCAATGCTGTAGGAAAAGAATGTCCTTTGGGGCTTGGGGGTTAGGTTCCTAAGCAAATGGTGTATCCAAGTGTCAGGCTTGGGAAGGATGGGTGAGTTACAAAAATTATTCTCCTGAATTTTAATTTTATAACTGCATCTGGATGAGACTGGTAGTATCTTTACAAAGCATGCAGGATTTGGATAGACTCCTCAACTTCTTCTGTTTGGGCCATCATTAATTTCTAGGAGTACCACTGTGCAAGGTGAATTAAAAATGGTATGTTCATATGTAATGATGCATTTTGTCATGAAAGCATAATGTGAAATTACTATATAATGGTTTCCTACCTTTTAGTGTGATAAGGTTGTCTTTTAAAAATACGTATATTTGGTAAGGTTCTCATAATGGATAATTTGAATATCATTTTTTCTACTAATGCAGCAATTTTGTGATCTGAAAAGCAAGTAAGGCAGTCAATTATCATTTAGGTATAGTTGAAATATAGACCTGTCTGGGTGGCAAGAGGGAAACTGGTGACCCCTCAGTGACCCCTGCAGTAAAGGCGATGGAGGAGATGGCCAGAGGCCAGGGATCTCTGAGGGGTCCAACCACGTTCATTTTAAGAAGCTGGAATACTTTTTAAAATGCTCAATTGACTCATATTCTCAGCACTGAGTAGAAAGGCTGGCTCTCCTTTTCCCAGGAAACCCATAGCATGAGTTAAGTATGGTATTTTTAGGACCTAGTGGAAGAAACAAAGTATGTCTCATCCATTTGTTTAATAGGTTGTATGAAAAGATGTGGGGTTTTTTTGGTGATTTTTGTTCTTCATGGAAAAACACACAGGAAGACCTCCTTTGAAAATTGTTTTAATAACAATTGTTTTCTAAAACATCCAATGATGAAAATAAGATTAATCAGCTATTTCACTGTTAACGTCATAGAATATTTTTGATGTTTTAAATATTTTTTAAAGGTTTTTTTTTTTTTTTTGTTTTTTTTTTTTTTTTTTTTTTTTTACTTATTTGAGAAAGAGAAAGGGAAAGAGCAGGAGAGCATAGAGGGAGACAGAGAAGCAGACTCCCTGCTGAGCAGAGAGCCGGACGTGGGACTCGATCCCAGGACCCTGAGATCATGACCTGAGCTGAAGGCAGATGCTTAACCGACTGAGCCACACAGGAACCCCAATATTTTAAATTTTTTTTGTACTTTTTCCATGATTTATGCCCAGTTTTTCCTTTATAACAGCTTTATGGAAATATAATTTACATACCCTATGATTCACTCATTTATAAAGTACTAGTCAGTGCCTTTTAGTAAATTCACAGAGTTGTGCATCTGTTACTACAGGCAATTTTTAGAGTATTTTTTTACACCCCCCAAAAACCCAACTCCTCTTAGCTGTCATCGCTAATCTTCTCGGCCACTGGCGACTCCTAGTCTACTTTCTGTCTCTAGAGGTTTGCCTGTTCTGGACATTTCATATGAATGGAAACAAAGAACCAATATGTGGTCACTTTTAAGGTCCTTCCGTGTTGTAGTATGTATTGGCACTCTTTTTTATATTCTAGAATTTTTAAATTCTATAAATTTATATTTATGTATAAAATATATTCTATAAAATATATTTTACTATAAAATAAAAATATGTTTTTATTTTTTACAAAAATATAAACGTATATTTTTTATATTATATATAATATTCTACGGTATAGATACACTACAATTTGTTTGTTTATTGAGGGACATTATTTGGCTTCATTTATGTTTTGTAGTTAAATACTTAGCACAGGGAGTCATCTCATTTGCCAGACAAGTCAAGAATCAGACATGGCTTCTAACCAAGAGTAATGACTTGCTAACCATGACCAGGCTACTGTAAAACTGTAGTGGTGGCATCAAAGTATTTTAGTGTGAAAATGACCTTATGGAAAACTTTCACTAAAGAACTTATCAGTAGTGCCTTAACTGTTTCTTGAAATCCAAATCTCTGTCATAAGGACCAATATAGATTGTGATGATGTCACTCTATGATGTCACAGAGTTGTCCCGTAACACTTGCCCCCTGAAACAAAGGCCAGAACTGAATAAACAAAAAGGAGTCTAAGACTAAGGAGTTAAAATAAGACTTTATGGAGTTATCCTTGTTAATACATGGGGTTGAGGTCGAATGCTTGTGCTGGAAGATTGAGGTCTCTGCTCAGGTCTGTACACATTACGAAATCATTGTTTTGCTCTTTGATTCATTACCAACTTTTCTTGTGCATTTCAATAAATATAATATCTATAATAGCATCTGTCTAGCATGATGAGAAACAGACAAGGCATAGTTCCTTTGTGTTTTGTTTTGTTTTAAGAGAGGGAGAGAAAGAGAAAGAGAGTCAGGGAGGGGCAGAGGGAGAGAGAGAATCTTAAGCAGGTTCCATGCCCAGTGTGAAGCCCCGCTCGGGGCTTGAGCTTACAACCCTGAGATCACGACTTGAGCTGAAATCAAGAATTGGACACTTAACTGACTGAGGTACCCAGGTGCCTGGTTCTTCTTGTTCCTTCCTTCCTTTCATTTTTTTTTTTTAAAGATTTATTTATTTGTTTGGGGGAGGGGAAGGGCAAAGGGAGAGGGAGAAAGGATCCCAAGAGGACTCCCTGCTAAGTGTGGAGCTAGATGTGGGGCTTGAACTCAGAGCCCTGAGATCGTGACCTGAGCCGAAATCAAGAGTCAGTTACACAACCTAGTGAGCTACCTAGGCACCCCTCCAGTTCTTTAGAATTTACCCAACATACATTCTCACAGGAATAGCAAAGAATTTAGGTGGTCTTCACTCTTAAGTAGGATGTGGAAGGAACCCAGAGAGTGTGACAGTGATCACCATATGTGGAGAACCTGCTGTGTTCAGGAACACGTGTTGTGTACCGAGGCCTCAGGCAGATTTAATCCTTGCAAGCATCCGTTGAGTAAGTATTCTTATGCTCATCCTACAGGTGAACCAGCAAGAGGTAAGTCATTCTGTCCAGCATCCAACATCTAACCAGTAGTGGAGCCAGTGTCTACCCAGGCCGTGGGACCCCAGGGAACCTGCTTTGGATCCCAGTGCCCCTGCATGTCACCTGTAACCCTTGGAATTCCTCACACCCTCTTTCCTTTTCCCCCTGAATTTTATCAGTATGCTTTCTAACCAACAGTAATGTTTGTCTTTCTTTCTTTTACATAGATCTGCTGGTTATTTTATTTTCTGACATACAAAAGCCATGCATAATTGGAGAAAAAGTCAGAAAATATAGTATAAAGAAAAAAACAAAACAAAACACTTGAAACCCTGTAGTGTAGATAGCCCAGAATTAAAGTAAGTGGCCTGAGCTATGATGGTGTTGGTGAAGTGGTCTGATCAGGTGTCTTCATTCATTTTCTTCCACGATCACTGTCTTTAAGTGCAAAACTCTGAGTGTTGCTGGCAGTGACTTGGCTAGAGAAATGTCTGTTCCATAGAGTCGTGAGTCTATCTCCAGAAAGGTCTTCCTCTGAAAATTTCCCCACGTAGTTTGCAAATGTGCCCTTGTGATACAGGGCGCCCGTATGCTGCATCAGGCTGGAAAGGCCAGATTGGCCCCTGGTGTACCTTTGTGACATGGAAGCTTCTGCGGACAAGTTCCCTCAGACTGCCTGCCCGAGATGCCCGAAATGCCTCTCTTTCTGCAATTTCCAGAGGAGAGCAAAATCTAGTCTGTCTCTGTCCTGTCCCCTACCCCTCTCCTCCCGACTGGGAATGCTCCTCTTTCGAAATCTCTCCACGAGGCCAAGCACTGAGCAGATGAGACACTGAGATGGCATCCGAACGTTGTGGCAAGGATGGGCAGCACAGAGGATGGTGTGTTTAAGACGGTGGCTGACCGTTTGACTCTTGCCGCCTCCCCTTGGTGCTGGTGAGATCGCTGCCTGTGTTTGCAGAATGGTGGTGCTGGGGAATGTGGGGACGTGGAAGTTAGGAGCGGGGCGGAAAGAAGCACTTTACAGAAGACCAAGCATTACTGCCGCATATAAAGTGGTGGGAACATTTATATATTTTATCCAATTAAAAACAGTCATTTTATAAGATCTTTTCATCATTTTGGGGCTGAGGAAACGAAGTTTCTGAGAGTCCCGTATCTTTATGTAATGTCACGTGGATCAAATGAGGGTCTATTCCCAGGATCTGACTTGTTTTCACTTTGTCTTATGTTTTGCGATAATGAGAGCCCTGGTCAAATTGAGACTCAGAATTTGGTTTTTAAGGGAAATGAGAGACGGTGTTGCTGTGGGGCTCAGTTTGAATTCTGCAATGAAACAAAGAAATAGGATTGTATTCATTCATTCAGCAAACTTTTTGTTTTTGTTTTATTTCTTTTCTTTTTTTTTTTTTTTGGAGCAACTGATTATTTGCAGGTGCTGTGTGTGGTCCTAGATACTGTGAGCAAGGTGTGTTCTCTTGCCGTGCAGCCCTCTGACTCCCGGGGGTAAAGACATAGAAACAATATAGGACTGTGAGTCTTGTGATGGCTTTTTGATAGAGAATGAATTTCATCAATAATTACCTTTAGAATTATTAAACCAGAAAAAGGAATATAGTCTTTGCTTTTTACTGTCCAATAACCATTATTTCCTCCTTTTTCATTAAAAAAAAACTTTATTGTGAGGAATTTTGCATTTTTGCCAACATTGTGTATCAGCCCACCAAGCCCCTCAAATCATCAACCATCTTTTATTCCTTTTCTGTATATTTTGTTCCTACTTGTTTTCCCTTGTAGGAATGTTAAGAGTCTTGGAGCAGGGTTTTGTGGGTGGTAATGGAACCTTATTGAACATTATTTTCCAAGTAACACCTTGTATCCTTCTACTTTGTCATTCTGGAAACAAAAAATGCATGGCACATGCCTGTTTTTTGAGTTGTTTAGCAGAAAGACAATGAAATGGTTATTTGACTTCCGTGTTCAAGGCTGAATCCTGCTGCTCATAAAGGGTCTGCCTTTTGCTGGCTTTAGAGGATTAGAGGTTTGTTTGCCTGGTGGAAAAAGCGTGTGGAGTGTTCATTGCAAAAAACAAAACAAAACAAAAAAAACAGAAAACGTCAGCACGTAGAAAAACACAGAACACCCTCCAAATAATCTTTCAAGTAAGCGAAGCTTAGCAAGAAATATAATTGCAGAGAACATTTGTTTTTGTGGTTTATATTTATATGTGTGTAAAGGCAGCAATTTCAGGCTTTTAAGGAATTAAGCTGGCTGGAGAATTGGGTATGGGAAATTAACCTGCTTAATTCATTGGCTTGATTTTTGTGATGCTCGTGATCTGTGATGAGGACACTAGTCCATGCTACTGTGTGACGCCTCCACAATTCATTGCTGAGAAGGAAATGATTTTTCCCATGGGGCAGGGGCTGATGCAGGTTTTTTCTGGTAGCTCTCTGAACCAGTGATGCCTAGAGGATAAATAAGAGGTTCACATGAATAAGTTCTCACTAATAAATGCAGCCCTTTAAAAGTCTCCAGGTGTGGATGTTTTTGTATTTGTTGCTAGGAGTTCCCCTGAAAGTGCTTTTTTCCCCACTTATCTTCTCTAGCCAAGGCATTGGAAACTGGGATGATTTTAGCCCTAGAATGTGGAGAAAAGCTCATTGTTTGCATAGGATTATACTGCTAACATGTGGGAATGTGCTTTGCAAACTCATTTCTGTTCTTGAACATCTCCGAGCAGGGTAACACGTGATACTGACCCTCTTCTACCCTGGGTACACAGGCTTCCCTGGGCCAGTGCTCGGTGAGCTGCAACTAGAGCTCATCTTCTTTCCTTCGTTTGTGTCACTGCCTGGAGGAGAGCCTGGCACATTGTAGGCATTTGGCCATTGTTTGAATGGATGTGTGGAAGTGTTCAAAACCAGCTTTTTCCAGGGTGTGCTTTATACAACGTTGGTATTATGAGATCTTTGGAAAATAATTTTATGGACAAATAAGTAGGGAAATGTTAGTCTCTGGTAGAGTCACTGAAGGTTTGAATATGTTTTTGTGACAAAGAAATTGTTTTACCTTTGTTTAATCCAGTGTATAAAATCATATGAGGTGGTGCCTTGCTATCACAGCACATCTGTTAGGGTCCTGCAGAATTACTGTTATGTGTAAGAGCCTTTGGGAGATAGAGCTACAGATGAATAGATTTTCTAGAGTATTTGACATTTACCAGTGAAGACCACCAAATAAAAAATTAAGCTCAGACATTGGCCTCCTGCTTTTGTCTGCTATTAGTTCCTTTACTTCTAGTTTTGGAAAACTCAACTCTCATCTCTCCCCTGATGATTCGGAGTTTACGTTTTCTTTTTGTACTTATTTCCTGGGTTAATCTTCTGTTGGTGCCTTAAAACAAACTTTTTCTCGGGACGCCTGGGTGGCTCAGTGGGGTAAACATCCAGCTCTTGATACCGGCTCAGGTCCTGATCTCAGGGTCATGGGATCAAGCCCTGCATGGGCTCTGCTCAGTGGGGAGCCTGTTGGAGATTCTACACCCCCCCTCTCCCCTCCCCCCGTCCCCTTGAAGTTCTCCTCCTTCCTCTCAGGTAAGTAAATAAATAAATGAGTAAATAAACTCTTTGAAAACGAAGCAAAGCAAACTTTTTCCTGTAAGAATTATACATGTTCAAGTTGGATAATGAAAAAAATATAGATACGTAAAACATACTGTTCTGACAATCTTACGATCGCACTCCAAGAGAGAAGATGTTTGTATGTGGCTGTGTATGTTCTGTGGAGCCAGACTGCCCGGCTTCCAAGCCCGGCTCTTTTACTCACTTGCTGTGTAACTTGGGGCAAGTTGTTTAGCCTCCTGTCTCAATCCCCTCATCTCTAATTTGGGGACAATGATAATGCCCATATAATGGGGTTGTTATGAGGAATAAATAAATGAATATTTATAAAATGTTTGGAACAGTACCTGGCACATATAATTTATATGAGAGGTAAATTAGAGAAAACTGTCCATGCAGGTGTACGTGTGTCCACACAATAGTGCACATCACAGATAACTGACACAGTACACCTCTGTGACCGGGTATTCAGGTGGTTAGATATTTCAGTGATGAACAGCTCTGTCGTGAACACCCATCCCTCAGATTTTCTGCATAGCCGTCCTTATTTCCTTAGATTAATTCCTTTATCTGGACTACTGAATCAGTAGATGTGCATGTTTGTAAAAGTTTGGTACAGACTTTCTACAGAATTTAGTAAGAAATTTAATCAATACCGATCACAACCATGCTTGAGAATGCCGTCTTTTTTCATTTTTGTCAATGTGGAGGGTTAAACATTTTCTCTGCTTAACAGTCCTGCGGTGGGGGCGGTCTGTGTTAGACTGGCTTAGTCAGTAGACTGTGTGATTGTTGACCTTGGGGTTGTGGGTTCAAGCTCCACACTGGGTATAGAGATTATTAAAAAAACAACAACAACAACAACAAAAAACAACTTTGAATTAAAAAAACAGTACTAATGAAGTTGATTTCTGCTGTATGTGTTTCCCCTTTGGTTGTTGTTGTTTATAATTTGAAAGAAAAAAAATAGGCAATAGATAGTTTTTTCTTTGGTTTTTGGGAGAACCAAATACAGACCCTTCCTGTATTTAAGGATTTTAATCCCTTATCGTTTATTGTAAATATCCCCTGCATCCTTTCCCTCCTTTTCCCTGAAGCTCTTTTTCCTGTTTCTTCCATTTGCTTTATTCTTTTACCTGAATTTAGACTTTTATAGCTCTTTTGCTTTGTAGTTCTAGTATAACGTAAGTGAACATTTGCAAAATACCATCGTTAAAACTATCCATAATATCTTGAAAAAAAAAAAAAGCACACAGAGTATGGAGAGTATGGTAAACATTCGTTGAAGAAGGGAATAGGACAATTTTTAAATGAAATTTGTCTATAGAGGAAATATCTGTGAATTTCCTGTTTTGTCCTAGAACTGAATGATGAGTTTGCAGTTTTTAAAAGTAATATCTCAGGGACATCTGGGTGGCTCAGTTGGTTAAGCCTCTGCCTTTGGCTCCTATAAGGCGCTGCCTTTGGTTCAGATCATGATTCCAGGGTCCTGGCATCGAGTCCCACATTGGGCTCCTTGTTCAGCGGGGAGCCTGCTTCTCTCTCTGCCTCTGTCTGACCCTCTGCCTGCTTGTGCTCTCTCTCTCTCCCTGGCAAATAAATAAATACATAAAATCTTTAAAAGTAATATCTCATTCATAGTTCATTCTTTTGTGATGTTGACCAGTACTTTATAAGTCTCTACCATTTAAAAAAAAAATGATTTACTTACTTGAGAGAGACAGCACGAGACAGAGTGAGCATGAGTGTGGGAGGAGGTGGGTAGAGGGCAGAGAGAAAGAGAGTCTCAAGCTGACTTCCAGCTGAGTGTGGAGCCCGATGTAGGACTCAGTCCCATGACACCAATATCATGACCTGAGCCAAAATCAATAGTTGGCCACTTAACCCACTGACCTACCCATGTGTCCTGAGTCTCTAAAATTTTATTTGCTAAATGAGTTACAGGGCATGTGAGACTTATAATATTAAGTGATTGTTTTATATAGACTTACTGAGCTAGATATTTGAATCTTTTTGCCCACTTGTTTAGTTTAAAATAAGATTTTTTTTTAATACATCTATTAATAATGAACTTGAAGTTTTTGTTTTTCCCCCTATTGGATAAGAATAGAGTGGAGAGATTTCTTTCAAAGACTGATCTTTAATCACATTTCCTGGATATAGACCTTAAGACCTTTATTTTATAATAATGGAAGCAAAATATTTGATGCATTGAATCTTCTCATGCATATAACCTCGTTTTCTACTCCATTTATTTGATAATTGTTTCATCATTTCAAATTCAATTTGTAATAGCAATGAACACTCTTTAATATTTTTCTAATAAGGATTAGTTGGAGAGGTTAATATGGTCAGAAATTTAAAGAAGCTCAGAGTCATCTTAATGAGTGTCAGGTAATTAACCTACATGAATAGATTAAAGAAATCAAGCAGGCACGCTGATGGGTTTTCCTTTCAAGTTCAAATTTAGAACATCATCTGTGCATTGGTTAGGTCTTACACATTAGATGGTGATTGCTATATTGTTTTTTAATATATAAAAAACTTAATAGTGAAACATTATTAGAATTCCTCATCAAATTTGATTAATTGAAGAATGATTATGATATGTGATATGAATTTTGAATTCTCATGTGTGAGTGATATTTTTTTAATAAATAGTCTTCTCCAAATGAATTCCTTTTATAAACCGGGAATCAGTGCTTTAATATAGAGAACTCCTCTTACAAGAAAAAAATCATAATGTGAAACTTAAGCCATTCATGGACTGCTTAATTTAGGTCTAAGAAACTTCGTGAAAACGATTGTCACTATTATCCTTGGGATGCTGTTTTTCAAACTGAGTTGAAAAATTATCTATTCCTGTGGTCACTGTAGGATTAAAGGATAAATTCTAGAAGTAATCCTGAGTGCTTCAAAGGCAAGACTTCATTGAAATTATTCGAACAGATAACATTTATCTTCTTCTTAAGGATTTCTAGAAATTTATGGACATGTGTCCTTTGTTTAGTTAATTACAATTGAGTTGATGTAACTATTTGTCTTTGTGGCCCTACTGGAGGTGGTGTGAGAGGTTAGTTGCTATCCTTTTTCTTTCTTTTCTTTTTTTTTTTTTTTTTTGGATGAATTATGCCAATTATAGGTCAGGGAGAGTCTAAAACTAGAGATCATTGGTTTTGAATCCCTTCATTGGGGGGAGGTATTTCTGGTCTTGGGTAAACAGCACCACCTTGGTATAAAATCTGGATTTGTATTTCAGTTCTGCCACTTGTCATTCACTCCTTTAGCCTTACCATTCTGTTTTGTGCAGCGGGAACACAGATTTCGTCATGTGGACAGAATAAATGAGATCTTGCTCTTGAAAATATTTTGTAAATCTAAATAATGCAAATATCAAGTGTTTCATTTTTAACTTCTTTAGGGGAGACTTGGATATGTCCCCTTCAAAATAAATGAACTCATTTCATTTTGACTTAGTTTTCAGTCTTCTATTCTCTTTCTATAAACCCTGCCCAAGAATTTCCTTAAATAGTAGTACAAAGAAACCATGAAAATCTCAAGGGAAGGTAGAATGTTAGAATAAGTTTTATATACACTCTTCCTAATCTGTGAATAATAAAACATCAATTTTGAATTCTTACATGTGACTGATATTTTTTTAATAAATAGAACATGGGATTTAATCTCCACTTTTTGACCTGGTTGTTTCTCATTGTCACAAACTATATGGACAGTTGTCATCACTATACAGCCAACTATTGAAAAGGGAGGCCAAATTAGATCAGTCCATTTTGGGCTCTTGTGTGAACAGCTCTGGGCTGATAGTTGGTGAGATAAATACTAAAAAAGATACACAAAAACCTTTCAACTTCTTAGTCCGGTCAGAAGATGGCATATCTCATGAAAGTCAGAATTAGATAAAGTGTCTCAACCACTCATTTGGTCATTTGGATTTTATAAAATAAATAGTTTCCCCAGCTCTATTGGGGATGGCAAGGAACTGTCTTTTTACCACTTTTTATGGCCACGTTGACCAACACTGTTGTTTGCTCTTAGCAGATGCTCAGTAAATACTTCGAATCAAGCTGTATAACTTAGATAATTACAAATCTCTCTCTACTATTAGAATAACAGTTAACAGGACCGGTATTACTGATGTTAGGTTAATGGCATCCTCTGAAAGGCTAAGGAAAACACATTTAGCTCTCTAAATTATATGGCTGTGTGCTCACTGATTTATCTTTTAAAGTGGTCAATAAAGAGCCTTCTTGCTCAGCACAGGAATGAGGAAGTGCCGCTGCAAACGTCCTTAAATCAGAAAAGTTGAAAATACTGAATCCTTATCATATAACCTGAGGCATCCAAGTTAATTTTCTTTTATGCCTTTATAACTCCTATTTTATTAAATTTGCTGTCTGTCAACCTCTTTGAGAGTTTTCTTGATTTTTTTGGATCTGACTTCCTAATGACACATTTTGTTTTAGGAAGACAGTATTTTAGCTGTGGTTGAAGTAATTTGAAGGGCTTGATTAATTCACCAGTATTACTTGAGGAATCCTCCTAAAAAGTATTTCAGTGGTTACTGTTTGTTAATTTCTCTACTGGGGCGAATTAAGTAGCGATAAGTAATCTGCCAAGTCCGGGTGAGCTGTTTCAATCCCAGAGGACCATTAGGGACAGATGACAAGAACACTGAAAATTTACCCTCGCAGCTTCAGTGGCTTTCTTTAAATCAGGCCTTAAGATATTTGTCATTGTCCTAATCACGATCTGTTGACGAAAGCGTAGAACCTTCAAATGCCTGTTTGGTACATCCTGCTAACTTTGCTTTATAAACGACACTGATTCACCCCTCATACCACTGCTTGTGGCTAATTCCAAAGGGGACTGGGCACAAAAAGAATGTGAAGCATGCAGTGCAAATCCAACAGGAGGGCTGGGAAAACATTTCAGCCTTAGGGCTGCACTTTGTATTGGCGTGGAAGCTCTTCTTCACTTTCTGTTGTTTCCCCCTTAAGAATACGGTGGGTGACTCCGCTTTCTGGGGTAGTTCACCTGGGCACAGGCTGGCGTTCAGTCAGCCTTCTCCTGGGCAAATCCTCGCGTGATTTCCTTTCCCTTGATCTGCTACTCCTGGCACATAGTAGGTACTGTTTGCTGGATGAGTAATAAATATTTATTGAAGAGTATTTGGTTATTTCCATTTATACTTAGCAGCCCCAGAGGATGAGGCTGAGATGACTGTATTTATCATTACTGACCTCATTTTCTAATCTCTGAATATTAACAATGTTCAGAAAGAATATTTGTTTCAGAGGAAACGGTCTACTCTTTGTGCCTTTGACATTCTGAGTGCTTTTCCTCACCACTGAGAATTGGACAAGGGCAATGCTTTGTTCCAAAAGGGGTGGAGGTCATTTTGATATCTTGTATTTAACTCTAAGTATTAATATTCTTTAGATTTCCTTCTGGAATTCTTCATATCAGAAAAAAAAAAGTTTTAATATTAGCTCAGGAAGAAAATATAGTCTGTGCGGTGGTGAGTGGCCCTAGCGCCAAAGCTAAGCTTCTTTAAAATGAAATTTTCCCTTTAAAAGCTGCTTAACCTCCAGTCTTTCCAATAGATACATTTAAAGCTGAAATGTTAATCTGCTCCTGAAACTCATATGCTTTAAACTGCTTCCTGAAACAGGCTCAGAAACTTAAAAAATTTATTTCATATATTTAAAATAATGTTTGATTGAAGTGATACACATATGCAAGTCATTTCAGATTTTTGGGGAGGAGAGAAATTTCACTTCTTTCTGATCTCTCTTTTACTCAAGTGGTACCTGGAGGTAATCTCTGTAGTTTGAGGCAGTCAAGCCAAACCTTTCTCTTCTGAGTGATACGTTTCCCAGGAAGGCTTTTCTTTTTATATCTTCTTTGCTCATCAAGCAGGAACATGTTAATGTTTGGAGCACCTAGGTGGCTCACTGGCTTGAGGGACCAACTCTTGATTCCTGCTCATATCATGGTCTTAGGGTTGTGAGGTGGAGTCCCGTGTAGGGCTCTAATCTCAGCATGGAGTCTGCTTGTCCCTCTCCCTCTGCTCTAACCCCACTTGTGCTCTCTCCCTCCCTCTCTCTCACTCAAATAAATAAATAAAGAATCTTTAAAGCAATAATGTATTAATGGTTAACCGTGAACCTGTGGCTGTCTCAATCCTGACTGCCTATTAGAATCACCTAAACATTTCTCCCAGTGATTGGTTGGGGCTGGGGCTCAGGGTTTGGCCACATTTGAAAGTTTCCTAGGTAGGTGTTTCTCCCTGCACCCAATGTGCAGGATGGCTGTGGAGTGAGCTGGAGATGAGTAACAATGTAGGTTTTTATGTATCACTCATTTTGTGGTGAACCAACCCTTTTGGTTCCATTTTTTTTTTTTTAAAGATTTATTAGAGCGTGCATGAGTGCCCGTGTGCAAGAGCCAAGCGGGGAGGGGGAGAGAGAATCCCAGGCAGACTTCGAGAGCATGGAGCCCATCGTGGGGCTCGATCCCACAACCCCAAGACCACAACCCAGGGGGAAACCAAGAGTCCACACTTAACCAACTGTGCCACCGAGGAGCCCCTGTGTAGATGTTTTGATTCTAATCTCAAACCTTAATGTAAGAAGCACGTGGGGTGGTAGAACTTGGCTAAAAATGCCAGTCTTTGGGGCCAGTGCACAAATTCCAATTCCGCGAAGTGAGGGGCTGAGCATACCATCCAGTGATTTTGATAGAGTTGGTGAACGTCTGTGTTCCTTCAATAAATGTGATGTTCCAGTTACCTATTCCAGCATAACCAAGCACTCCAAAACACATTAACATATTTACATCATTCTATTTCATGGGCCGTGGGTCAAGATTTTGCCATAGTTTGGCTGTAGGATTTTGGTACTGTTCCCTACAGTGTCACCTGGGGTCACTTGGTGATATTCCGCTGGTGGCTGGTCTAAGGGCTTAATCCACATGGCTGGCATCTAGACATACGTCACTGAAAGGCTGGGCTCAGCGGGGCCCCTGCAGGTACTCCTGGGGCTCTCTCTCGACAAAGCCTCTTGGCCATGGATTTGTACTTTCAAGGTGACTCGGGGCTCCTAGTATTTCAAGAGAGCCAGGCAGGAGCTTTGGTGTTTCTGATGATCTAGTGTCATTTCTGCCACGGTCCCTGGGGTCAAGTGAGTCTGTAAGAAAGCCTAGATTTAAGGAGAGGGGAATTAGACTCCTTCAGCTGGAGGAGTAGCAAGGAGCTTGCAGCCATCTGTATCAGCCCCAAACCCCCACACTTATTGCTTTGAGCCTATCACAAACTTTCCTAGTTACTCATTCATCATTACTGGTTACAATCTTACTACAGGGGCTTAATATCTTTCATCTGGTTACTTTCAGCAATTTCTAAAAGGTATCTCTACCTATAGATCAGTGTTCTTTGTTTCATTGTGTACATGGCACAACTAATCTTTTTGAAGCCTGATGCTAATCATGGAACACCCTTTCCTCAGGTGTAAATGGTCTCCTCACCTATTAGTGTAAGGGTTGTGGCAGGAAGTGTTGGTGTGGTGCTTTTACATCAACACAGCTTGGAGTGAGACCGTCTGAGTTCAAGTCCTGCTTCTGGTATTTACTTCCTTTGTGCTTTTAGGCTGTGTACCATAGCTGCCCCTTACTGTTACAGTTTCCCTCTAACAGGTGAAACAACAGCTCAGTGCATTGTGAGAATTCAGAAGTAATATATGTAATGCCCTAAAATGTGTTTGGATAAAATGGTTTTCATTGTTGTTGCTGTTAACATTTTTATGGCAAGACATTCAAGGCCAGCCATGCTCTGTTGCACCTTACGTTTCCAACCTCATTTCCTAGGACCGCTCCTGTAATCCACGCCATGGCCTTGTTCAGCTCTCTCCTGGGCCTTCTGCCTGTCTTCGTGTCTTTTCCATCTTCTGCTCGTGCTGTCATCTGTCAATGAGAAACTGATTTCTCTCCCCCTCTTTTTAGAAAGTGGTTTTACTCCAGGGCTTTAGAAGGTTGCCAATCAGTGGAAACCGGAATTTTGTACCTCATTCCATGACCCAAACATGGCTCTGTTCGGTCCCTCTGATTCTCATGTATGCTCAGGGCAGTGCTACTTCCTGCCCTCCCTAACTTCTGCCTTTGGCTTTCCCACAGTGCTGTGCCTGACCTGTTGGTGTTCAAAATTAGGCATGGCATCAGCAAAGTTCAGGTTTTCTGCAGTAACAGACAGTCTGAAAACCTCCTTGGCGTAGAGCACCTTATTTCTGGGTCATGCCGCCAGCCCCCCGTGGGCCATAGGAGATCTGCTCGTGTTACCATCTGGGGCCCCTGCTGCCGGAGGCTTCATCTCACAGCGTGTTTCCCTGATGACAGAAAGTCAAGAGAAGTGTAAATCCGTGCACTGGCTCTTAAATGCCCACATTTCTCTAGCCAGTTACACGCCCGGTGAGTAGAGCGGCTGCTCCGAATGCCTCCCTGTGTGCACCAGCTCAGGGGAGAGCATTCAGTTTGGGGGAGGCCATCGGCAGGCCTTCAACTCTCTTTCAGATGTGGTTCCGAAGAAAAAAACCAAAAAATCATGTAATAGAGGTTATATTGTGTTTATGGTTTTCCTTAGGAATATTAAAGCCTCAGACATTCTCTCTTTTTCATACATTTCTCTTAAAAAAACAAAAGACTTCTCTTTCCCCTTGGAGGAGTGTGGAGGACACGGACTCCGTCTTTGGTCTTCCCCTCAGGGACCTCCCGCAGGGCTATGCCCTCCAGGCTCTGAGGAGGCTGAATGTGTGCTCGGACAGGAATGTGGGAAGGCTGGTTCTGATCTCTAATGGGGCACACACAAGACTCCATGTCAGATGAGTAGAGATGACTGGTGGACGGAAGGCTCTACTTTCCATAAACGGTAGGCATGGCGGGTTCACTGAAGACCCCCACTGCTGATAATCAGCAGAGATCCTCTGGTATACAGGTGGCGCCACCTTAGATGGCTTCCTATTGACCTTAGCACAATGCCTGTCGCCATGTAAAAGCTGTGCGTTTAGGTCCAGACTTGGAGAGTGGGGGTGAGGAATGGCTGGGTACAGCCCGAAGTTACCCCGGAGAAAGGTTCAGGCTGTGGTCGGGTGGTTCGTTTGGGGTCTCTGAGTGCTCTCTGAGTCTGGACCCCTCTCCACCCTCCAATACCCCTGCCCTTTGATTCTAACCTAAAAACCGGTTAGCAAGACACAGGAGCTAACTCTAGTATGCTAGAACTACCGCCAGGTGACTGTCAGACAGACTCCTGGCCGGAGCCACTTAGTTTTGGGGGGTTCCTAAATTGAGCATGTTTAGTAATTGAAAGTGATAATGATCTTACTGAGTTGGAAAGCTAGTCCATAAACATACTGCTCAGTAGCTCAAATTTAAGGTAGTAACTGAAAGGAAGCTATAGAAGATGCTGGCGACCACATACATGGAACACTGCATTTGCTAAATGCAACAACTGGAAGGTTTTTGTATCCATAATGTCCTCCTTTAAAAAGTTCTAAGAAATACAGACTTCAGGGGTGCCGGGGTGGCTCAGTGGGTTAAGCCGCTGCCTTCGGCTCAGGTCATGATCTCAGGGTCTTGGGATCAAGTCCCGCATCAGGCTCTCTGCTCAGCAGGGAGCCTGCTTCCTTCTCACTCTCTCTGCCTACTTGTGAACTCTCTCTCTCAAATAAATAAATAAAATCTTAAGAAAAAAAAAAAGAAAGAAATACAGACTCCAGGGAAGCCCATAGAGGTTAGGGAATAGCTGTAGATATAAGGATAGCACATAGGGGAACTAGGGTCTTAACCGACTGGTTGACTCTATCAGCCGCGTGGGGCCCTGGTTAACATTTTAAGTGAACAACATTCTCGAAAGGACCACGAATCATGGCTTGTGTATCTACTTGTCATCTGTGAAGGGTCTGGAAAAATAGGCTAAAAGAGGGCAGAAAATTATAAGATGAATAAAATAACACAGTGGCAGCAAAGGCTTTGAGAACCAAGGGAAGGAAGGATGCAGGAGTGGCTGTACCTGGGGGCGTTCATCTGTAGGGAATCCCCAGGGAACTGAAGGGAAGGGTGTCGTCTCCCATTTCTGAGAGGGGAATTAACTCTTCATTGTGCAGTGTTCTGTTCCTTAGAAGTTGTAGGGTAGCTGAATTCAATGACAGAAGGATTGATTCTGTGAACTGTGACCTAGTAATGTAACTTTCATTGTGGGAAAGCCATGGTATTTTTTTTTTCTTTTTTTTTTTAAGACTTGGGCCCCTTTGACCACTGGGACATGTTGTAATCCTCTGTGCAGAAAGATGCACCTGTGTGTGCCATGCTCTGCTTCCTTTCAGGGGTTTAAAGGGTCTCTCCATTTAGAGTCCTGGCAGAACAGGCAAGGGGAAGATTGTAAACTGGTCTGTATCCCCAGCAGCCGGCTGCTTCTTAAGTATCTGGTGATAAAGAGTGGTTGTGTTGGTGGTTGTAGACAGGCAATAGGGGGAATTTGTTTGTTTTTAATTTTAGGCATTTTAAACAGCTCATGCTTGTGTATTTTAAAAATATTTGCTTTAACGCAATGCTAAATATTGTAGGGGGCAAGGACAGTTTACAGTAAAGCACATTTGCTTGGGGAAAAGGTTTCCATGGCTCTCCTCTAGCTGTTCTGTGTTTATAGCCTCCAGAACTTTCACTCTGGCTTTGTTCCCAGGAAGGAAAGCTCTGCCCTTTCCCATTCTTCTACCCTTAGTGTGTGTGGGCGGCTGTGCATCTCCTGCGGGAGGACATTGGGAGTAAAGCTGAGCAGAATGCTCCTTGGCTCCCAGAATCTCAAGCCAAATGGAATTGTTCTGAGTTGGCTGGGTCTTACTTTCTCATGGTTATGCCTGGAAGGAGGTGTGTTTTTGGTGTCATGTATCCTGAAAGCATAACTCTTTATTAGCACAAATAAATCAGTTGGTTGGCTCAGTAGATTTCGAGAGTCCTGGGAACATTTGTGAAGCATTGCATAGGGATGACACTTACCGGGGAAATACTCCGATTATGATTCCCCGACTGGAACATTATCCACTCAATACTCCCCGTGTTGCCCCTGACACCCCCACCCCCATGCACAACACATGTTTGCATGATGGTGATGATATTGAAGGTGAAAGGATTTCAATCTCTAGTTTACACTTCTCAGAATAAGACAGTGGTTGGGGCGCCTGGGTGGCTCAGTGGGTTAAAGCCTCTGCCTTCGGCTTGGGTCATGATTCCAGGGTCCTGGGATGGTGACCCGCATTGGGCTATCTGCTCAGCGGGGAGCCTGCTTCCCTTCCTCTCTCTCTGCCTGCCTCTCTGCTTGCTTGTGATCTCTGTCAAATAAATAAAATCTTAAAAAAAAAAAAAGAATAATACAGTGGTTATCATGTGTTATGTTGTGGATGAAGGGGATGTTTGAAACATTTAAAATAAAAGTATGAGACTGTGTACCTCAATCTGATGCTGTTTCCCTATATTGTAAATAATTCTAGTTAGGATGGAATAATGGTTCTTGCTCTATTGCTCTGGAGTTACACTTCCTTTAAGATAAACCGGTTAAAAGTTACAATTTGTACTTCTGTTTCTGAAGTTAAATTTGAAAGATTTTTGTTTGCTTGTTTTTGGTTTATTTTTTTAGAGAGAGTGGAAGAGTGCACTTGCATGGGGGAGGGGTCAGTGGGGCAGAGGCAGAGAAAGTCCCAAGCAGGCTCCATTCTCAGTGTGGAGCCCGACTCAGGGCTCAGTCTCAGGACCCTGAGATCATGACTTTAACCAAAATCAAGAGTTGGACGTAAAATGGACTGAGCCACCCAGGTGCCCCTAAATGATGGTTTTAAGGTGTTTTCTTCCCTAATAGGCTTTTGTATCTATTTAGAAAATTTTGATTTTGAAAATTGAAAATTGAAAGCATCACGTATCTGACATCAACCTTTTTTAGTCCTTCCAAAACATTTTGCTGAGTGTTTTTAAGTTGGAAAATGGCATCTAGAAAGAATTAAAGTGCCATATTACTAAAAGATGATAAAATCAGGGTGTTCATGTTTGCAACGTGAAACTGAAAGAAACCACGTAAGTAGTTTATCTGCATATTTCTGGCTTCTTGTTCCCTTGTCCCTTTACAGAATCACTTTGACTGTTACTCCACTCCACAACAGGTTGTTTCTCTGGGGAGCAGAAACCCTGGTTTCCCTACCTCTGAGTGTTCTGAGAATAAGAAATGGCTCGTTGGTCCCATCGGTGTTTCGGCAGCCCAACAATTTTGAGTATTTATTTGCATGGCAGTATTGCTATCCTATAAAACTTAATTGATAAATGCTTGAGAATTTGCTGTAAGATTTTTGAAGACCTCAATGATATTTTACAGTTGAGATCAAAATGGCTGTTCCAACATTGCATTTTCCGGCAATGTTGGAAACTTCCCTGGTGCCATCCTTCCAGCTGAAGAGGGTAGAACAGCACCTTGCAGGCAGAGTAATTCTGCAAGCAGAGTAGGGAGGTCTTAAGCAAGGGCTGCCTTGCCCATACTTTGATGTTTTGTAAACACAAAACAATATTTTTATTCTGGCTTCTGACCTGTTGGGGGCTTGGTTAGCTCTGCAATAGCCCAGATGCATCCAAGATTAAAGGAAATGGGCTGGGGAGACTTTACTCCTGGGGCCAGGTAAGAAGTAGCTGGTGTCATTCTGAATGTGCTCCGGATGAAGAAATCCTTGTAGCCCTCTTAGGGTACCCATTTAGAAGCATCCTATTAAAATTTGCTACATAGTTAAAGCTGACATTTTGAACCCTGTCTGAGAAAGTGGGAAACCCTTGTCATGAATAATGCTATGTAGAGCAGTAGATTAGGATTTATACCTTTTATCTTGCTTTCAATTCTAATGTGGCATTCCATTCTCTGTCACTTTAGTTAAAATGTTACTTGGGAAGGCAGAGGTCATTCGGAGATTGTGTTGTGGCATGTAAATAAAACTAAAAGTCTTTGTTTTAAAGTTGTACTGCTTCTCACCCCCATTCTAAGGTAGAGACTGTAAAGACTTTTCTCTGAACGGGATTATAATATGTAGCCTATAAATCAAAAGTAACATGAGGAAAACATTGAAGCAGTCAGATTTTTAAGGTTCTTAATGGAGTTATAGACAGATTAAATTGGAAAAAGTATGCAGTTATTTTAAAATATGCTGATCTGCTTATTTTAATTTCATCTGCATGTATCACGTGTAAAAAGCTTTGCAATACAAGGAACAGGTAACTATATAAATGCAAGCTTACAGGACATAGCAACAATGAATTGAATGAGTTTGTTTCTTTCAAGCCTATTACCTCTTAAACCAGGAGTCTCAGACTCCATTCACTGCAGGGGCTGGACATGTAGAGAAATAAATATGGGCTGTTACATTTTCAACAACGAGATTCTACAAACATATGGGCTATTTCTGATTCTTGAAAGAGGACATCTTCTTGTTTTATCTTTTTCTCATATGTAGGGGTGCAGATGGGGAAATGCGCACTATTTTGTAGCTGCCCCTGTTCATCTTTTGGTTGGTTGTTGCGTAGGTGGAACACAGGCAGTCTCTGGCCAGATTTTTGCTTTAACAAGACGATAACCTGAATTCTTTTGCAGTCTTCCCCGTTTTTAAACAAGAACAGGAACAAACTCTACAGCCCAAACAGCATAGTTCTCCATGTTGGCTTAGCCTATGTGTCCCCAGTTTATGATTCCTGGTGAATTATTGGCTGTCTTTTCTTTCCAGTTATGTCTCATTTAAAGCAAAAATTAGACAAAAAGTTTATTCACACAATTTACAAATGCATTTCTTCAGTCTTAGCTTTTCATAGAGTGGTTTGCGTTGTCAACAAAAATTCATAAATTCTAAAAGTTAACTTTATGTTCCTTTTTTGTTACTTGATATCATTTTAAATGTTTAAATTTTATTTGAAACTAATTGAAGTAAGACATTTAAAACTATGTAATCCAAAGTTTTAAAACAAATATCACCAATTTCATGCCCAGCCTTTCTTACCTATTAGTAGCAGCCACTTTCAACTTCTTTAAATACTTTAAATATTTCTTCTCATTTTGTAGCAAGATGCTTGAGTGAATTTCTTGATTTAAAAACTTCAGATATTTTCAGTTGATCTATTTGTAGATAATGATTTAATTGTTTTTCATTTCTTTCTTTCTTCTATTCACATCTAGTACCTACCCCCGTTCTTCCTGCTTCATTAGTTAACATTTTGGTGAGATCAGTATTCAGTTTGTTTTTTTTAAATATTTATTTATTTATTTATTTATTTATCGACAGAGAGACACACAGTGAGAGAGGGAGCACAAGCAGGAGAAACGGGAGAGGGAGAAGCAGGCTTTCTGCTGAGCAGGGAGCCCCATGCAGGGCTAGATCCCAGGACCCTGGGATCATGACCTGAGCTGAAGGCAAATGCTTAAGGGTTGAGCCACTCAGGTGTATCCCATTTTTTTTATTTGAAGTATAGTTAAGACACAAAGTTATATTAATTTCAGATGTACAACATGGTGATTGGAAAAGTCTATATATTTTGCTCTGCCCCATGCAAGTGTAGCTAACATCTGTCACCATATATCACGTTACAGTACTATTGACTGTATTCCCTACTCTGTCCCTTTATCCTTGTGACTCACTCATTCCATAACTGGAAGCCTGTATTTCCTACTTGCCTTTACCCATTTTGCCCATCCACCCACCCCCACCTCTCTAGTAACCATCAGTTTGTTCTCTGCATTTATGGGTCTGTTTCTCCTTTTTGTTTGTTCACT
Source organism: Lontra canadensis (assembly GCF_010015895.1). Taxonomy (NCBI): domain Eukaryota; kingdom Metazoa; phylum Chordata; class Mammalia; order Carnivora; family Mustelidae; genus Lontra; species Lontra canadensis. Next base: position 9,961,138 of record NW_022631012.1, on the reverse strand, counting down.
TGTCTTGCTTTAAGATCCCACATATCATATGGTATTTGTATTTCTCAGTATAACTTCTTTCACTTAGCCTAATACTCTCTAGGTCCAGCCATATTGTTTCGAAAGGCAAGATCTTATTCTTTTTTAAGGCTGAGTAAATTGTGTGTGTGTGTGTGTGTGTGTGCGTGCACACACATGTGCATGCCTGTGAGGGAGATCAATGCCACATCTTTAGCCATTATCTCTTAGTAGACACTTGGGCTGCCTCCATGTCTTGGCTATTACAAATAGTGCTAAAGTAAACGTAAGGGTGCATGTATCTTTTCAAATTAGTGTTTTGTTTTCTTTTGGTTAATACCCAGTAGCACAATTACTAGATCATCTGGTATTTCTATTTTTAATATTTTGAGGAACCTCTATACTGTTTTCCACAGTGACTGTACAGTTTACATTCCCATCAACAGTGCATGAGAATCGTTCTCTTGATCCTCGCCAATAGGGTTTTTTTTTTTTTTTTTTTTTCTGGCTTTTCTGATAGGTGTGAGATGTTCTCATTGTGGGTTTACATTTCCTTAATTAGTGATGTTGAGCATATTTTCATGTTTGCCATCTGTGTCCTCTTTGGAAGAAATGTCTGTTCGGGTCCCCTGCCCATTTTATTTTCCTGCCCATTTTTATTTTTATTTTTTTAAAAAAGATTTTATTTGACAGAGCAGGAGAGTGAGAGAAAGTACAATTAGAAGGAGCAGCAGAGGGAGAAGCAGGCTCCCCACTGAGCAAGGAGTCCAACTGGGGGGACTCCATCCCAGGACCCTGAGATCATGACCTGAGTTGAAGGCAGACACTTAACCAACTGAGCCACTCAGATGCCTCACCTGCCCATTTTAAATAACATTGTTTGGGGGTGCCTGGCTGCCTCATTGGTAGAACATATGTCTCCTGATCTTGGGATTGTGAGTTTGAGCCCCATGTTGGATGTGGAGATTACTTAAATAAAATCTTTAAAAAATCACATTGCTTCTTTGGTGTTGAGTTTTAGTAATTATTTATATATATTTGATATTAACCCCTTATCAGATATATCATTGGCACATACCTTCTCCCATTCATTAGGTCGCTTTTTTGTTTTGTTGCTGGTTTCCTTCAATGTGCAAAAACTCTTTATTTTGATACATTTTTAATAGTTTATTTTTTTGCTTTTGTTTTGCTTACCTGGGGAGAAATATATAAAAAATTGCTGCTAAGGCTGATGTCAAATTACTGCCTGTGTTTTTCCCCACCCCTAGGATTTTTTTTTCTAATCACTTGCATTTTTAAAAAATTTTATTTATTTATTTATTTATTTACATATAATGTATTATTTGCCCCAGGGGTACAGGTCTGTGAATCATCAGGCTTACATACTTCACAGCACTCACCATAACACATACCCTCCCCAATGTCCCCAGCCACCCTCTCCATATCCCCCCTCCCCTTGGCAACCCTTAGTTTGTTTCGTGAGATTAAGAGTCTCTTATGGTTTGTTTTCCTCCTGATCCCATCTTGTTTCATTTTCTCCTTCCCTACCCCCCCAACCCCCCACTCTGCCTCTCAAATTCCTCATATCAGGGAGATCATATGATAATTGTCTTTCTCTGATTGACCTATTTTGCTCAGCATAATACCCTCTAGTTCCATCCATGTTGTTGCAAAAGGCAAGATTTCGTTTCTTTTGATGGCTGCATAGTATTCCATTGTATATATATACCACATCTTCGTTATCCATTCATCTGTTGATGGACATGTAGGTTCTTTCCATAGTTTGGCTATTGTGGACTTTGCTCCTATAAATATTGGGGTGCACATGCCCCTTCGGATCACCACATTTGTATCTTTAGGATAAATACCCAGTAGTGCAATTGCTGGATCATAGGGTAACTCTATTTTCAACTTTTTGAGGAACCTCAATGCTGTTTTCCAGAGTGGCTGCACCAGCTTCCCTAGGAGTTTTATGGTTTCAAGTCTTGCACTGAGGTCTTTAATCTTTTTTGAGTTTATTTTTGTGTATGGTGTGAAAATTGGTTCAGTTTCCCTGGCACCATTTGTTGAAGAAACTGTCCTTTTGGCATTGTATATTCTTGCTTCCTTTGTCAGAGATTAGTTGACCTTAAGCATAGGTTTATTTCTGGGCTTTTTATTTCATTTTCCAGTGATCTGTGTGTCTGTTTTTGTGCCAGTACCATACTGTTCTGATTACCTCAGCTTTGTAGAATATCTTGAAATCTGGGAGTGTGATACCTCCAAGCTTTGTTCTTTTAAAGATTGCTTTGATTATTCAGGGTCCTTTGTGGCTCCATTAAAAAAAATTTTTTTAAGTTTTTATTTAAATCCCAGTTAGTTAGGGGACTGGCTGGCTCAGTCAGAAGAGCATGCAGCTCTCAGGGTTGGGAGTTCGAGCCCCATGTTGAGTGTAGAGAGGACTTACATAAACTTAAAAAAAAAAAAAATTCCAGTTAGTTGACATACAGTGTTAGTTTAAGGTGTACAATATGCAAATGTTAACATTCATGGGTTTTTTTTTTTTTTAAAGATTTTATTTATTTGACAGAGCAAGAAAGCACAAGCAGGCAGAACAGCAGAGGGAGAGGAAGAGGGAGAAGCAGGCTCCCCACTGAGAAGGGAGTCCAATGTGGGGCTCAATCCCAGGACCCTGGGATCATGACCTGAGCCAAAGGCAGTTGCCTAACTGACTGAGCCACCCAGACGCCCCTTAATATTCAGTTTTTACTGAATTTTTGTTTGACTGTAAAATATAGTTCAAAGCTTGATCCACATAGTGTACTATAATTAAAAATTTTCACTTGTACAAATGTTTTATTTTCCTGGCTTTAATAATGTTTCATTTTGTTTAGTGGTACTCTTCTCAATATATTTCAGACACATCTGGTAGATTTTTGAGAAAGGATTCTTGAGAGATTTTTTGTTTTCGACACTTTGAAAATGTCCTTATACTTCCTTCACACTTGATTACTAAGGTCAGATTCTAGGTTGAAGTCATTCTCCTTCAGATTTTTGGAGAATTTATTTATTTATTTTTGTTTCAGTGTTATTGTGGAAAAAGCCTCTACTTCCCCAGTTTGTATCTATAAACCTTTCCATTTTTTCCCTTCTGATTCTATGAAATTTCATGATGTGTGTGGTTTTTAAAAAGTGGTGGCACTTGGGGCATTTGCTAGAGCTTTTAGGTCTGTAGACATATCCTTCAGTTTTGGGAAACTGTATTTCTGTAACCTCGTTCTGCCCCTCTCCCCCCAGCCACTCCCCAACACACCCACCTCCACACCCACACACACCACCCGACCCCCCACACACAATTTTTCAGGTATTCTTTCTGACTCTTCTCATTTGCATTTGGACTTTCTGGAGTAACTCTAAATTTCTTAATCTGTTTTCCCCCCCTCTTTTTCTGTTCCCTCTGTTATGTTTTCTAAGATCTATTTTTCTGTTGAATTTATTTCTGCCCTCAAATTTTCCGAGATTTATAAATGTTAATTTTTAAGACTGTTTTCATGTGTATGCAGTATTCTCTTCTCCCTGAGGATATTAAAGTCTTTTTGAAGTTTTTTCTCTGTTTACACTATCTGTCTTTTCACAGGATATTTATTTTTCATTTTTATTTGTGTTGGTCTTTGACCTTCATGTTAGAGGATTTCCACACACATAGGGTGAGCCTTACCACCTTTTCATATTTGAGAGAATCTGTGTTCTGGCCTTATTGACTGGTGGTGTTTTTTCTCTGTAGGGTCATTCTGTGTCCCGTTGGGCCTCCTAAATGTGAGAGTCTATAGATTTGTTCTTTTTTTCCTTCAACTAGTTCATTTTCCCATACAGCAGCAGTTTTTACAACTTTGGTCTCCTGGCTCTTTCACTTAAAATTAGAAACTATTAAGGACCTTCTAGACCCATGCTGTTTAATAGAAATACAATACAAATCAAAAATACAAGCTATATATGTGATTTTAAATTTCCTAGTAGCCACTTTAGAGTAAAAGATTGAAATTAATATATTTTACTTAACTCCATGAATCCAAAATACTGTTTCAGCATGTAATCAAGTATAAGAAGTTGAGAAATTTTTCATTCTTTTTTAATGCAAATTCTTTGAAATCCAGTGTATATTTTACACTTACACCATATCTCAAGATCTTCAGACTGGTCATATTTCAAGAGTTCAGTTGCCACATGAGACTAGTTACTGTCTTACTGGACAGTGCAGCGATAGAACTTCCGTTTGTGTGGGTTGTATCTCCCAGTATTTACACACTTGATACTGAAATTGAAATACCCTGCAAATAGTTACTTCATTTAAAAATAATAGTAGTAAACCCATTTTATGTTACCATAGTTATTTTACATAAAAGTTTTTCAAGACAGAATTTGGTAGTGACATTGTCTTACATTTTTGTAAATTTTCATACTGTATAGCTTAATAGAAGACACCTGGATCCTCATGTCTATCTTTGCTTTCAGTCTGTTGCAATTTGCTGTTTTAAATAAAGGAAGAAAATCTGTCCCACTCAGATATGTGGTTGGAAAATGGTGGAGTATTTTAATAGTCTTCCCAGATAACTGTAGATATTTTTTTGCTACTACACCAAAAGTCAACAAGTGGTCTAGTTCTTAAAAGTTAGTTGCAATGGAATCTGAAATCCTGTTAATGGATTTTTCAAATCCATTGGTTTGTCTGGCCCTTTGAATGGATCTTTTACCCATGCATGGATTTGTAACATTTTTGACCTGCATTGGTCATTTGGAAAATACTGGTTGACTGAGTTCTGCCAATCTTTCAGATATTGGCACATTTCATTATACTATGTCAAAATATCATGTTTGCTGATATCACTATCAGTCTAAGTAGAAAAAATCTTCAAGGATGGGAAACTGTCAAGCTCATGGTGATGGATCGAATGTATCCCAAATCCCAATTTTTGCTTGAAAGTTTGACTTTATCATTGGCAGTGAGTATTGTCAGTTGTTATCCTTGAAGTGAGGGGCTCACCGTTTTGCTCATTTAGAAAATTTCTGCCAAATATCCACATCTGAATAACCATGGCGTCTCTACCAGTCTTTTTTTTTTTTTTTTTTTTTGAGGTGAAAAAGGTGTTCTGTTAAAAAAAGGCCAGTGGTTCAGCATGCATGGTAAACAGTAGCATGTGTCCTTTCCCTGGATATCATACTCCTTCAGTGTGCGGTATGCCTCTCATTTTGTGGCATAGGATATTGAAAGGATAGGTGATCAAATGTTGGTTAATAATTTTTACTCTGTCAAGATCTTTACGTGAACTTAGCTTTTTAAAATTTTCTGAATATGAAATGCCAATGAGTATAGTGATAAAATTGTGTGCCATTGTTTGTATTCTTGCTAAGAAACGAGCAGCTTTTCCCACCCATGCCTTTGTACCATGAATGAAAACTTCGACAGTGAAAAAGGCAAATGTCAAAGCATAATGAAAATAGTTTTAGTTTCATAGTCTTTTTGGCCCCTCTGCAGTTTGTGGACCACACTTTGAAAACCACTGCCTTAGACACATTATTCAGAGGCATAACCAGTGTCCAGATTGTTAGAGTGAGCAGTGGACCAGAAGCCTTATTCATTTTTTTTTTTTAAGATTTTATTTATTTATCTGACAGAGAGAGATCACAAGTAGGCAGAGAGGCAGGCAGAGAGAGAGGAGGAAGCAGGCTCCCTGCTGAGCAGAGAGCCCGATGCGGGGCTTGATCCCAGGACTCTGAGATCATGACCTGAGCTGAAGGCAGAGGCTTTTAACCCACTGAGCCACCCAGGAGCCCCAAGCCTTATTCATTTTTAATGTAGATTTTCTCCTCATTTCTTAGTGTTTACTCTTGCTCAGCTGTGTTCCACGTTGCAAAGTACCTATCCCCTGTCCACTGGCTCCTTTACTTTATTTCGCTGTAAAGTAAACCTCAGATTTTGCATTTAGGTTGGGACAGTTGATTGCCTCTGCAGATTGTCAGCCAGTTCTGTTTTCAGGCCTTGCCTCAGCCTCAAGGCACCTGGTGCCTTCAGGACCTGAGTCTTTGCTTCCCTGTTGGCTGCTTTCTCCACTGGCTCAGGTGTCTGCTCTCTTGGCTTTAAGTCAGGTATTACCCTTCGAATGACTTCAGCCTTCCATTTTGCATCACCTTCTCTCATCCGCCGTGGTGATTCCCACTTCCCTGTGTGATTTGATGAATTTTAAGTTCCTTTGTTTTTATGGGGCAGGGCGTTAGGCACAAGAGAGTTGCCAAGAGGAATGCTTATGTTCAACTCACCAGGATTACCTAGAAATCCTCTCCTTTTGGAGTTTGTGTTAGTATGTTCAGGCTGGAATGATAATAGTGCCATAAACTGGGCAGATTATAAGCAATTTTCAGTTTGGTAGGCTAGGAAGTTCAGTATCATGGGTCTAGCAGATTCAGTATCTGGTGAGGGCCCTCTTTTCCCCTGGTGGCTGTCTTCAGTGTCCTCACATGGTCGCAGAAGGGATAAGGGAACTCGGTGGGGCCTCTGTCCTGAGAGCACTAATCCTGTTTGTGAGGCTTCTACCCTCCTGACCCAGGCTTCTTCCAGAGGAAGAATCACATTGGGCATTAGGTTTCCACCTGTGAAGTTTGGGCGGGGACACAAACATTCAGTCAATCCTAGAGTTCAGCTGAAGAAAATCTTATGTGCCCTTCCAGATCCCTACTCCTCTGTATGTGCAAATCCTGTGTACAGTCTTACAGCTCCCTACTGTATTATTTTTATATATCTTTTCAGTGTCTTCATTATGTTTATTATGTTTCAAATGTAAGCATTTTTCAGTAGTGCCACAGGGGGTCAAGTTTCTGATCTGTCCTGCTCTACCCTTCTTTGCGTTCACTGCTTCGCATGCTTTGTCGGTAGTTTGTAGCTGTCATGTTGAATATGCAGGACTTGAGGCGGATGACTGACCAGCAGTTTCACTTTTGTTTCCCAGTGTCCCTTTAAATTTATTCCATGAGGATAGTTCTTCCCAAGGCCTTGAGTGAAATGCAAACAAATCCTAGTACTCTTCCAGTCAATTTGAAATCCTAAAGTGTCTTCCTGTCAGTAGTTAATACAGTCTAGTGTAATAGTCAAAACTTAAAATTTTACTCAGAGTTAATGGTTATGCCCTTAACTCAGGTCAAGTCTGCTCCGAGGAGGTCACTAGGAAGGGGACGAAGGGTACAACTAGCCTTTCTTCTTTTACCTCATTTATTCCCCAGTTTACCCTCAGGTTCCCACACTGTCATTGCTGGAGTATGGAGAGGGAGGGCTGGTAAGTGCGTTTTCTACTGCCACTGGAACAGATTAACACAGAATTATCTGAGGTCTGGATGTGTCAGAGGACAAACCTTGTCTCTCTGGGCTAAAATCAAGGTGCAGCCAGGGCTGCTTTCCTTTCTGGAGTTTGTAGGGTCGAATCTATTACCTTGTCTTTTCCAGTGGGCAGAGACTGCCTGCATTCCCTAGCTCTTGGTTCCATCCTCCATTTTCAAAATAGCTCTCCTGTCACATCACCATCTCTGAATCTTCTTCAACTTCCTCTTTCACTTTAGCAACTTATGATAAAATTAAATTGGGTCCACATGGATAATCTCTCCCATTTTAAAGTCAGCTGACCAGCAGTCTTAGTTTTTTCTGTAGCCTTGATGAATCTTTGAATGAATTAAGACCTGAGGGATTAGGAAATCCTTTCTTGGGGGGTGGGCACTGGTCCGTTACCATAGGCAACAAAACTGGCCACAAGTACTATTGAATACTCTTCATGTGTGCTCTCTTGGATCAGCAGATGATAAATCTGACTCTTGAAAGCTTCTTGACTTCCTCGTGGACCGTCTACCCCTGCACCCTCACTTCCATTGCCGAGAATCTCCCCTGCAGTTGTTGTTCTTGTTGGTTAAGCCTGACTTCTTCAGCTGCTAAGAATCCAGCAGTTAAGACCCTAGCCCTCCAGGGGTTCCTTAGTATACCCACACTACTCTGTGAAGATCCCCAACTAGGAGGTACCCCCCCCTTTTTTCTTGCTGTGGCTAATGGAGTAAAGAGCCATAAAACTGTGTTTTCCATGAGCGCATGCGGTAAGGCCTGAAGGCAGTGGTCTGCATTTCATTTCAGATTGTGTCACCGTAGAGTTGAGAGTCCTCCCCTGGGACGGAGAAGAACACACCATAGCAGCATTCGGTTTGCTGGTACATCAGTGTGCAATATGTGCTGTATCCTCCTGCCCTGAAAGTGTCATCTCTCAACTATTTTTGTTTTTATGTCTTTGTTTCCAAACCTGTCTACATATTTCTCCCTTTAGAAAAAAACAATGGGTAGTTCTTTCAGATTTGTCAGATGTGTCCTCCTCCTTCCCAAGAATCCTCTTTGGGGAAGTTCAGCACTGTCTTACCATTTCTTCTGGAGTGCTTAAAAGGTTAGGGATTGCACTAAGGATGGGGCAGATTCATGCAGTTAAGTGGTACCACCTGCAGCCTCCTGTAGACACCAGCTGGCCTCTTCTGCTCCCACTCTGCTCCCAGCCTGATTCTTTGAAGCTTTCTCCAGCCTGTCATTGCAGATAGCCTGATCCAGTGAGCCTTTCTCTGCCTCGCAACTCTTCTTTTTTCAAGACACCGTTCAAATGCCACCTGCTTCCTGATCCCTGCATAGGCAAAAGCTGGTCACACCCTCTTGGAAGGCATGGAAGAGGTCTTTTTTGGGGTAGATGGACGAGACCCGGTCTGCATAGCAATGTGATCCAAAAAGAAGGCAACTAGCCTGAATGAGTATTCTTTTGGAATACGCCCGACATTTTAAACCACAGAGTCCCAGTTTCCCCAAAGTTGCTTCTTCTGGTCTCTGTAGGAAAGAGGAGAGTGTTTTCTCCTTTATTATCTCTTGTTAAATTGTTTCTTGTCTGAACTACGGTTCTTACTGGGCTGTATTCATATCCCTGGATTTTCACCTGGGATCACAACTAGTTTACTGAGGAAGCAGCGTGTCTTGATGAGTGTGGAGGCGTGGGGTGTACGTAGAGGAAAGGACATGGACTGGGACCCCAGTACCCTGCTCTGGAAACCTAGAACTGCCACTTACTACCAGATAGCCTCTGACAAGTAATTTGTTCTAGTCTGTTTTCACACCTATATAATGATACTTCACTGGGTTGTAGTGAGGATTAAATGAATTAATATGAGTAAAATGCTCTTAGCAAGACTGATCAGCCTTTCAGTGGATGTGGCCATAATCGGGATGATGGTAGGGGTGATGCTACCTGGAAGTTTGAGTCAGGGAACCTATCTCCTAGGTTCCTTTCGGTTAAGGAGTCCTTTCTGATCAACATCTTTTACAATACTGATGCTTACTAATCTCCTTGTAGTGACTTCTGAGGACATTTTTTTGTATTTAATGCAGCCAGAGATATTGGCCTCTTTTGACGTGAGAGAGGGCTTAAGAACTGAATGACACCAGAGAGGAAAGGGAAGGGGAGACTGAACCCCTTTAGTTTCATCTTAAGAGTATCTTGTTTTGCATGTGCTTAACTCCTACACATACTGCTTAATGCTCTTGGAATGTATTTTCCCTTATCGTAATTTTTCTTTTTCTCATTTTGTGTTCATTTCGTAGTTATGCAATAAAAAATCATTTATTCGGGAAAATATTTTTGTTTTATTTTAATTGCTTTTACTTCAGCTTTCTTTTTCTCGCTCAGGACTTGCTTGCCAAGATGTTTCCTGCCCTAAATCCCCTGGATTTCGCATCGGGCTGTGTCCTTTTTGATTGTAGAGAAGCCTTCGCCATCTCCCCCTTCTCTCTTAGCAGAGTGCTGACTCTTGGTTTTGTGGCTCTTCAGCTGGGTTGCAGTCCTGAGACTGGAGAAGGTCAACATTGGACATCACTCTACATTCCAACTGTGTGCCATCCAGTAGTCTTACTGCATGACTGGGGCTGAGCTCATGTCTTCGATTTCCCCGTGTAAGCAGAGGCATGGTCGCAGCAGAATTAATTGGCAGGCGTTTCGTCATCGGCTCTTGGCGGCTGAATCCAGAGCTGTCCCTTTCTGGTCCACTCGTTTCTTAGGCTCAAGACATCCTGTACTTTTGCAAATCTCCAGTATGGCAGTTGTCAGGAGCTTGAAATGGTTGTGTTCATAATGTTCTTTACCATAGGGCAAATGGACATGACCAACGAGATCTAAAGGGCATCTTATGTGGGACTCTAAGTCTAACGCCAGTTAGATGTCTAAGCATTTTACCTGTATTCTAAGTTGACTCATTGATAGGATTAAGCCAGAATTCTTGACTGTAGTCATGTTGCTTTATTTCCACTCTAAGTGCAGCTCCCATCAGAATGTGACTGTGCACAGTCATAAAGTCTTATGAACTGATTTTATTATCGTGCCTGGCATGCCCCCCAAAAGCAATCTGGTTTCCTCCAAAAATTTATATACCTTTTGAAATCCCTACATTGCTTTTATACAAGCCAAAAAAACCCCCAGTCGTACTTGATACATTACTTTATAGAAACGGTCCGGTTTGTAAGTCTTAAGGATGAGCAAGCACTCCATCCCATAGGTTACCAGGCCTGAGACTTCTACTTCACAGGGGAAAGCACCATTAGAGAACTCGTTTTTTGACTTTACAAGTATCTCTCTCCTTAGGTGCAAGGGTTTAAGAACTCTTATTTTTTATTTATTTATTTTTGAAGATTTTATTTATTTATTTGACAGAGCAAAAGAACACAAGCAGGGGTACAGGAGAGGGAGAAGGAGAAGTAGGCTCTCTGCTGAGCAGGGATCCCAACGTGGGGCTCAGTCCCAGGACCCCGGGATCATGACCTGAGCCGAAGGCAGACGCTTAACTGACTGAGCCACCCAGGCACCCTGGGTTTAAAAACTTTTAAGGATTCTCCATCTGTGGCTTGCATGAGGTATTGCTAAATTCCTCACGAAATGGTGTAGCCATTGGCATTGCGTAAGCAGTCCTGCCCTATGGAGGTTACCACGAAGTATGCTGCTTATGAATATTCAGTTAAGTGTGCTTCTAAAATTAATGTGCAAAGACGACATGCCTTGAGTTTTCCATAGATTAATGCAGGGGTTATATATGAGATTTAGCTTAGTATGCTATTCTATTTATCAATTTACTCTCCTTGAGGTATATTAGGATTATTAAGGGTGAATTTGTACTTTAGGTCCACTTCTGTTTTTACTTTTAGAGAAGATATTTCAGTGGAGAAATGAGGATTGAGAAATTAATCTAAGCTTTGCTTCACTGAAGCTACTAACAAAAAAGTCATATCATGTTTTAGTAGTAATTTGTTCTCTTGGTTTATAAGACAGTTTAAATATGTTGGAATGCCATGGGGACACATCTAAAACTGAAAATCATGGAGTGATCAAAGGTATTTGATTAGGTCACAGTGTTTCTGAAGTAAGCCCCTTAAACCACTAGATTAATTAAGCATGTATTAAGCATCTACTATTTTGTAATCTGGGGAGCTAGACGAGGGCACATAGTGAAATAAAATAAACTCTTTATGGCTAAAGCCCCTGGAGACTGTTATACCTCTATTTTTTACCTTTAGTCATTTATTATACTTCACATTTTGTCAACTCATTCATCTTTTTCAAGAGAAAATTGTTTGAAAGCTTCTATTTTTAACCATATTCCTCTTCCCTTCATTTAACATATAACAGAACATTTTCCAAATTTTCAGCTCTCCTCCTTGGTAAAGGTGATGCTTTTTTTTTTTTTTTTTCTTTTGCTCCCTTAACTCTAAATCTATGTGAAATCCCCATAATTTTTTTTTTAAAGATTTTATTTATTTATTTGACAGAGACAGCAGGGAGAGGGGGAACACAACCAGGGGGAGCTGGAGAGGGAGAAGCAGGCACCCCGCTGAGCAAGGAGCACAGGGCGGGGCTGGATCCTGGGATGCTGGGATCATGACCTGAGCTGAAGGCAGACACTTAACAACTGAGTCATCGAGGTGCCCCAAATCTCCCTACTTTTTATACTTACATGACCAATGAATATTTTATGAGCCTTCCCATTAACTGCCAGTATTATCTCTATTCATTTCTGTCAAACTCCATTGTCCTCATTTGTCCCCTGGACCAGCTAAAAGACTGTAAGTATTTTTGGAGGCAGATATGTTTGGTAATTACTTACAAGTAGACTACCGTGAATGGAACCATACTAGAAGGAAGCAGAAGGCTCTGATTTCATGGGAGTCCACTGCCGGATTTGATTTCAGCCCCTGGGCATACCTGTAGAAGTCTGTCTGGATGTTTGATTGAACTTTATTTTCTTTTGTAAAGGCCTCTAATATGTCTTAGTTTACTATGGAAGGATGCTTACTATCATGAAGAAGACTCGGAGAACCCTTTTCATTTGTGTAATTTGTGAACCCTTCCCTGTGTACTTCTTTTTCCATCTCTCCCACCTGCTCACCCCTATTCATACCTACTCATTCTGTTTTTTTTTTTTTTTCTTCTTCTTCTTCTTATCCCTCTATCTCTCTGGATAAATAGTTTAAGTACACCTAGCTACTCAACTTTTGGCTTAGTGTCACAAAAGAGTAGAAGTTATGTCCAGTGACTGAGTCAAGTCCTTAGAGAAGAAGAAAGAATCCTCTAATTGTCTGATGGTGTCGTTTTTTGTTTTTTTTCTTTTTTTAATACAAAAGATAAGAGGGGCAGGAAGCAAAGCAGTCTAAAATCTTGGTACAGAAAAGAAGAATGCCAGCAGAAGGTAACAGTATAGAAATAACAGAGTGTTCTATCAGGATTGTCCAAGTTATTTTTGGGTAGTGACCCCCAATAACATGCCACAGTCCAGTTTTATTTCTTGGTTACTCTGGGTATTCCATGTGAATTGGGAGTGGATTTCTACTCATCTGGTCACCCAGGGACCCTGGCTCACACTGTTCCATCTTGGCACAGCCTTTCCAAACACTGACAGGGAAAAAATACTTTGTTCATTCACATTCTGGCTCCTCCAGGCCACAGCCCAGAAGTGGTGCACCTCCTCTCTGTGCCTTGGCCTAGGCAAGTCACAGCGCCATCCCTTAATGTAGAGAAGACAGGGACGTGCAGTGCTGTCATGGGCCTGGAGGGACCAGAACTGGCATGTCCATGAGCGTACCAACATCTGCCATGAGGTGATACGCTGAAATAATGCTCATGGTGCAAGAAGACAGGAGAAGTCTGTTAAAGCCAGCTCTGAACTCAGGAGCCACCTGCGTCTGTTAACACAAAAAAAATGTGTGGGGCCATGAACTGTAGATTTAGCCCTGTGTCGTACGTTAGCCGGGTAGGGGCCTCCAAGCTCCGTATGTGGGACGGTAGTTGTGGCGTGACTGGAAATCTCCATTCTGGTGTGGCTGAACATGCTGGGGCGACGGGGCAAGTAGAGAAGAATTTGAAGTACTTCCCCGGATTATTCTGAAGGTCTTTTCTCTGTGTTGATAAATTTTGATTTCCTTTATAGCAAATAACATGCATAGCTGTCAGAAACATGGGCACGTGTGGTTTACTGTAACTTAGAGAGGAGAACACTGGTGTTGGACTAGCCCTCCGTAGTGCTCTGGGAATACCTCCTGTTTCACGTGAGTAGATCTGGGTTATTGCCAGGGCAGGCCATTTCCACCCTGCCACACCACAAGCACCTTGAAGGGAAGGACTCCATCCTGTTATTTTCAAAGAGGGTCCTTTAATGGAGCTAACATGATGTCTAATACACATTTGTTAACTCATCTAGTCAAAAGAAATAACTTGATTTTTTTCAAGATATGTTAGAGAAACCATAGGCTATGTTAGTAAGGATAGTCCAGATTGTGCTGCGGTAACAACATCCGTAGCTCTGTGTCCTCACAGAGGTTTATGACTCATTCACAAAGTCTGCTGGGGTCAAAGTGACACCTCTGGGTGGTTTTCTTCTGAGTGTTGGCTCAGCATTCCCTGGATCTCCGTGTCAACACAGGCTTTCATGCTCTTTACAGTAGGGTATAAAAAACCTATAGGGTCAGACTCCAGAAGTTAAATGATTTGGTCCAGAAGTGACACCTGTGAATTGTCTAACTTGATGGTTATTTGCATTGAGTTTCCTTATATATGGCAGGTTATTTCCATCAGTTCCTGGTGGGGAGGAATTAGGATATATTAGAACTTGAACAGCATCTTCTGTACAGGCATAAAAAGCGAATGGTTATCCCCTCCCTTGTCCAGAATTTTTATTCCGCTAGAAGAAGCTATACCTCCCGTACCCCTTCTTCTTTCTTTTTGCAGACCTAGCTCCTCACCCCTTTAAGTTTTGTGGTTCATCCATCTATCCCTTTATCTCTAGGTTCCCCTCTCCAGCACCCAGCATTTGTGACACTTTCGAGAACAGCTGGACATAGGGTTTGGGTTTTCAGGAGGCAGTAGCTGGCTCATATTGGGAACTTCACAATAGGAAGAGAAATGATACTATGAAGTATACGAGCTCTCGAGAACATTTCCATCAGCCCCTAAGTTCTCTCCTGTTTCTTCCTAACTCCTGCCCCTAGAAGGAATACCAGGCTGGTTCTCTCCCTATGGTTAGTTTTGCTTATTTCAGAATTTGATATAAGTGGAATCATATACTATCTATATCTATATCTATTTACACAAGTACATATGCTTTTTCCTTTTTTGGTCTGGCTTCTTTCAATCACCATATTTTTGAGATTCATTCTTGCTGTTCTGTGTATTAATAGGACATTTCTTTTTATTGCTAAGTAGTATCCCGTGATTGTCCTGCAGTGTGTTTCAGTATTCTGCTATCATGTATCTGGGCTCTTTCTAGTTTTTGGCTATTATGACTCACTGATGAGGCTTTTTGCGGACGTAGGTTTTCGTTTCTCTTTGGGAAGTAGCTACAAATAGATTTGTGGGTCATTGGGTAGATATATGTTGATCTTAAAAACAAAACAAAACAAAACAAAAACCCTACTAAACCACAGGCTGCCAAGTGATTGTGCCCTGCTACATACCAAGCAGCGGCGAGTGAGCCTTCCGGACGCTTCACGTGCTCTCCAACATTCGGCACTGTCAGACAGTTCCAGCGGGTGTATGGTGAGATCTGATTAAGGACTTGGACCTTTTATAACCTGTGTGTGGTCCAAATATCGCTTGCACTTAATTTCTCTTTAAAATCTTAAAAAGGATTGTCTGAAATTCTCTGAGCTCATCGCAGGGTAAGAGGATGTCCTTTGCTTCCCTCTACAACAGACAGGGGAAGGTTAGAAAGGCAGTCTGGCAGCCTCAGTTTTTGCAGGGGTGAGAAAGCAAGCAGCTCAGCACCAGGTGACTCAGGCTGGGGCAGAGCTGGATTCTTTGGTAGTATTGGTCCTTTGTGGTGCTGGTTCTAGAATATCTTCTCAGTAACTGTAGTCCCTCCTCCCTCCAACTCTGGTTTGGGTTGTGGACTTACAAAAGCCTTTTACTGACCCTAGCATCCACAGTGGCCTTGTTGGAGTAGGAAATTCCACCTTGTAAGATTTAACACTGAACCCCCCCTATAATCCCCCCCCACAGGTCTCTTCTACACAGATGGTAGGTGTAGCCCCTTCTGTGTTGATACCTCTTGCAGTCTCTCCAGCCACCCCCTGCCCAATCACCTTAAATCAA
This sequence comes from Lontra canadensis, assembly GCF_010015895.1. Lineage (NCBI taxonomy): Eukaryota > Metazoa > Chordata > Mammalia > Carnivora > Mustelidae > Lontra > Lontra canadensis. The sequence continues at coordinate 9,945,479 of NW_022631012.1, read as the reverse complement.
TCTGTACCCCACAGTTGGTCTTGGTGGCCCTTAGGGTGAGAGAATGAGCTCGCAGGATTTTTCTGGGAGCCCCCAACAAACCAGGATGTGTAGCTCCAACCAGACAGCTCTTCAAAGCCCCGACTCGGATAAGGTTACTCCTGGTATTTCAGCCCCAAGGATGGTGTTGAGTTTAAGGGCCATCCCCAACATCTGAGACCTGTACATCAAAATAATAGAATGGGGGCGCCTGGATGGCCCAGTCAGTTCAGCGGCTGACTTTGGACTTTGATTCAGGTCATGATCTCAGGATCCTGGGGTTGAACCCCGACTTGGGCTCTACTTTCAGTGGGGAGTCTGCTTGAGGATTCTCTCTCTCTCTGCTCCTTTCTCATGTTCTCTCTCTCTCTCAAATGATAAATCTTTAAAAAAAAAAGTAAGAAGAATGCTAACCTTACATGTACTTCTTTTTTTTTATTTGAAAAGAATTCCAACTCCAAAAGTACATAGTAGTTATTCAATAAATATTTAGCAAATGGATCACAAAAAGACTGTTAAGTGCTATAATGTAAAAGGATGTAGCATATAATGGAAAATTCAAACAGTAGCTAAAAAAATACTCAAAGCTGTATGGAATATTAACTACAAAGAGGTTTGGTTTAGGAGAATAAAATTACTAAATGAAGGACATCTGCAAATCTATATATAATATATATATTATATATAATATAAAGCTTATATTTATATATAAACTTATGTATAATATAAAATTTATTTATTTATTTATTATATATAAAGAATATATATTTTTTCCTTAGAACTAAGCCAGACACTGAATAACTTACCCATTTTCATGTGTACTTTCTTTCACCTACTTTTTTAAGGCTTTTGAGCACTATGCCTGAGTTCCAGAAGCTGATCTCTTGCATGATATTTCTACTAAATAATACAATCTAGTTCTAAATACCCAGTTTATAATCTCCCTGAATTAATATTGATTGTGTTCCACACATCTTGGGAGTGGAGAAATTAGAATAAATTATTATCTCTTAACTACTAACCTGACCTTTCTCTATTTTTAATATATGCTATTGACTCTGAAATTTTGTATAAACAAAGTAGGATAGTCACTTTGTAGTTTTATTCTGGTAAACACTCCTAGACATCTTTAACTAGATTTTCCTAAAGAGCTTTATATATGCTTTATATGGCCTGTCCCCATTATTTCAAACTGAGGCTTTTTTTGAGTCCGAGAAAAGAGGAGAGGATCATTCAGCTTTCAGAGTTAGACATTACTTGTGCCCGCTCACGTCTATGAACGGTAGTCAGTGAGCTCTTGTGTCGGTAAAGTGTGTCTTACGTCCATCCAGGCGGCTCTTCGATCCTTTGGTGTTTGAACTTGGCAATTTGTGTGATCATTGTTCTAATCACGGTCAGTGTAGCTCTTGCTACTTCATCAGGAGAACTGGTTATTTCCACTCTGACACAGGTCCTAGCAATTCTCTCTCAAAAGCGGGTGAGCTGCGGGAGGTAATGAAGTACACTAATGGTTTCAAACACATAGTGACACTTTGCAAGGGAAATACTTGGCGATGGCCAGGCCAGGGCCCTGTGAAACTCCAGCAGGCCTCCTTTAGCTTCGGTTGAACCATGCGATTTGCAAGATTGGACCACATGAGGATACCTTTCACTTTCTCCCCTTCTCAGTACCATGTATGCAATGTCCACTGACTTGAAAGACCAGACACAGCATATCTGTCCATTGAAATCTTGTACATCCTTTAGGAGCCACTTCTATGAAACCAGCATCATTCTGTTGTATCTGAAATGGTCCCTGACTTCTAATCTCCCATCACCCTCATGTGCTGCTTGTGCGATATTCTTTACTGGGCATATGCAGACCGTTAATTGTGTGGACAACTGTGTATAACTCACTACCTTGATTCCTCAGAAATTCTTTGAGATTAAAAGGTAAAAATAGTTCACATTTTTAGTCTGTGTATTCTGGTTGTTAGATTAAAAAGTTAAGTGGATTACCTCATCTAATCACAGGATTTGATTAGACTATAATATATTTTAGTTTTATTTATGTAATTACATAAGCTGTATTTATGTTATATGTCTATTACATTATTACCATTTCATAGATGATGAAGTAGCTGTAAAGAAGGATACAAGCAGGGCGCCTGGGTGGCTCAGTGGGTTAAGCCGCTGCCGTCGGCTCAGGTCATGATCTCAGGGTCCTGGGATCGAGTCCCGCATCGGGCTCTCTGCTCAGCAGGGAGCCTGCTTCCCTTCCTCTCTCTCTGCCTGCCTCTCTGCCTGCTTGTGATCTCTCTCTGTCAAATAAATAAATAAAATCTTTAAAAAAAAAAAAAAAAGAAGGATACAAGCAACTTGTCCAAGATTGCGTAGTAGTGGCTGGGCCAGTTTCTGAATGCAGACCCTGTAGCGCTTTAACCTTAAACACTGTTTTAGGCTTCATCCTTATGTTCCACAGAGACGAGTGCATATAGTAGATAATCCACATTTGAATCAGTGTCAGAATTTCTTTAATGTATAATGAGAGTGGGTAGAGGCTCAGTAGCTTAAGGTCGAAAAGCACATAAATTCTGTTAAAGCAGGCAAATACAGATATCTGTTTGATTTTTCCCATTCCATCACATTCTTCTTTCATTTGCTTTGGTGCCCCTTCCTCAGAGATGGTAGACTGTACATCTCATCTTCACTTCTGAACTAACGACAGTTCAGATTACTTTTTCATATTGTATACTAGGAGTCAATGGCTGTAATCTTAGATGGTAATTTCATTGAAACAAAAGAGCTCTTTATTTTAAAAATTGCATATTTACAGGAAGCGTCAAAGATGGCACAGAGAGGTGCTGCACAGCACTCTCTCTGTCTCTTCCACTGGGTGAATCGTAGCTGTCATACAGGATCAAAACCGGGAACTTGGCACAGGCAGGAAGTGTGTGTTTAGGACTCCATTATCTTATCACATGTGCAGATTCGTGCGGTCACCACTACAGTCAATATACAGAATTATTCCCTTACCACAAAAATCTCCTTCATGCTACCCCTGTGCGGTCACATCCATACCCTGTGGGCACTCCTCCCTGGCCAGTTGCTTCTTCCTTGTAGCTCATAATCTCTGCTCTCAATGTAATTTCCTCATTCAAGAACGTGTAAATGGATTTAGGTAGTATGTGACCTGTTGAGATTGCCCCCCCTACCCACTGTGTGCAGTGCCTCTGAGATCTATCCAGGTTGCTCCATGTATCAGTAGTTAGCCCTTTTTCTTGTTGCGTAGTATTCCACGGCCTGGATCTACCACAGTTCATGTAGCTCTTTATCCATTGTAGGATCTTATGTTTGCTGCCAGTTTTTAGTTATTACAAATAGAGCTGTTAGGAACACTTGTGTAGAGGTTTTGTGTGAACAATAGGCAAAGCCTTCATTTCTTTCGCACAAAACTCTGGGACTGTTCCTGCAAGGCCTTATGTGAAGCATATGTTTAATTTTTAAACTGTCAAGCTGTTTTCTGGAGTAACTACACAATTTTGTGCTCCCGCGAGCAATGTATGAGAGATCCAGTTTCTCTACATCCTCACCAGCATTTGGTGTCATCAGAATTGTTTCTCTTGTAGCAATTCTGGTAGATGTTCAGTGACCTCTCATTGTAGCCTTCATTTGCATTTCCCTAAGGACTAGAGTTGTTGAACCCTTCTTCATGCGCTGATTTGCCCTCAGTGAAATGTGTCTTCATGTCTTTTGCCCACTGTCTAATTAGATTTTTTTTTTTTACCATTGAGTTTTGAGAGTTATTTATATATTCCAGAGGAGTTCTTGCTCAGATGTACAATTTGCAAATGTTTTCTCCTAGTCTTTAACTTGTTTTTTTGTCCTCATTTTAAGATAGAGGAGAGTCCTTTGCCAGGGGCAATAGTTGGGAATTAAAAAGAAAAAAGATATTGAATGATGCCAGGTCTGCATGTCCCCTACTCTGTGAAAATTCATGGTCCACTGTGTCAGAGAAAGAATGTCATCTCCTGAAGGACCAGCACTGATTGTCTCCAGAGAGAGGCGAGGACCATGTTCGTTTCCGATGTGGCTGGAGAGGGGCATCCACCATTTGTATTACAGAATATTATTATTGCTGCTTAGTGAAAAAAATCACATGGATCCCGGCCAGGATGGGGGATTATTGTCAATTTAGCACACCGAACCTCTTGACAAAGAATCAGCAACGAAGGTAATAAAGAAAAGAGATGACATCGGTACCAGATGATTTCAGACATCTCGTGTCTGCTTCGGTTTTGTTCCTTCTAATTAGATCCCTCTAATTAAAGCAATACATTGCTATTAGCTCCAGGTATATTTATAATACATGCCTTGAAATGACATTTACAGTGAAGACTGATCTAACCTTTGCTTTTGAATAGCTTATTTTATAGATTTTAGCTTTTATTAAATTTCAACCCTCATTTCATAGAGGTTTTTTTCCCCTGCATATACCATAGCATGATGAAAATGCATGTTTTTTTTCCCCAAGTTTACAAGGAGTTATTGATGTGTCATTTATAGTTCTGTTATCTTTCTATAAATTTTGACTGTCAGGGTTATAAATATGCTTAAAATTATAAAATTTCAGTTGAAATTAGTTCAGTTATATTTAGAACATGCTATTTTGAATTATGGAGTAGAAAATTCCAGTTTTCTATATGTAAGATTCATGGGAGCTTTAATATTAATGGCATAAAGATCTTAAAATTTCAGGAAAAACTAAAGTTGGAAAAATTTGGCTAGTTATATAGTACTACTTAGAATTTGATAAGTGAACAAATAGAGATCGTAATCCTCAGAGATGGACAGATTGGGTGGAGTCGGACAATAGGGCAGCAGATTAGTATTTGTGGTCCCTTCCTGTAACTAGAGGGGAAACTGGCATCATGTTATATATTTGGCAAATCAGGTCAGTTAAGTATATTTATATATGAATTCCTGCCATTCTCTTTTCTCTTATTTTTTCCTATGGGCCTATTCCCTGAGAAACAATGTTGCTTATTTAAAAAAAAGTTTTTTTTACAGAGGCACCCATAAACCCAACATGTAGATTCTGTTTGTCAAAACATCTTCTATTTTGATACATTTCAAAGTATAGATATTTGCTATGTAAATCAATTTCAACACTTTTATTTTTAAAACCTGTAAAGTAGAATTCACAAATCTTGTGTACATTAGCTGAGATCTGATAAGTAACTCTAACTGCAGTCAAGTTGTAGAACATAATTGTCACTCCCGGAACTTCCATCATGCCCCTTGGCAATCAGAACCCATCTCCCAGAGATCAGTTTGCCAGTTCTGGAAGTTCATAGAAAAGGAATAATTATATAATCTTTTGTGTCTGGCTTTATTCATTCGGCATAATGTTTTTGTCATCTGTCTGTAATGTGTGTGTGAGGAGTTCCTTTTTATTGATAAGTATTATTTCCTTGTATGAATATATTAGTTTATACTACTGTTGATGGGTACCTCAGATTCAGGGCTTTTAATCACAGGAGATGAATTTTGAAGATTGTAGCTCTACGGTTTCTTATGTAGTTACCTCTGAGCAGCTGCAGTTTTGAAAGCTAACATTTGTATGTAAATTTTGCAAGCTTGATGATTGAATCAGCCTAACTTGGCTGACTTGAGCAAAATTCTTGAGCTTTAATTATTCAATGATTCCTCCCTCTGAAGACCAAACAGTGTTGGTACCTGTTTTCTCCCTTCCCACCACGTCAGGATCATTTTAGGAAATGACATAGCGAAGTCTGTACAGTATTTATGCCATAAGGATGATATCTAAATGCATAAACTTAAAGATTGGGGAAAAAGGCAGAGAGCTCTTCAAAAAATGGTTTTGAAGTTTTTCTGCTGGTCATTATCCTGCAACATCACGAAGAGTCATTTTATTGATGTTCTTAAGCTAACTGCATATTAGCAACTATATTTAAAACTGACCAGTGACATCATTTTTTTGAGCATCTGACACTCACGGTTAGGGAAAGTTGAATTTACTTATAATGCGTCATATTTTTAACACATTTTAATGTAACTAAAACCTTCTTTCCTGCATTTTTTTCAGTCTACTGAGATTACCTGTTTACCCCAGAGACTGCTTTTTTTCAAGTACTTAAAAAAAAAAAAAAGATTTTATTTATTTATTTGTGGGGGAGAGAGAGAGAGAGAGCACACATGAGCGCACATGACCCCGGGGAGGGAGCCTGATCTGGGATGAAATCCAAGGACTCAAGGATCATGACCTGAGCTGAAGGCAGATGCTTAAACAACAGAGCCACCCAGGGGCCCAAGAGACTGGCTTTGAAAATTGTCCTTTAAAAGTTTGAAATGTGGGGCGCCTGGGTGGCTCAGTGGGTTAAGCCGCTGCCTTCGGCTCAGGTCATGATCTCAGGGTCCTGGGATCGAGTCCCACATCGGGCTCTCTGCTCAGTAGGGAGCCTGCTTCCCTCTCTCTCTCTCTCTCTGCCTGCCTCTCTGTCTACTTGTGATTTCTCTCTGTCAAATCAATAAATAAAATCTTAAAAAAAAAAGTTTGAAATGTGCATCAATAGTGTGATTTGCGGATGGGAAATAAATGAAGCACAGTGTCTTGGTGTTTTGACTAAGCGAATTCGGAGAAAGAAGAAATTCTTTTTAAAAGTTTGCTTACTTACTTACATCTTCTCTATACCCAACCCAACATGGGGCTCGAACTCATGGTTTTGCGATGAAGAGTCACATGCTCTTCTGATGGAGCCAGCCAGGTGCCCCTTGTGGTTGTTTTAGAACTGTTTCTTTAGGGCACCTGGGTGGCTCCTTGGGTTAAGCTGTTGCCTTCGGCTCAGGTCATGATCTCAGGGTCCTGGGATCGAGCCCCACATCAGGCTCTCTGCTCAGCAGGGCCCCTGCTCCCCCCTTCCCCTGGCTCTCTGCCTACTTGTGATCTCTGTCAAATAAATAAATAAAATCTTTGAAGAAAAAAAAAAAAAACTCTTTCTTTAGTATGACAGAGGTGGGTTGCAGGGTGGGGAAGCAGACCTCCTTCAGAGGACAGCAGTTGTAAAACGTATATAAGAAGATTAAGTATTGGCCTGACAGAATATTTACTTGGAAGTGCTTTGGGGAGTGATCGTCGGTAAATATCCGTGTACAGTTCTGGCAGGATCTGCATCCCGTTGCCTCAACCATCTTCAAAAAGACCTCTCGAAGTTGGATACTCTCCAGAGCGTTCATGGAAGAACAAAAGAGATGATCAAACTTGTAGCTGCTCAAAGAGAAGCCAGAAGAAAAGAATAGAATAATGACTTTGAAATCCTATAGAGAACTTCAAGTGGAGAGATGATGTCCTTTGAAAATCTGTGAATATGAGCAATAACAAAATTAGCTTTCTAAGAATTAGAAATTTGTCCCCTGCCTACTACTGTTTTACATTTTTTTTTAATATTGCATGCTTCTTTAGAGTGACTTGCTTTTCTGTTTGTGCAAATCATCTTACTTTCTGCTCTTTGCTTATATGTTCTTGATTTTGATTGGAAGCACCTCTTAAACCCAGTCATCTTTCAAAACTGTGTACAGGCTGCATTTCAACAATCAAGCCATGATTGCTCCTTCCATTCCTTCAGAATGAACTGCCAGTAGATGAACTTTTCTCCCTCCTCTGTGTTATTTCTGTGCCTTTTACATCTTCTTATTCTTGCTCGTCCCTGGTTTCCCCAGATGTGGTGACTCCAGCCATACTAGGGGGAGACCTGACACTGCTCAGCATCCCTCTGGGATGGACACGGTTCTAAGCAGTTGATATGAAATAGGGTTAAATCTCACTGCCTCTCTCTAATGTACGCAGTATTCTGTTCAACGTGTGTCACCACCTGAGCAGTACCGATTTTGAATTATGTACTATTTTAGATTAATATCTTACTGAGGTTTTTCTCTATAAAAAGACCATACTGATGCATCCGTTAATTTCTCGTAAAGTTCTATACTAAACACTGTAGACTTCTCCCTGGTCAGGTCAAGAAATGTTTAAGAAATATGCCAAATTCTGATGTGTGCATAACATTATGTTTCGTACGAGGTCTCCAAAGTTGAGAATGAAGTGATGGGTCTAGATACACTACTAGTTTCTGGTGTAGCCAAAATAAGGAATTCTGCAACTCTGTTTACCTTTCGGTGCCTTGAAATGAGAGTGTAAATTCTTGAGGTCATGATTAGTGTGGATGATATAAGCTACATTCTGTCTAGTGTTTTGTATTCTGTTAGTGGGGTTGTCGGTGTGACCTAAACTGGCTTTTATCAACTACCTTAGAGAGTATCAGCAATTGTGCTTAAAAGGAAATGCAGTGGCACGCCTGGGTGGCTCACTGAGTTAAGCCTTTGTCTTTGTCTTTGGCTTAGGGCATGGTCTCGGGGTCCTGGGATCAAGCCCCACATCAGGCTCTCTGCTCAGCAGGGAGCCTGCTTCTGCCTCTCTCTCTGCCTGCCTTTCTGCCTACTTGTGATCTCTCTGTCAAATAAATAAATAAACCTTAAAAAAATAAAAAAGGAAATGCAGCAATGGCAAGTAAGGGTAGTGGGGTTTGCATGTGCATAATTGTAATGTAAGGATATTGTAGGGGGTGGGAAAATGTTGGGGAGATTTGTGTTTCCTAACATCTTTGCCTGGCTCATCCTTCATACAGATATTTTGGTTTTGGTGAAAAAAAAAACAAACCCTACATTTTTATAATCATTTGCTCCTCATAGTTTAGGTTTCCTCAAAATATTCACGTTTTATGTATATTTTCAGCATGTGACTATGATTTTTATTTTCTTGCGGGAAGGATCATATTTGAGTATCAGTGTTGTGTGTTAAGAAGTTTCCTATTAATGTTCATATTTACATTGATATTTTATGTTTTTGATTAGGAAAATGTATTAAGTTCTTCATTTTGGAGATAAAATTGATGACCACATTAAAAATAAAAGCCCTCCGTGCAAGAGGGTTTATTTTTGCTAAGTTTAGAAACAAGGATAAATAAATACTTACAGTAGCTCGAGGAATTTTTGATGAAGTATATTTTTTATTATGGCAAGTTTCAAACATCAAAATGGGTAGATAAGAGGACAACATATCCCCTGCTCATCGTCCTACAAGGATCATAGTCTCTTCCTAAGTTTGCTTGTTTGTGTATGAAACCTATGCCTCAGTATCCTTTGAGTATTTTGAAGCAAATCTCAGATGTCCTATTTTGTTCATGAGGATTCTTTAAAAAAATAATGCCATGTCCTCATGAAACCTAAAAGTATTTCATCATGTACTATCCCCAATTGATAATTCAAGGTTTAAATTTCACTGGTTGTCTTATACCTATGTCTTTATAGTTTTTTCTTGAGTCAGGATTCAATCAAGGCCCACACAATGCATTTGATTCATCTTTCTTCATTTTTTTCCGTGTATAGCCCTCCTTCCCTCTGCTTCTTGTTCTTGCTATTTATTTGTTGAAGCAATAGGGTCATGTGTCCTTTGTTGTTTTCCAGTCTGTGTTTTGCAGAGTTCGTTCCAAGGTGGTGGTCAACATGTTTTTCTGGTGTCTGTTTCCTTAAATTGATTTTTAGGTCTAGAAGGTCAAACTCTTTTTGGTGGTGGAGGGGGGAAGGAATATTTCATAGCGATTTCAGGTACTCCAGGAATCACATAATGCAGTCATTTTTCTCTTTGGTGTTAGTGGCTATAGATCATCACTGGCTAGAGGCATCATTTCATTGAGTTTGCAAAATAGTAATATTGAATTCTTCATATGAGTTGGAAGAGTACTAATGAGAGATTCTCATGAACTGTTCGCTTATCTGAAGGATGGGATTGTAGGGGAAGGGCAAATTTAATGCTTGGCTCTTTCTTTCTCTTTACTAGTTCAGAAAAATGGGTTGGTTCCCTAGATTTCTTAGAATCTGAGAAGAGAATCTGAGAATTTGAGAAAGGTATGTATATTCTTATGAATACATGGATATAAACCTGTTTGGGTCTAACAATTACCATTCTTTTTGCTCAGGTTTCCTCATTTTTTAGCCAGTGGGAGCCTCTTCAGGTCAACTGTCTTTGAAGACTTCCTTGCTTTCTTCTATGACAAAATTTTCTAGACTCAATGTTATGCCTTTTCTACCCCAGGCCAGGATCAGCTATTGTCTGTGGATTTCCTTCAGTGGCAAGTAATACCTTGAGAACCCTGATTTGGTTGTTGGAAGTGGAGGTTGTTGCTGGATCGGTCCTTGTGTCTAGGATTTTCCAGTGGATAGAGCTAAACTATATACACATACACATATGGATGTAGTTATGTACCTCTTGAATTTATGCATTTCTAATATAGGATTATATTGTGTTACTTGATTTTATATTTGCATCTCTTTTCTCTAACATATCTACCATATCTTGCTTCCTAAAAAACTGACCTGATTTGTTTGAAAATGCTATCTGTTCTCTCTTAACACACCACTGATTCATAGGTTTTGAGGTTACATTTCAAAAAGGAACTTCAAGTTTACTCTCAATGAGGGGTGGACGTCTGAGAAGTGTTTCACCTGTCCTGTCACTACAGGGAATTGTTAAAGACCAGTAACTAGAGAGAATTATAGAAGGGGTACTGGACTGGGGTCTGGCTCTGATGATTTACCCGTTGCTTGTTTCCTTGTCATATAAAAAGGGGGTAATAGTAATCTATATTCCAAGCCTCTTATGGAAGATAATATATGTGGAAATGCTTTGTAAATTATTAATAAATCATAATAGAAATCATTTTCCCATCTGATGAAAAAATAATGAGGTAGTCTTTGAACCACTGGACTTTTGATTAGCTTTTTGGTTGGGATTTGTTTATTTTTGCCAGGCATTTTTTTCTTTTTTAAGTTGCTAAAGGATAGTCTTCCTAATTATCCTCTTTAATGGATTTTCTTCTTTATAGTTAAATGTACATGTCTGTAGGCTTGAGGTGAATGGTCGATGGTTTAAATATTTGTTTGGCTTAAATATTAAATATTTTTGTTTTAATTAATTTATAATAAAGTGGATATAGAAAGGACCAAAGCCAATGGGACTTTTTCATCAAAACCTGTTTCTTATTTTTGATAAGGCCTATTTCTCTTATCCAGTGTCATAGAGAACTATAGGCCCTAGAGGTGGACCTCTGTGTGTGTATATATAACCTTTCCTTTGGCAGGGCCTAGTTTACAGTGCTGAATTCATAACATGGAAACACATGACAAGTACAGGCCAAGTTCGTCATCTAGATATGAGTATTACATGCTTGGTGTTGCTAGGCTCTTTATCATCTTTTTTTGGCTCATAGAACGGGCTTAGCTAAGATTCCAAAGGCAAGTTCCCAGCCTACCCCTTCCAGTTATTCTTTTTATATTCTCAAACAGGGTTTTGCCTTATTTTTTTTTTAATCTTGGTGCCATGTTTACCCACTTGATCCAATAGAAAAGTGACCAGTGTATCGTCTCTTAACTGTACTGGTGCTTGCTCAGGCCTGCTTTTAAGATCCCTATTTTTATTCCCTTCCTACCATCTTGTGCTCCTAGGGCCTTATCTCTCGTTGTATAGCCTTAGATTATTCTAACCCAGATTATTTGTGCTTAACTTTCTAACTTTCCTTCCCGTGTGTCAATGATAGTTTTTTAAAACTCACACTTTGTTATTTCACAGCTGTAGTCTACTCCTTCCAGCACTTCTAGCCGATCCTTGCAAGTGGCAATGACCTTCTTTCTGCAACCTGGGCTTCTAAAACCTTCTTACCATTCTCCATGTAGAGATTCATGGAGTTTATTTGCATTTTACTAACAATCCTGTCCCTATAGGGAGTGAAAAACTCTTGTTATCTTTAAATATTTCCAGTATGAAATAGAAGAATTATATTACCAAACCTTGGAAAATAAAGGAAATCCATTACTCTTTTATGCTATTAGTAATGTCTTTTTCTACCTCGTCACACTGACAGTAATTTTTATATATTATCTTTCTAGAGTAAATTTCTTTTCTATCTTTCAGGCTCAGGCTCCAGTAAACTCAAGATAAACAGAAAAGTTTTTGTATGTCCTTCCATAGGATTTACAATTAACACTGAACGGCAAATTTTTTGTAAGTTCATTTGTCTGTTCTTCTGGTAACTTAGTAATTTTTAAAGATGGAGACTTTGTAAAACTTTGAATAACCTAAATACTCTACTTCTGTTCCATTAATAGTGTATGATATTTCCTTCTAGATTTAATGTACCTTCAGATTTACTATAACCCTCAGCATTAAGATGCATAACATTTGGGAAATATGCATAACCTGTTAAATTGTTTCCCTATTAGATATTTGCTAATTTCTAACATTTTTACTATTATAAAAAGGTCAATATTTTGCACACATAGGTTTTCCATAGTTTCAATTATTTCTTTAGGATACCAGAAGTAAAATAATTAGGTTCAAACAGTATTTTTATTATTCTTGATTTAAATTCCTCAGTAGCCTTCCATGAGGGTTGTAAGAGTTGATGATACTTTAGCAAATTGCTTATGGTTCTCTCTTCTGTATAGTTTTTCCCTTACTGCTTGCCTCCCCACCATGCACATTGCCCATTTCTTTGTGGTTTAAAATTTTCTTTAAACTTCAGGGGCACCTGAGTGGCTCAGTAAGTTAAGCGTCTGCCTTCAGCTCAGGTCATGACCCTGGGGTCATGACCCTGGAGCCCCGATGCAGGGCTCCCTGCTCAGTGGGGAGTCTGCTTCTCCTTCTGACCTCTCCCCTCTCATTCTATCTCTCAGTTAAATAAATTTTAAAAAATCTAAAAAAATTTTTTTCTGGTAATTTCAAAACCATTCAGGTCACTTCTTGAGAAGGCCCATTGGCTTTTGGGAAGGAGAAGGAACAGTTTATCGCAGTGGGACATAGGTGATGTGGGGGTCCTCGAAGACCCTGACAGAATAAAACAGAAGTGGATTTTCTCGTTTTCTGGCATTCTTCCTGATAAGAACATGTCTATAAGCCAGAATAACCTGTGACTAGCTTTTTAAAATGAAAAAGTGAAATCCCTAGCAATCAAGCTGTGCATTTTCTCATGGGAAGAATTTTAAAAGCAACAAGCAATGGTCTTTAAGTTTATAAAGAACAGATTATGACTTGTATACTCAAGATGTTGTAACCGGATTTCTTAGTCAGGAACCACTGTGTCAGCTATATAAAAAAGTAGAAGTTTGCCATTCCTCAGCAAACTGGGAAAGAACCTTCGCTGCTTAGCAACCCTGCTAAGTTTATTGCAATAATTTCACAGATAGCATCTACTACTTTATGTAATAGTCATTAGGCACATCGATGTTTGTCTGCCTGGATGTGAACCAGAATCAGAACCAGAATCCCGATCTCGCTCTGCAAGGTGGTACGCTGATTTTCATACATGGATTGTCACTGCTTTACTATATTTAAACTGGCTTTAGCTAAGTGTAATTTTGTTATCTAGAGCAAACTGGACTTCACAAGTGGTATTTTTGTCAGTGGTTCAAGACTATAGTAAGAACATTTTACAGAGAACTAATGAAAACAGGCATGTTGAATGTAACATTAAACCTTTTCATTATTCTGTTGGCTGTGCTATCAGATGTTATGCTAAGATTTTGGGGGGCCTTCTAATGACTATGCATTAATTTTTCTCCTGGTTTAGTATGTATTCCTTGCAAATGCTTTCATCTACAATATTCAATCTGTAACTTGATGGGAATTAGAACATATCATTCATAGCAGGCTGTTTTGCAGAATTTCACATTCCATTGAGGCTGACAGTAGCACCATTTAATTCTTGTACCCAGTCAGCTCCTTTTCATTAGGCCTCGAGTTTCCCCCATGACCAGCCCTGACTCGGGTACTCCTCAGCCATATGTCCTGGGGCAAATGTCTTTTTAACTCCTCTGTGGTTGATTTTATGATCAATAAGCTGTAAATCCCAATAAATCCCAGTCTGCTGTCCCTGATGAATTGATGCCAACAGTATTCTGAGCACTCTAGCTGGTATGGACAAGGGGCACTCAGGGACCAAGTCTTAAGGGTCACAGACTGGGGCAGCTGAACAGCAGAAGTCTTCTCGCTCTGGGGTAGCGGTTGGACAGCAATATTCCAAATATAGTCTTAAAATCCAAGTCTGATTCAGGTGGGCATTTGAAGTGGAAGGTGTGAAAAAACATAAAAATCACATATTGTAGGTGTTCTTGTTAGATGAAGACCATAATATCCAAAACAATTTTTAGGAAGCTATAATTTTACTGAGGATGATGAAAAGAACAATGACGGTTGGTATTAATAACTTTTGTTTAGTACTTAATCTGTACTGGGTACTGTGCTAGATACTTTGACATATATGGTCCAGTTCTGTCAATGGCACTTTTTAAAGATTGGTACTATTATCTCATCAGATGAGGAAACCAGCACTGGAAAGGTTCACGTGGCAAAGAGAGAGATAAGAATTCAAGCTGCCTGCGGTCTGACCGCCTCCATCACAGTCTTCAGCTGGGGATCTTCTGTTTTTCCTTCCAGATCCCTGCCTTGCTTATCCTTCTCCCCACCCTTGTTCTGGAAAGGACAGTGATCTTCCCGGCTGCACTGACAGGTTCCGTTGCCTCCTGGATTCCAGAATGGTTCAGCCGGTGGGAGGTGTAGTGAGGGGAGAAAATATGGCAAAAGAGAGAGCTGACAGAGTGGGCGGAGTCCTGGTTTCCTCCCTGCAAGGTGGGCTGTGTAGGTCTTGACTGAGGGCCCCCTCTCCTGTCAGGGAACACTTTCCAGGATTCTCTTCTCTCTCCTTGTCCCTTCAGCATGTGGTCATCTCTTGCTGTTACTAGACCTGGCATGTTGGGCTGCCCCTTTTGGTTTCTAGGAACCCTGTCCATATATTTTATAAGTAGGCCCTTATTCAATTCTCTTGAATGACACCACGGTCGTGTGCCATCTCTTCTTGCCAGAACCCTGACTGCTACACCAGCTCTCCCATTTTGAGCAAACGAACTATATGAACATGAGTGGATTTTAGGCAGTCAGCCAGTACTGAGTATGTATGGAGCACGAGGCACTGTGCTAGGTGTGCTAGGATAAGCACAGAAGCAGGAGTTGTGGGCTTTGCGCTCTTCCGGAAAAAGGCTATCTAGGAAGACCGTGTGTTTAAAATTCTAAAAGGCAGCGTGGGCTAAGTGTGACATGACTTTACAGACTAGAGAGTTCTGTGGCTGGCAGAAGGGAGGAGCATGGGCTTGGTTGGAGCTATTAAGGACTGGTACGATTTCTTCAAAATGGAACAATTTTCAAAATGTGTTTTGGGACGGTATGAGTCTAGGTGGAGCTAAGGGCTTCACCCTTAGCTACTCCTCCCCTTGTGAGGGAGTAGTGGGGGACTGGGTGAGATATATACACACTTAAGTTGAAAAGCACTTTATTTTAAAAAAATATTTTACATTTTAATTCTGGTATAGTTAACATACAGTGTTATGTTAGTTTCAGGTGTACAATGGAGTGATTCAATAATGCCATACATTACTCAGTGCTCATCATGGCAAGTGTACTCTTGTTTCACCCATCCCCCCACCCACCTCCCCTCTGGTAACCATCAGTGTTCTATAGTTAATCTGCTTCTTGGTTTGTCTGTCTCTTTTTTCCTTTGTTCATTTGTCCTGTTTCTTAAATTCCACGTATGAGTGAAGACATATGGCATTTGTCTTTCTCTGATTGGCTTATTTCACTTAGTGTTATATTCTCTTTCTCCATCTGTGTTGCAAAGGGCAGGATTTCATTTTTTTGTATGGCTGAGTAATATTCCACGGTGTATACACACCACATCTTCTTTATCCATTTATCAGTTGATGGACATTTGGGCTCTTTCCACAATTTGGTGGTTCTTGATAGTGCTGCTCTGAACATTGGGGTGTATGAATCCTTTTGAAATAGTGTTTTGTGTTCTTTGGGCAAATACCTGGTGGTGGGATTGCTGGATTGTAGGGTAGTTCCATTTTTAACTTTTTGAGGAACCTCCATCCTGTTCTCCAGAGTAGCTGTGCTGGTTCGCATTCTCACCAGCAGTGTGCAAGGGCTCCGTTTTCTCCATGGCCTCATTGACACTTGCTGTTTTTTGTGTTGTTGATTTTTAGCCCTTCTTACAAGTGTGAGATGATATCTCATTGTAGTTTTGTTTTGCATTTCCCTGATGAGTGATGGTTGAACATCTTTTCATGGTTCTGTTGACCATCTGGATGTCATCTTTGGAGAAATGTCTGTTCATGATTTCTGCCCATTTTTAAATTCTTTTTTTGGTGTTGTGTAAGTTCTTTATATATTTTTGATACTAACGCTTTATTAGTTATATCCATTTGCAAAGAACTTCTCCCATTCTGTATGTTGCCTTTTCATTTTGTTGATTGTTTCCTTTGTTGTGCAGAAGCTTTTTATTTCGATATAGTCCCAATATTTTATTTTGCTTTTATTTTCCTTGCCTCAGGAGACATATCTAGAAAAATGTTGCTATGGCTGATGTCAGAGAAATTACTAGCTGTGCTCGCTTCTAGGATTTTTATGGTTTCTTGTCTTATGTTTAGGACTTTAATCTGTTTTGAGTTTATTTTTGTGTTTGGTATAAGAATGGTCTAGTTTCATTCTTTTGCAAGTAGCTGTTCAGTTTTCCCAGTACCATTTGTTAATGTGATGGCTTTTTTCCCATTGCATATTCTTTTCTCCTTTGTTGAAGATTAATTGGCCATATAATTGTGGGTTTGTTTCGGGGCTTTCTATCCTGTTCCATTGATCTGGTTTTTTTGTTTGTTTGTTTGTTTGTTTTTAATCTTGATTTGTGAAACAATTTTCTACTGAAGTTATGTTATATTTGTGATTGTTCATACTTGTTGTGAGTAAAAACTGGCTTGAGGTGTGAAATAATGCCTAGTAGTCTTTTTTTGGAGAGGAAGCTGGTTTTAAGTATCTATTTACTCTGTATGTCAGGCCTGCAGTTGTGTTTGGACACACCATGGTTGTAATTCATACTCTTGGTTTAACAACACTTTCATATATAATTATCATTACTTTGTAATTACAGCAATAAAAATCCATTCTTTGGGAACTATTCCAGTATTTAGAATACTGAGAATAAGTGTGCTTAGTACCAGTTGTCACAATGATTTTTCCAATGCTTGAGTTTCTAAGAAATCAGCTTCTATTATACTTCAAAACAAAACTGATGTCTAATAAAATTCTCCTTTTAGAGATGGAAGCTCTTTGTAGAACCTGAAAAGGAAAACTTTAAACCAAAAAGAATAGTCACAAAAAAGATTTAATGTTCTTCTATTTAGGAATATTGAGGAGAAGAAATCCTAAAACTTTCTGGGGGAAAAAAAACCAAAAAACAAAAAACAACTAGCAAAAAAACCCAGCTTGTAGCCTAAAGGATATGCTCGGTCTCATTTAGAAATTAAGTTGGTGCAAACAGAAACCTGAGGGTGAGATGTGGCGCTTTAGTAGCGAGAACTCTGTGTGTGTTTATGTGTGTGGCTTTTGTCAGCCTATTTGTTCCTCTGACTCCTGACCAAATACTGGTTTATAATATTTCTTGGAAAGCTATGTGGAATCCTACTTAAGCTTGTGTCTATTGAAATATTGGTGGTTGGTCTCTGGGGTACTTAGGCCCTGACATCAGAAGTCCAGACTTCAGTCATTGGATCAAAGGAGGAGGGAGCAGTGAAGAGAGAATGGAAGTAGTGCAACCACCATGCATCATTATGGGGAGGCTTTGCCAGGCCATTGCAGAAACTGAAAATTGGTTATAGCCCTGCTTTTTATTAACTATATCTAGGAATTTAATGATGTATGTTTTTCCTAGTGATTAAATGGGTAACATCACAGGGAAGCTTCCCAATTCGGCACCAAGATTACATGGAAAACTCTTCATAGTTGATACGTCACTATACCAGGGAAATTTCTGATTGCTACCAATGGTGATATTAGCATAAGGATGTCTATGAGGCTGTAGCTGTCAAAACATGGATCTTTTTTATCTGGAGATGGAGAAAGAGATTCTGTCTGGTGTGACAAAAGACTAACCCAGCATTCTTCTAGAGAACAGAACACTTTCATCTTACTCGTCCATCTATTTCCAGGGATTCAGCTCTTCCGTCCCTACAATGAATGCTGTAGTCTTGTCCTGGACTTTATCCCTTATCTCCATACTCACTGGACATTAATGCTTGAATATTTCACTGCCACCTCCAATACAGTATGTCTAAAATAGAACCGATTATCTTCCAGCAAATTTTGACTCCTTATGTAACTTAGAAGTTGTAAAGGAAACTACTGATCGCCAGCTTGTTCAGATTAGGAGCTGAAAATTCTTCTGGACATCACCTCCAATGAAAGTTCACGTATACACATCTTTACATGAAAGTCATGTAAAGGGGCCGATTACTTAGCCCCTCTTGGAGCTGACCCAAGGATATGACAATAAAAACAAAAACAACTCTGACTGAGAGGATGAAGTCAAAGGCCCACTGAGCTATATTTCCTGTCTGGGTAGACTCTTACCCATCACGTGTCTCTTGGAAGAATTCTTTATTTTGGTAACACCAGTTTAGTTGTTGGTCCTCCAAGGGGGGCTTGTGCTTTTCTCTACTACTCTGGTTCTACAACCCGTCCCATCTAGCATGCCCTGATAGATTTCTTTGCTTTGTTTACCTTTGTTTACCTCTACCTTTACCTTTGTTTACCCCTTTACAGCAAGGCCAAATTGTATCTCCCCTGAAGTTGAAATTATGTCTCTAGGGTGCCTTTTTTTTTTTTTCAAATGTCATGTTATAGTGTTATTTATTTTATGAGGACACATCTCTCTGTTTAGAGACTGGAAGTTCCCAGAGGATGGGACATGGAAGAAATGGGACAACCATTTCTTTATTTCACAATCCAGAGAACATGGGCTACCTATCCAGCAAACAATTTGCTGATCTTCCTCCCCTCTCTCTTTCTCCCTCACCCCCCCTTTTTTTTGTTTGTTTGGCATCTCAGCCCTGGTGATCACTGTATCTTCATTTGTGGTCTCAAATATTTCTTCTACATCAAAGTAGACTCTTTTCTTAATTTTTTTATTGCTATATTAGCTGAAAGTGAAAAATAATTCCTCTATGACTATTTTAACAATAAACATGAAATATTTTTTTCAAAATTAGCAATCTCTCCCTAGTTAGGTGGTTTGAATAATTCTAAAAAATGAATTGAGCATTTATATATACTAATTTATTCCCTTATCCCTTAATTATTCTCTTTGGTGTGTTTTGTTTTTTGTTTTAAGTAAGCTCCACACCCAGTGTAGGGCTTAAACTCACAACTGTGAGATCAGAAGTCACATGCTCTACTGACTGAGCCAGCCAAGTGCCACCCCCCAACTCCTTATTTATTCCTAAAACAGGTTTTTTTCCCTTTTAAGAATATGCAATTTTAACTATATTAGAATGCATTGAATCCCAGCCTGAGGTTTATTGTACATGAAATCATAGCTCATGTCAAGAGTTGGATCTACATGAATTAGCCATATATTCTTTTTTCTTTAAAGATTTATTTTGGAGGGAATATACAAGCACACCCATGGACAAGTGAATGGGGAGGGCAGAAGGAGAAAGATTCCTCAAACAGACCCCCCGCTGAGCAAAGAGCTCCACATGGAGCTCTGTCCCATGACACTGAGATCCTGACCTGAGCTGAAACCAAGAGTTGGATGCTCAACTGACTGAGCCACCCAGGTGCCCCGAATTTGCCATATATTTTTATAAAACAAAATGCCCTTTCCCAAAGAACTTGGAAATAAGTATAAAATGGCAGATATGAACTCCCTTTTTAAAGACTGGGAGCCAAGAAAATTATGTTTCTGCCCTCTGTTGCTGCTTCGCTAAGGTAAAGCTAGCCAGTGAAAGTGGTTGACTTGACCACATCTTAAAACCGTGGCTGGTTTAGGCAGGCTTCATCCAGAAGTGCTGGTGCCTTTAGATTCTTAACAGGATTTTGGAGAATTCTAATTTGATGTTAAAGCTCTGGGAATGTAAATGGCAGAAAGCCACCTGTGTTTGCAAATCACCCATACTCAGACACTGAGGCTGTGATGAAGTGAACTGTTACTTCATCGCCTCTACAGTATTTGCTAAACAACTAAATAAGCATAAGGAAAACCCCAGCCTCTCTGATGTTAAAAAACAAAAAATGTGTTTCCTTGAGCATAATAATTTATTGGGAAAAAAATAAAGTGTGCCCATTGACAGCTCTGTGTGGAATCTGGACAGTGACTTGTGACTTAACATTTTTTTTCACTGATCCTTTTCATAACTGAGATTATTCAAGAGAAATACTCCTATCTCTTTTTTTCCTTCAAGCACCTCACTAATGATGTGAAGGGGAACAGACATTTTTGGCTTTACTGGTTTCTTAAGCAACAGCCTGTGCTTTTCCTTAGTATGACACATCATACAAGGAATTTTCCTGTGTATTCCATCTCCAGGCCTCTTAAGACTTGGCTTGTAGTTATCACTGTTGATCAGCCTCTCACTTAGTCAGATGTGGTTAACTCCCTCACACTCACCTTAACAGTCCATTCTTGTGTGAGTACTTTAGTACCTAAGTATTTTTTAGACAAGGACTCTTAGTGATATGCAAAAATAGTGTTCATGCGATTTCACCTGGCTCAGTACAGCCACAGGTATCTCACTAAATGCCAAAGGTGGGCAATTTCAAATTCCCAAAACATCTGAGGGAAATCTTCTACCATGGTTGTTTGCTGTCTTCACTTGGCAGAACATGATCGATGTTTGTTTTCTGGATAGTCGATTCTTTCATGTTTTTTTTTCAATGACTTTCACCGTTAAGTGTGCCTGCGATAGCATTTCTCTTTTTCTTCAAGGTTGCTAGCATAGAATGTGGCCTGCATCTCAGAAATCCTCAAGTGGCCCTGCTAAAAGCCAAAAGGTTTTTGGCCCTACACTGTAGATTGAAACCGCTATCCTGAATTTGTAACTTATTCCTGGGTTTTTCTTTACCACCTAAATCTGGAATTCTAAACAAACTTCAGTTTCCTTATCTTTTTGAACTTTATTTTTTTAATTTAAAAATTGTTTAAAGATTTTATTTATTTGACAGAGAGAGAGAGAAGGAACACAAGCGGGGGGAGTGGGAGAGAAGCAGGCTTCCTGCTGAGAAGGGAGTCCCATGTGGGGCTCAATCCCAGGACCCCGGGATCATGACCCGAGCCTAAGGCAAATGCTTAACGACTGAGCCACCCCGGCGCCCCTTTTTGAACTTTAAGTGAAGGTCCTCATGTGGTTTTTTGTCTGAGTGCTTTTGTTCAACATTGTAAGTTTCATCCATGTTATTGCATGAAGCTATAGTGCGTGAAATGTCATAGTTGTATGAAAATCCCACATTAATATAACAGAGTGTAGTTCTCCATTCTCTTGAGCATTTGTGTTGTTTCTAGTTTGGGGCTCTAGTGAGCGGGGGTGCAGTGAACATTCTTACACAGGTGTCCCAGTGGGTAAGTGGACTGTTCTCCTTAAGGTACAGATGTGTGGCTCGTATGTGTCCTCATTATCGACTTCACTGAATAACGAAAATAGTCTTAGGAATTAGTTGTGCCAATTCACACTTCCATTGCCGGAGTTCTGCCTCCTCCACATCCTGCCCGTACTGTTAGTTACGCTTTTGCTCTTTGGACGAATGCGGAGTGGCATCTCCTTGTAGTTCTTATTTGTATTTCCTGATAACCAACAACCTTCTTCTCACCTGTGTATTGGCATCTGTTTATCCTTTTTGGGTGAAGTTTCTATTGAAGAGTTTTGGGGTTGTCCTTTTTCAAAGATCTCCATTACATAGTCTAGGTGTCTATCCTTGGGATATTTTGTTACCAATATATTCTCCTGCTTTGTGGTTTGTTTGCATTTTATAATCAGAAGTTTAATTAAAAGTTTTCTTTCTTTCTGTGTTTTACACCTTTTGTGTTATATTTGGAGGTTGAATTTTCAATCTTATTATTTTTAATTCACTGAAGAATTTTGGATTTATGTGAGTCATATGAAATAAGACTGGAAGAAAAATTGCCATATTGTACTGTCTCTAACCCAGAGTGCTACAGTATCATCATATGTAATATCCAATTGTAAATTGAAGACATAATTTAGAAATAGAATTTAAATGTTTTTAAGGGCTGCAATTTTTAGAACTTTAAGAGGAGCAGGGTAGAATATACAGTGGGTAATTAAATACCATATATATGTGGTGCTAAATTATGATTTTTTTTTTTGGAGGGGATAGAGTGCCAGAACATTTAAAAGCTGTACAACATGAAAAGGTAAAAATAATATAACTGATAGGAAGGCAGAAGATCTGTTAGTTAAGGGAGATACTAAATTTGGTACTAAGATCCAGCATACATGTCACAACCCTGAATTCTGTCTTCACATTACTTTACTTGTTAGTTATTATTATGAAATGCGCAAAATTCTACTTTTAAAAGGATTTTAAATTCTTGAGTATTTTTGGATAAGGTGACTACACAATTGTAAGACTGATTTGTATAGAAAAGTATACACCTTTAAGGAGGAGGGGTTTTTTTTTTTTTTTTTTTTTTTTTTTTTAAATAAATGCTGGTTTGTGGGCACCTGGGTGGCTCAGTTGGTTAATTGGCTGCCTTCAGCTCGGGTCATGATCCCAGAGTCCTGAATCAGGCTCCCTGCTCAGTGGAGAGCCCTGCTTCTCCCTCTGCCTGCTGCTCCCCCTGCTTGTTCTCTCTGTCAAATAAACAAAATCTTCAAAAAAAAAAAAAAAAAAAAAAAAAAAAAAGATAATGCTGGCTCTCAAATTTTGCATTTTTAGAATTATAGTCAGGATCATATAAATTATAGGTAGTTAACGCATTAGTTTATGATAAGAATTTAATCACCTTCCTTTACAATTACAATATTTTTAAAATAAAATTTATTTAGGTTGATTCACATACAATAAAATGGACCTATTTTAAGTGTACTTTTAGAATTTTGACAAATGTACCTCTTCCTATGCATACAGTTTTGCAAATTCACCAGTGGCATTCCATTGTTGGATAGTTGGATATACCACATTTCAGTTTCAGGTTTTCTGCCATCATGAAGAGAGGTGGTATGAACTTTCATGTACAAATTTATTTTTTGACATGTGTTTCACTTCTCTTGGGTAAGAACTTAGCAGTGAAAACTCTGGGTCGTATGGCAAGCGTTTATTTAGCTGTATAAGACAATGCTAAATCCTTTTCTGAAGTGGTTGTACCATTGCACATCCCACCAGCATTACGAGAGTTCCACTTGTTCAACATCCTTGCTGGTACCTGTGATCGCAGGTGCTACTGAATGTGTTCTTTTAGATGTCTGTTCATATTGTTTGTCCATTGTTTCTTTGATCATCTTGTCATCGTAGGTTTTTAAGTGCAGTTTGGATACAGATCCTTTGTTACTCTGTCTTCCAAAGACGGCTTCAAACTTGTAATGATAGTGTCATTACAGGTGTCATTTCTCTGCTTTGTCGCTTTAGATGTATGAGTCTTTTTTTTTTTTTTAAAGATTTATTTGACAGAGAGAGAGAGAGATCACAGGTAGGCAGAGAGGCAGGCACAGAGAGAGGGGGAAGCAGGCTCCCTGCTGAGCAGAGAGCCCAATGCGGGGCTTGATCCCAGGACCCTGAGATCATGACCTGAGCCGAAGGCAGAGGCTTAACCCACTGAGCCACCCAGGCGCCCCAGATGTATGAGTCTTAAACTTACCTCCACACTAAAAGGGCCACTACATTGTTACTGTATGGATGTGGATGTGTGGGGGACAATGAGAAATGAGAAAAAGGTTGCTATTATGGCAGAAGCAAAAAAGTCTTAACACTGAATTGTACCTGCTTTTAAATTATGAACACAATTTGTTCAGTTGTGTAAATACTATGATTTTGTGTGTAAATACTATGATTTTTGATAAACATCTGTGGCAGATGTATTTCCTCACATGGCATCCAGATTCTTAGCATAATCTCTCAAATTCTATGTCAGCTTTAAGTCAGTCTTAAAAAAAATTGAATTACTTATTCAAGGAAACCTGATGTCTGGGGCTCGGTTCCCAAATTTGAGAGGAAAGTGTGGGCACTCCATGTATTCTCTCCCCGGATGATTATGCCCATTTACGAATGTGCACCTACATATGGATGGTTTTTTATCGAATTCTACTGATTGATGAACCCCTGAGGCTCACCCAAAGATCCCAATTTAAAAACCTCTGCAATAAGTATTTCTCTTCTCTCTCTATGGGCTGCACACATCTTCATTGCTTTTCAAGATCCAGTTTTTTTTTTTTTTTTCTTAATCATGCATCCCTCTTTACCCACTGTGTAGACAAGTCCTAATGCGAGGCTAGTCCTGCAAAATGTAAACTTGGAAAAGAAAAGTGAACACTTGCCTGAGGCCCTGTTGCTTGGGCTAACTTATGGTGGGTTCCTCCCTCATCAGTTCTCTTCATATAAGGAAGGCAAAGTGATTCCCCAGATTGAGGAAAACCATCCAAGCAAGAAAGGGTTATGGCAACCTGAAAAGGGGTTAGTTTCTAGCTTTGAGGTGAAACTATAAATAGAAGGATTTCTTCCTAGTGTCATGGGTGAATGCATTTATTTTGGGGCATTCCTGTGTAATAGTCCTGGAATGCCACCTGACGATGAAGGACTGGGCGGGGGAATGAAACTGAATTTAGTGACCTTTTGCCATCTTAGCTGATTTGAAGTGGTGGGCTTTCTTCCGATAGGAAAGTCCAGTGCCATGAAGGTTATGGCAGTGTTTTTCTTTTGTTTTGTTTTGCTTTTTTTAGTAAAATCCTTATAGTGGATTTTACTTTTAACTGGAGCATGTATAATGGGGAGTTAACTATAAAGGATAACTCTGTATTTAAGTACATATTTTAAGAGAGGCCTTTTGAGGGATGTGATTTGTAAGGAATTGAGAATCAATGTTGGTTATAAACTTTTTTTTAAGTTTTTATTTCTTTGTTAGAGAACACAAGCAGGGGGAGCAGCAGGCAGAGGGAGAAGCAGGTTCCCCACTGAGCAAGGATCCTCATGTGGGACTCAATTCCAGGACTCAGGGATCATGCCGTGAGTAGAGGGCAGACACTCAACCAACTGAGCCAACCAGGTGTCCTGGTCATAAGCTTTTTTGTTACCATTTTTGGAGTTTTTATTTTGAAGCCTAAAATTTGAATACGAGTAAGTCCTTCATTTTGTGTTAGTTTCTGGACACAGTGACCAATTTCTTGGTAGTGGTAAATTTATCCACTAAAGAAAATGGTAGTTTTTTTAATGTATATATAATGTATTATTTGCTTCAGGGGTACAGATCTGTGATTCAACAGTCTTACACAATTCACAGCACGCACCATAATACATACCCTCCCCAATGTCCATCACCCAGTGACCCTATCCCTCCTTCCCTCTCCCCAACAACCCTCAGTTTATTTCCTGAGATTAAGAGTCTCTTGTGGTTTGTCTCCCTCCTAAATCTATCTACTTCATTTTTTCCCTGCCTACCCCCCACAATCCCTTGCCCTGCCTCTTAAATTCCTCACATCAGAGAGATCATATGATAATTGTCTTTCTCTGATTGACTTATTTCGCTCAGCATAACACCCTCTAGTTCCATCCACATCATTGCAAACGGCAGGATTTAATTTCTTTTGATGGCTGCATAGTATTCCATTATATATATATATATATATACCACATCTTCTTTATCCATTCATCTGTTGATGGACATCTAGGTTCTTTCCATAGTTTGGCTATTGTGGACATTGCTGCTCTAAACATTCGGGTGCACGTGCCCCTTTGGATCACTACATCTGTATCTTTAGGGTAAATACGCAGTTGTGCGATTGCTGTGTCGTAGGGTAGCTCTATTTTCAACTTCTTGAGGAACTTCCATTCTCTTTTGGAGAGTGGCTGCACCAGTTTGCTTTCCCACCAACAGTGTAGGAGGGTTCTCCTTTCTCCGCATCCTCGCCAACATCTGTCATTTCCTGACTAGTTAATTTTAACCATTCTGACTGGTGTGAGGTGGTATCTCACTGTGGTTTTGATTTGTATTTCCCTGATGCTGAGTGATGTGGAGCACTTTTTTAAGTGTCTGTTGGCCATTTGGATGTCTTCTTTGCAGAAATGTCTGTTCTTGTCTTCTGCCTGAAAATGGTAGTTTTTTCAAAGCCTTTAGTGGACTAAGCAGACTGTCTACCTCATTCAGAACAGAACTCTTGGGCACCTGGGTGGCCCAGTTAGTTGGGCATCTGCCTTCAGGTTTAGGTCATTGGGTCCTTGCTCAGTGGGAAGCCTGCTTCTCCTTCTGCCCCTCCCTGCTGCGCATGTGTACGCGCCCCCCCCCCATCTCTCTCTCTCTCTCACACACACACACACACACACACACAGAAATAGAAAAAAATCTTCAAAACAAAACAAAAACCAGTACTCTTGGAGACCCTCCCGACAGGAGATGGTCTTGAGATCCCCTGCTGTGGAATAGCAACCCTGAGAGAGCAGCACCCCCTTTCCCCTGAAATAATTAGATTTGTTGCTTTATCTCTTCATTGTCCTCACTATGGCTCTTGTCTGGAAGCAGAAGAGAAGCCTTATGGCTTCAGAGACTGGGTGTTTCACTTATTGGAAAGATGGACCTTTTGCAGTCAACTCTGATTGTGGTTCTGTAGCTAAGCTTATTCAGGTACCAGTAAGTCTCTCCTCTGGGATAATTCTATCTTCAAGCCTCACTTTTACATCAAGACTATAGATTGCCCAAGGCTTCAGTCAACTCCCTACCTTGCCCTAAAGTCATGTGATACCACCTAAATGTTGTGTCCTAATTATATTCCTTGCTTATTCAGAGCCGAGCCTTTTTCTCAGTCTTCTTGTCTACTCTCGAGTTTTACCTCTTGCTGCTTTCCCAGCTGCATTTTCCTCTTGCTGCTTCCCAAGTAGAAAAGGCATTCTACCTTGCAGACGTTTTAAATTCCCTTTCCTTATTTAGGTTTAGAAATTATATTTCACTTGCTCATATATTTTTTAAAGCTTTTATTTGTCAGGGTGGGAAGAGAGCAACAGTGAGAGAGAGAAAGAGAGAGAATGCACAAACAATGGGGGTGGCAGGCAGAGAGAGAAGCAGGCTCCCCGCTGAGCATGGAGTCCGATGCGGGACTCCATCCCAGGACCCTGGGATCATGACCTGAGCCGAAGGCAGTGGCTTAACCCACTGAGCCACCCAGGCGTCCCTTCACTTGTTCGTTTTTATTGAACATGTGTTAAGCATCTCTCTGCAGTCTCTTAGGAGTTGGGAGATTGGAAGGTACCACAGAGTGGTCCTCGGGATCATGACGTAGGACATGCCTGTGCTTAAGTGTTCCATGATGTGATAAGCATTACACTAGCTGTATGATCACGTCCTGTGGGCACACAGAAGAGGTCATTAAATCTGTTAGGGAGACTTAAAGGTCAGCGCATGCATCTGTACTAGATAACGATGCATAACAAAGCATCCCAAAACTCAACAGCTTAAGACAGCGAGCAGTTATTGTTGCCTACCCCTCTGTGGTTCCGGGGCTGTTCTGGTTTCAGCTGTGTTTGCTCATTGGCCTGCAGTCAGCTGCGCGTTGGGAATGTCTTTGCTGATCTTCACTGGGCTCTTCCGGGTGTGAGGGGGGTCGGCTGGGTGGAAGCTGGACGGGAATGGATTTCGCTGGGAAGACTTATCTCTGGTGGTTTCTCCTCCTCTAGCAGGCTAGTCTGGCCTTTTTCTCATAACGAGGTGACCTTTCAAGAATTGAATAAAAGTTCACAAGTCCTTTGTGTTTAGGTTCGTAACTGGCACACGGTCATTTCTGCAGCATTCTGTTGGCCGAAGCAAGTCACAAAGCCAGCCAGTTTTCAAAGAAAATGGAACCAGAAGACACTTTTTGAGGACAAGTGCTGTGAAGTTGAATGGTGAAGTCCATGGATCCAGAGGGCAATAATTTGGGCCAGTTTTACAATCAGCCTGTCATTGCACCGCATAAGAAATGACACTTGAATTAGGCCTTTAGTGGGCGATCAGGCTTCCTTGGTAAACTGGTAGAAGGCCTTGATCATGGACTTACTGAGAGTGTAGGGGAAAAATACATGTGTGTGGTCTGAGGCAACTTAATTTCGTATTTGCTCCTGGTACGACACTTCCTGGTAGCTTTTTAAGATCTGCTCCACAGTCGGAACACTTTAGGGCTGAGGAGAACATCAGTCTGTCGTTTTATAAGTGAGAAAGCACCTAAGAATGTTAAGAAGCCCACAGACCAGTTCTTGAATCACCTTCTCGACAGAAGTGGAACTGGCAGCGAGAGTCTCCTCTTCCCAGCTTCCTCTGCAGGCTCTGTCCTTGTTTTTAATTCTCCGTTTCTTAAAGTTAGTTATGCTTCAGCTACTGTTTCTCAGTGTGTCCTGCCTTCTAACACTCATTATTTTACAGACTCTCTCACCATGGCTGACCGGACAGGCTTATGCAGATAGAGCAGATACCGAACCTTCAGGTACCACCACCTCCTCATGTTCAGAATTTATAAGCTTTAAATCATTAAATGGTAGTGGCTCCTACTTCCTCTTACTCTGGCATCTGTCTTTGTGTTCTAGGCAGAGTTCTGAGGTCATAGCCTGAGTCGTTGGTATCTCTGGATACCCAGCCGGAGTGCCCTGGTCTTTTGAATAATTTTAGAACTGCTTCATCTTGGGGACCAAGGTCAAGTCATTGTCACAGGCCAAGTTATAGCTGCTACTGTTTGGCCCACATATTACATCCCATTGCTCTGTCCCTTTCTTCTCTTGCTAGGAGTTTAGAGATCTGGAGGAGAAAGAGGAAACTCCTTCAGGTGTGCTCCTTATCATTTCACACTTGTTCACACTTAACCTTTGTTTCCCACCTGTAAGAACTATGATTTGTAACTTCCTGCCTTCTGGAGAAACTGAGGCACTGTGAAAAGAATTGGAACTGGTTGATCTCTGTGAAGCCTAGCTATGTGGTGACTCTTTTTCTAAGGCTTGGTTTTGACAGGCCTCAAGTAATGACCTAAAACAAAGGAAAGCATGATTACTCATGTATATGAATATTTGTCTGAAGATTATACTTAAATAGTGAAACGAATCGAAACATTTCACCATACTTAATTTTTAGAGTATGATCTTATCTTGGCTCCATGACATGATTTTGATGTACTTTGCTAAGACACGGTTGCATGCTTCTAAAATGTCTGGGAACTCAAAATACTTAATCCTTAAAAATTTTTAAAAATTAAGAGCTTTTTGGTACATACACATTGGATTTTCATATTTTCTATAATTTCTGAATGTTCAAGTGTTTACCGACACCTCTAGGTGCAAATACCTGTCCTAGAAGCTGTGGGTGACACAACGATTACTCAGACATGATCCAAATCTATCCGACAAAGAAAGACAAATGTACAACTATTAAAGTGCTTCACTAGGGCAGATCATTTATTTTCTGATGGCTAGATGGCATTAATTTTCTGTTTTGCATTTGAGATATGGTAGCATTTTATATTTTGACCTTTATTCTAAGATAGTTGGAAGACTAAAAGCTTAAAAAGAAAACAAAAACAAAAAAACCTGCCCTATTAAAATCCTTTAAGTCAAACTATCTCAGAATGGAACAGTCAAACTAGAGTTGCTTTACATAATGAGTTTATATTTAAGTAGTAAGTATGAAGTTGGTTTATACATTTTCTTTCACGTTCCCATAAACTTCTTACATTATTGGATTCTGCAGCTTAAGAACATAGAAAGGGTATTTGTTATTGCCGTTGTTTTTAAAAACTCTCTTGGTCTTAGAAAATAGCCCGAACAAAAAATTCTAAGAGTGTCTTTCTTGTTTGTAGCCTCTGTGCAAGCCCTAAGCCTCTTTGGAAAATGAGAGGCCATTCTCTTTTTTTTTTTTTTTTTTTTAAGATTTTATTTATTTATTTGACAAACAGAGATCACAAGTACAGAGGGGCAGGCAGAGAGAGAGAGGGAGAAGCAGGCTCCCCACCGAGCAGAGAGCCCGACGCAGGGCTCGATCCTAGGAACCTGGGATCATGACCTGAGCTGAAAGCAGAGGCTTTAACCCACTGAGCCACCCAGGCGCCCAAGAGGCCATTCTTTTTTGCCAGTTACCTCAAAGCTGAAGAATAGTAAAAGAATAGATGTTGTGTAACTTCCAGAATATGCATTCAACAATTTTTTTCCTTTCCCTTGCAAGCCTTGGAGAGTTTAGCACAGGTTAAGCAGAGGTTGACAGATGACATTTTCATCATTGAATAAATTTCTAGAAATGACAGGTAAAGCTCATGGGAGTTTCAAATAAGTTTTATTCATTTCCATTATGTTAGCTTCTAGTATTAAAAAACAAAAACAAAAGCAAAAATAAAGAATGGCCCAGGGTCCAACAGTCATGTCCTGTTTAAGGATCCAACTCTTATTTCCAGGGAATGATCTGTTGCCATGTATCCTTGAGTATTTTATTCTTTCCCAATAACTTATGCAAAGAAATCGTCAAGTGCCCAGTCAATCCTCATGATCTTTGCAGACATTTAAAAGCTTATAGATATTAAAATGTACTACCTTACTTCCATTTCTTTGGGGGTATGTATAGTAAATGTCTTAGTCCTTGAAAGTTTAAGTAGCCAGGCCAGCTGTCACACTGTTTGGGCATTTTAGCATTCTCTGGTTGTACTAGCAGTATGGATAAGCTGATCTCAGAAAATGCTAACTCCCCACTTTGCTTTCTTAGACATGTTACTGCTTTATTGAGTGTTACCAAATGCTCTTAACCTGAAAAGTAATCAGTAGTAGAGATTTTAACATTCTATTATTCCATTGGAAAAATTAGACAACCGCAATATTTTCCCTTAAATGAATATTGGCTCACAAAAATAGCCTCAAGAAGTCATTTGCTTCTGTAATCTCAACCTGTACTTTAGGTAGCTGGTACTCATGAGAAGGGTCACCGGACATAATCTGCATGAAACAGCTGGCCAGCCAGGGGTTTTTAACTCAACCACCAGAGGTGGTTTCCCACCCAGGTGGTTTCCCACCCAGGTGGTTTCCCTGGGCAGGGAAATCAGATAAATGAGGTGGGCTGTGTGAATGCAATAAAGAGGGGTAGGGACTGGCCAAGTAGAGAGGATGCACTGTGTGTGTGTGTGTGTGTGTGTGTGTGTGTGTGTGTGTTTGCATACTTTTGATGTGTATACTGCATACTTTTGATGGATCATGGGTTTTTTTGTTTCTGTTTTCTCCCCTAAAAAAAGCTAGAAAACAAGATTTCTATGCAGAATTTCCCGTCTTTAAAATATTGTGCAAGTAAAAAAAAAAAAAAAAAAGAGAGAGAGAGAAAAGAAAAAGCCAATATGAATGAAAAAAAAAATACTATGCAAGTGAAAACCCTTTTATGAGTCAGGCAGAGGTTGGCACCATGGTCTAGACTTTCCTACATGTGGAACGTGGCGTTGAGACCATTTTATCATCAGCTTAAGTACTTTCATACATTATTTAATAATGCCATCGAAATAACAGTCTGTCTCTCTAAACAATGGATACTATTTACAAAAAAAGATTATGATACAACTACCTAGGCTCAAGCCAGCATTCCTTTTCACACTAAACATAAACCGGCAGCCATTACTATATAGTATAATTCTGGTATCAATGCCATTCTAGTCTGAGCTAAATAATTTTCTGTCTATATCGGGACCTGAAAGCAATGTGGTTCCACTTGAAAAAGCCCCTACAAAATAACTCACCTCCAACCTTAAATCTCCTTCAATAAGGAAAAGGTGTCAAATGCTTCCCATTGTTCCCGGTGAGGTCTCTAGATAATGTACTTCCTTTTCATCTGTTCCCCTTAGGGAAGATGCTGTTCAACAAATGCTTTTTTTTTTTTTTTTTTTTTTTTTTTTGTATATTGGACCTCCTAAATTATAAATTTCTATCCCCTGTGTTGTTTTCCTTGGTCTGAAGGTTTTCTCCTTCAATCAATATTTTCCATTTCAACCATGTTGATTATTGCAATTAACCATCTCCTTGCAACTGGTCTTTGCAATTTTTTAGAAAAGTAACAACTGGATGCCTTAAGTCTCCTACAGGGAAATGTCTTTCTTTCCCTTCTGCAGCTATTAAACATTTAATACAGATAGCTATTTTATTGGATACCTGTGGTTTGCCAGGTAATAAGCAAAGTTGGAGGGGAGTATGAAAATAAATAAGACATAGAAATGTATGCTCTTTAAAACAGATGCTAATTTACTGTTATGTCAGTACCGTTTCTGGAAGGGGTTCAGACAATGTATAATAAATCATCAGTAGATCAAGCCAACATCTAGTTAAGTGCTGATCTGGGTTCTATAAGGTTACAGAAGTCTATTTCTGAAGTGACTACTTCAGTACTAAATTTTGAGCCCTTAAATAAGTTGCTGCTTTTTGTGTTCAGTGATTTGCTCCCCCTACCACTGCTCTCACCCCAGTGAAATATTTTGTCCTCTAAGTCCTTTAAAGAATATAACTCATTAATGCCTGCTAATGATAGCAGTTACATGATGTTTTATAATTCCTAAAGAAAAATGCTACCAAAATGTAATTTACTCTCAGTTTTATATATCTTTAAAGTATTACTGAATGAATTTATAGAACATGCAATGTTGCTTTGTGGAATATGTAAAAAATGAAGCCATTAATTGTCAAATTGTTGTACAACTTTGGGAGCAATTCAGTATGACTTTAAATCCTAATTTCCTTCCTTCCCAGAGCCTGGATACTTTCTTAATAGTTTTAGATTTTGAGTGTGAATGCTTTACTTGGGGGTGGAGAGTGGGGAAACATGGCCAGCCAATTGCCCTGCTGTTCCTGCAGGTCAGGAAATCTCTTAGGCTAGTAGTAGTGAGAACTGATGGTTCCAGTGACCTTTTAGGCACTCAGTTCCTCTTTGGTCCTATCTTTGTTAAGTTGTTATCTTGGAAACAGATAGTAATCTTTCCTCTTCTCTCATCTCACTAACCTGCACATTCTTTTGAATGTCCCAGGAAAGGAGAGTGTCAAGATGGGAGTGCTTAGCTCTTCTGCCAGCCATTACCCCGGGGCTGACTGTCAACTTTTCCATTTCTCCCTTGCTTGTGTTTCCCACCCACTGAACAAGAATACCTGAAAGGAGTGTTGAGAAATGAGGCTATTGAAGGCCTTGCCATCTTCCTAGCCCATGGGAGTGAACCCCAGCTGCAATTTGCTTTCCCTTAAAAAACAAAAAAACAACAAAAAAAAACCCCCTCTAAACAAAACATTTAATTTTCAAATTGAATACTTCATGTCTAGGGGAAGAATAAGCCATGGTATTCGGTATTCGTGTCTCATCTCCACTGCCCTGCAGGTGTTCTAACACTGTGGCTCCAAACCTCTTTCCTCTCTTCACTGCTTGGAGACCTCGGCATGCTTAAGTTTATGTGTTTTTTATGTGTCAGTATTTTGGATTAGACATTAGAATGGAGGCACCTAAAAAATTAAAGTATTATTCATAAACGAGCCCATTATGTGCTAACACAAATAACATTTTTCTGAGAAGCAACTACTTTTCAAAGGAAAACTGTTAGCGAGGAAAAGTGCTGTTTTACACTTTCACATCTCTTTAATGTCTAACTTGATGGAAGGTGTCTGGACTCTCCAGTCTCTTTTTGCATTTTGTGTTTTGATTGGTTCTTTTGGCCGATGTTTATAAAGAAGATTGGAAATCACACAGAGAGTGTGGTTGGAAAACTGAGTATGTCACTCTTTAATATTACACCAAAACTTGACAAGTAGTAGTATAAGGGTTGTTTTTGTTGTTGTTGTTGTTGTTGTTTTTGTCAAAGAAGAAAATGAAACCGTATTAATAAACTTTAAATGCTGTTAAATAAAAACCCATTGTTTATCTTGGATTTTGAGTGGATTTTTTAGTCCTAGATGATTTTGTAGCATCATACACTGCCGCTTGGAAAATATCAGTAGATGTTATGTCGATCTTTCAAATGTCAGTACATTTTGTTGTATATCAGACTTGTCCCATTCATAAATACCACCACTGAGCTCATCAGAAAGGTTTTTTAGTATTGTGAAGCTGTTGAGCTCAGGGTGGAGGATACAAGTTACCCACAATTCTTATTTTTGTTCAAAAGCTGGAATTTGGTTGACTAAAAATGCTGTCAGTTTTCCTTTAGGTGACAGGTTTGCTTTATTTTAAAAAATGTCTGTATTGTGCACCTCAACTAATATAACATTGTATATTAATGATACTGGAATTAAAATAAAAAACTTCAAGTTTGTCGAATAACAAACTCTGGAAAACCATACTTTATCATTCTTTCAGGTAAAAGTGTTCATGAAAACAACTCATTCAGGACACCTGCTCAGTGGGTTAAGCAGCTGCCTTTGGCTCAGGTCATGATCCCAGAGTTGTGGGACAGAGTCCCACGTTAGTCTCTCTCCTCAGCGGGGAGTCTGCTTCTCCCTCTACCTCTCCTCTCAGTCTCTCTCACTCTTATGCTCTCTCAAACAAATACATTAAATCTTAAAAAAAAAAAAAAAAACTTAAAAAAAAAAACCCCAGCTAGTTCAGCTTATGACTTAATAGGACAAGTTTTCTTTCTCATATTTTTTCTTTTTAGAGAATTCTATCAGAAGTGCTTTATGCATATTTCCTATTTTGTCACACAGAATATTAGATATGTATATTCAAGGGATGAGATTTAATAAAATTTATAATGCTTATTGTTTCAGTGAAACTGCTTTTAAAAAACAAACAGGGAGTGAGTTGTGAAAAAAAAAAAAAAGACTATTCATGATGTTTAGTGCCTCATCATTATCCATGCAAAGGTACCAGCAGTTTAACCCACCGTCAGTCCCAAGGGAACATATCCTCTCTGGCAAATCCGTACTTACGGAAGTAGTGAGGACATCCTGGATTCTCTGGAAAGGTCTGGGGGATGCTCATGAGTCTGTTGGCCACCTTGAGCCTTGCTGCTCTGGTATGTATGTTCTAACTGCACAGGTTGCTTTATGAGATGTACACACAACTGTAACCCTATTATGATCACGAAGCAGAGTTCTGTTACCTTTCCTCCTTTATCCATGTGCCAAAACTAAGCAAACTGTTATCTTTACATTAGCCATATTTTTAGTGATTCCTTATTGGAATTTACCATTGTGGGCGTAAGTGGGATGAGCCATCACCTAAGGACCATTCTTCCAGTCTGGCCCTACTCGTTGGCTTACACATTTCTTGCCCATCGGGGCTCATCCTGCCATTCTTTAGTGAGTTTCCCTCATCTTCCTGAGGTTCCCATTAGCTTCTCCTGAGCTCTGCCTTAAGACAACATTCTACTGAATTTTAATACTGTTTTGGCAAACATGTCACTCCTGTCCTCTGTTACGGTGCCAGTACTTATTTGCTGAACTTATAACTATGCTGTGAAACACAAGGTTAAGGTTAAACATTTCTGGAAGCTAAACCCTATTAGGTCTACTGATTTTTATCAAATGAAGGAAACCATTTTCCTAATTAGTTTGTTCTGATTTTAAAATATAAGTGTGAGATTGAAGGCTGATGGATAAGGGGTGAAATACTTGAAATGCGGGGTTGGACCTAGGCTTCTAAATTTCAGGGGTGCTTCTTCTGCTTCCCAGCTCTTGGACTTTCTCTGAGGTATGCTACCTCTTTGAGCCTTGTTTTCCTCATCTGTATACGTGTGTTAGTAATGTTTACCTGTTAAGGTTACAGTGAAGGCTCATCTCACTACATATAAAGCAGGTACCAGCAGGTGTCATACATGGTAGATAGCAACTCTTTTTAAAATAATTTATTGGGGCATCTGGGTGACTGAGTCAGTTGAGTGTCCGGCTCTTGATTTTGGCTCAGGTCATGATCTTGGGGTACTGGAATAAGCCCTTTGAAGAGTTCCCAGGCCAGCGGGGAGTGTGCTTGTCTCCCTCATCCTTTGTCTTCCTCCTGCTCTTAGGTTCTCTCTTTCTCTTTTGCTCTCAAATAAATAAATAAATAAATCTTAACTAAAATAATTTATTAATTTGGAACTAAAGCTTTAACCAGTTCTGGTTTTAGTGGTCATATACAGTGTCATTATTCTAGACTGAAATGGTATCCTCAGGAAAGTAGTTTTTTTTTGTTGTTGTTTCGACATGTGTGCATTAGCTAAAGTTGGAAAAAATATTTTTAAGTGTGCAAGTAATGGACAGTGCATAAGAAACAGTGAAAAAGTATTTTTTCAATATTCAATCATGACAAATTCATCTTGTTCAAACAAATAGGGTCCCTAATTTGATGGGATTTTTATTTGAATCATAATCTGAAGCTTTATTGTTTTGACATTCTAACCTCATTACTGTCTAATAACTTGCTCATTGGTTATATCAATGGAGAGTTTTAATTCTGAGAATCTGTTTTTAAATGGGGATATAATTGATATATTAGTTTCAGGTGTACAACATAATATTTGTATGTGTTGTGAAATAATCACAGTAGGTCTAGTTCTGTCACTATAGTTAATTTTTTTGTG
Source organism: Lontra canadensis (assembly GCF_010015895.1). Taxonomy (NCBI): domain Eukaryota; kingdom Metazoa; phylum Chordata; class Mammalia; order Carnivora; family Mustelidae; genus Lontra; species Lontra canadensis. The sequence goes on along the minus strand of NW_022631012.1, from coordinate 9,908,804 downwards.
ATGAGAACTTCTAAGATCTAGTCTGTCCAGAATTCTAAATACGCAATAGAGTATTTTTACCTATAGTCCTCATGCTGTGCATTACATCCCTGAATCTCAATTCTTTATTCAAATCTCAAAAGTAGATGACAAGGCAGAAAGTGTCTGGGGTGATAAAATTGAATATGGAATAAAACATCAGTTGCTTATGCTCAGATGCTAGACTTTTTTCAAGAAATGGAGGAATACCTATATTTCATCTGGAAGTATCTTTTGTGTTTTTGTATACCAAATGAGCTGTAGTTGTGGTCTGCAAATACATAAAGCAAATAAAAGTCTTGGCAACTGGGGCATAACTAAATGCTTGCCACTCTCTGTAAGTTAGCTATTAAAACAAACTTTTGATCATTGATCTAATGTAGTGAAGAATGCTGATTTTCCTGTTTGACATGATAGTGAATGGTAATGTACTGTATAAAAAGCACTTAAAATGAAAGGATATTTTTATTTCTACATTTAAAAATTGATTCTGGTTTTTAAGGAACTTTCCTTATAAGCATACATTGGCTCTGGTGAAGCCCATTCTGAAAAACTCAAGGCAAATAGCTTCTGAGAATTTGGACTCATTAGCAGGGCTTAGTCCTTTGGCTGTATTTCCTGATAATAGTTTTGTTACGTATGTGAATGTCAGAGACCAGGCGTCGTAAGAATTTGTCTCCTGTGCTCATTAGTGAGTACATACAGGATGAGGAAGAATGAGGCAGTCCAAGGACTAATCACTATATTTTAGCTCCCTCCCTTCTTTTTACCTTATTCTTCTTGTTTATTGGGCATCAATTTAATAGCCTTGTGTTTAATAGGAACTTTGACATGTGTAAATATTTGATGTAAGTATTTGCTGGGTTCAATTTTGATTTGCTTCTTCATTGCCCTTATGAAGAAGACTGGAGAGACTGTTTGTACTGATTTAGAAATGTTAAGAATTTGGGGGAGTGGCTTTTCAGTACCCTGCAGTGTGTTAATCATGTTTATGGCTGTGATTTTCTTGATATTTGTTGATTTTGTTCTTTAAGCCAGGCTTTTAAAATTCTTTAAAAAGTACAAAATGTCCCAACTTTATGGTTTTAAAAAATGATTAAAAAGGATAAAATTTGTGAAAGGTGTTGGTATAGCTTTGAAGGATAGACTGTGGTTATTGACCATATGGAAGGTGGAGTCCTGTCCAGGAATGCCCCACCCTACAGCTGTTTGGCTCCTCTTAAAAGGGCTTGTGGGGGCTCTGCCAGCAGAACAGGGATATTCTTCCTGGCATGGCTCTTCTGTGCCATCTGGTTCAGAGCTGTGGCCCCACACCCAATGGCAGATTGTCTTATTTTGGAGGCAGTGAGCCACGTTCTTCAACTAGCGGATGAAAAATTCCAACCATTCCAATTATCCATGCCTATGACCCCTTCTATTTTATGCAGATCATCAAGTGCCAACTCATTAAATCCAGACTCATGAAAATTGTGCTATAATCTTGGCTCTGCTGCTGGCCCACTTTGTGACTTCAGGGAATATGTTCAACTATTCTGGACCTCCGTTTCCTCATCTGCAAAGTGAAGTAATTTGGTTAAAGTTCTTTTTTGATGAAACAGTTTGCCCACCTCTAACTGCTAATTTTCATATAGTTGTAATAAATCTGTATTGCAAGGAAGAAGAAATTACTGAGATAAATAAAATTCAGTATTGATGTTGATTGGCATATTTCTTTCCTTCTTTCTTTCTTCTTCTTCTTCTTCTTTTTTTTTTTTTTTTTTTTAAGATTCTGTTTATTTATTTATTTATTTATCTGATAGAGAGAGAGAGACAGCCAGAGAGGGAATACAAACAGGGGGAGTGGGAGAGGGAGAATCAGACTTCCCACTGAGCAGGAACCCCAATGGAGGGCTCCATCCCAGGACTCTGGGATCATGACCTGAGCCAAAGGCAGATGCTTAATAACTGAGCCACCTAGGCGCCCTGATTGGCATATTTCTTACCAAGTTTTAGATGATGTCAGGGCACTGTAGGAGCATCTTGGGCAATATGTGAGACGTTGAAGATTCTTTAAGAATTTTATGACTGTGAGTTGGTCCTTACACAGCGGTGAAATCTGTTTGTTCAGTAATTATTTACTAAATGACAACTGACTGTTTTCTGTTGTTGACTGGTATAGTTTTACTTTCTTGAACTTATCCTGGTCCTAACCATTCATCTTATGTCAAAATAAGATATTATGCATATGGTAATCACCACTATTTTGGGTTTGCTGCTTGTTGAGCTCATGCTGGATTTATAATTTTGGGTTGGATCTTGGGTGGGGAAGTTTTAGAGTATGTTAAGATGAAGAAGACCTTGTCCATACGCTTGAAAATGGAACATATGAATAATTGATCATAGAAGCAAAATGAAATCTATATGAACAACTTGCAAACAAAGTAACAGAATAGGATGGTAGAAGAAGAAATTAATTCTGATTGGGGAATTGGGGAAAGATTTACATGTAAGATGAGGAGGTATCGGAGTTGGGCCTAGAGAAATGATAGGTAAGATTGAAATAGGGAGAGGAAGAAGAAAGGTCATTTCAGGCAAGGAAGGAGAGCTTCTTGGATTGAAATAGTAGTAGGACTCTAAGCACATGATTCTAGGAAGGCCACAAAGTATTTGAAGAAAAGAGAGTAGAGATAGACCAGACCATTAGTTGACTATTGCTGTAGTGTGGACACAGATCTGGTTAATTACTAGGGAGCTAGCTGTGGAAGTGAGGAGAAATGGAAAGATTTGAAGTAGACATAGAAAAAAATTAACAGTTTGTGGATGGATTTCATAGAGGGGTAAAGGAGGTGGGTAAAGATGAATCCTAGACTCAGAGCTCACAGAACTGGAAAAGTACTGCCATTCACTGAGAAAAGAAATCCTTAAGATGTGAAAGGTCATGTGCTCAGTTTTGAGCATGTAGGTTTAAGGCATCCATGTTGAGACGTCACAGTGGATCTCAGTAGTAAGTCATGGTAGAGATGAGGTTGGGAGCCAACTACTTAAAAAAATATGACTTTATATTTTTATATCAGTTTAAGGTTCACAGCAAAATTGAGGGAAAGTTACAAAGATTTCCCATAAAATTTTATCCCTCTCTCCCACGTGCAGAGCCTCCCCCCTTATCAACACTTACCAGAGTGGTACATGTGTTATAGTTGATAAATCTACATTGACATATCATAATCACCCATAGTCCATAGTTCACATTACGGTTCATTCTCAGTGTTATCATACTTTCATCCAAACATGTAGAATGTACATCTATCCATAATTATGGTATCATACAGAATATTTTCTTTCCCCTAAAAATTCTGTTCTCTGCCTATTCATCTCTCCTCTGAGCCAATGCCTGCCAATGCACTGATCTTTCTACTGTCTCCATAGTTTTGCCTTTTCCAGAATGTATATGACGTTGGAATTATAGTGTATGTAGCCCTTTCAGATTGACTTTCAGATTGGCTAGTAATATTCATTTAAGGATTCTCAATGTCTCTTCATAGCTTGATGGCTTATTTTAGTGCTTAACAATACTCTGTTGTCTCAATGGACCATAGTTTATCCATTTACCTACTGAAGGCCCTCTTTGGTGGCTTCCAGGCTTGGGCAATTATGAACAATACTGCTATAAACATCCATGTGCAGGTTTTCATGTGGACATTGTTTTCAACTTCTTTGGGTGAATACCAAGCAGTTTGATTACTGAATCATATGGTAAAAGTATGTTTAGTTTTGTAAAAAACACCAAATTATCTTCCAAAGTGGCTATGCCATCTTACATTTCCACTAGTGAATGAGATTTCGTGTTGTTCCAGATCCTTGTCAACATTTGGTATTGTCAGTATTCTCTATTTTGGCCATTCTAATAGTAATATAGGGGTATCTCATGTTTTAATTTGCATTTCCCTGACACATGATGTGAAACATTTTTCATGTGCTTTTAGGTCATCTGTATTTTCTGTGGTGAGGTAACTGTGAAGGTTTTGGCCAATTTTTTATTTTTTAATTTTTAAAAAACATTTTATTTATTCATTTGCCGGAAAGAGAGAGAGAGAGAGCACAAGGAAGGGGAGCAGCAGCCAGAGTGAGAAGGAAAAGCAGGCTCCCTGATCAGCAGGGAGCCTGACATGGGACTCGATCCCAGAACGCTGGGATCGTGACTGGAGCAGAAGGCGGCAGATGCTTAACTGACTGAGCCACCCAGGAGTCCCTGGCCAATTTTTCAAATCAGGTTTTTGTTAGCTTATTGTTGAGTTTCAAGAGTACTTTGTGTATTTTGGATAGTTCCTTTATCAGACATGTCTTTTGTAAAACACCTTCTCCTAATCTGTGACTTGTCATCATTTTTTTTTTTTTTTAAGATTTACTCATTTACTTTTAGAGTGGGAAGGGCAGAGGGAGAGGAAGAGAGACAATTCCAAGCAGACCCCCTGCTGAGTGTGGAGCTCTATGCAGGGCTTGATCCCATGACCCTGAGATCATGACCTGAGCCAAATTAAGAGTCAGACACCCAACCGATTGAGCTACCCAGATACCCCAACTTGTCCTCTTTTTTGAAAAAGAAAATGTCAAGAGAATTAGAAGTTTTTAATTTAATGAGATCTAGTTTTAATTTTAATTATTTCTTTTACGGATCATCCCTTGTGTGTTGTACTTGAAGTCATTGCCATACCCAAGGTCATTTAGAGTTTCTTTTTCTTATTTTCTAGAAGTTTTATAGTTTTGTATTTTACATTTATGTTCATGATCTATTTTGAGTTACTGTTTGCCAAGAGTATAAGGTCTGTATCTAGATTAATTTTTTTGCATGTAGAGTTCTAGTTCCATCACTGTTGAAAAGACTATTTTTCTCCATTGTACAGTTGACCTTTGAACAACATGGATTTGAACTGCATGGGTCCAATTTATATACTTTTTTTTTTCCAGCAAATATGGTACAGGACTATAAGTGTATTCTCTTATGGTTTTCTTAACTTTTTTTCCTCTAACCTACTTTAAACAGTGTATTATGTTGACTTTTCTTGGTAAGGTATACAGTCGGTGGCAGTGGGCTATTAGTAAAGTTTTGGGGGTGTCTGAAGTACATATGGATTTTCAACTGCATGGGGGTTTGATGTCCCTAACCCCTGCATAGTTCAAGGATCAACTGTATTTATCTTTGTTCCTTTGTCAAAGATCAGTTGACTCTATTTATGTGATTCTAGTTCTGGGGTCTCTATCATGTGCCATTGATCTGTCTGATCTTTTGCCTGTACCACACTGTCTTGATTAGTTTTGTAGTAAGTCTGAAACTTGGGTAGTTTCAGTCCTCCAACTTTGTTCTTCCCCTTTAATGTTATGTTGGCTCTTCTGGGCCTTTGTCCTCTCTGTATAAACTTTAGAATTAGTTTGTCAATAACCACAAAATAACCGGCTGGGATTTTGGTTGAGATTACATATATACTATAGGTCAAATTGGGAAGAACAAATATCTTGACAATATTGAGTCTTTTGTCTATGAACAAGGAATATCTATTTTTTTATTTTGTTTATCAGAAACTTATAACTTTACTCATGTACATCTTGTACATACTTTGTTAGGTTAATACCTAAGTGTTTCATTTTTGAAGTGCTAATGTGTAAAAAGGGTTAATTTCAAATTTCACTTATTCGTTGCTGGTATATAGGAATGTGTTTGACTTTTGTATACTAACCTTGTAATATGTAACCCTGCTGTAATCACTAGTTTCAGGAATTTTTTTTTAATCAATGTAGAAAATTTGAAGGAATTGACAATCATGTCCTATGTGAATGAAGTCAGTTTTATTTTGAACTTCCTAATCTGTATGCCTTTTAGTTTTTCTTTTTGTTTTATTGCATTAGCTAATACTTAGAGTATAAGTTGAAAAGGAGTGGTGAGAAGGAGCATCCTTGCCTTGTATTTGGTCTTAGTGGGAAAATTCCAGTTTCTCACCACCAAGTATGATGTTAGCTGTAGATTTTTTTGTAGATATTATTTATGAAGTTGAGGAAGCTCCTCTCTAATCCTAATTTACTGAGAATTTTTATCATGAATGAATGTTAGATTTTATCAAATACTTTTTCTGCATTTATTGATATGATCATGTGATTTTTGCATATTGATGTGATGGATTTCATTGATTTTTTTTTTTTAAATTTTACTTATTTACTTGCCAGAGAGAATGAGCAGGGAGAGCAGGAGACAGAGGGAGAGGGAGAAGCAGACTCCTCACTGAGCAAGGAGCCCAATCTGAGACTTGATCCCAGGACCCTGGGATCATGATCTGAGCCAAAGGCAGGTACTTAATCAACTGATCCACCCAAGCATCCCTACATTAATTGATTTTTGAATGTTAAACCAGCCTTGCATACCTAGGATAAATCTTAGTTGGTGGTCGTACTACACAGCTTTTTTCATTCTTAGTTGGATTCAATTTTACTTCAGAGAGATTGGTTCTAGTTTTCTTTGATGTCTTTTTCTCATTTTAATATTAGGGTGTAATGCTGGCCTCATAGAATGAGTTAGGATATATTCCCTCTGCTTCAATCCTCTGACAGTGATTTTAGAGGATTATTTAGCTTTTTAAGATAATTTTCATTATTTCTTTCTTAAATGCGTTGGCACAATTCACCAGTGAACCCATCTTGGCCTGGTGCTTTCTTTTTTGGAAAAATATCAATGATCAATCCAACATAATAGGTACAGGTCTAGTCACATTGTGTATTTCTTCTTGTGTGAGTTTTGGTATATTGTGTCTAATGAAGAATTGATCCATTTCATTAAGGTTATCAAATTTATGTACATAGAGTTGCTCTATAGTCTCTTATAATTTTGATATCCATAGGAGCTCTCCTCTCTCTTCTTTCTGATATTAGTATTTTGAGTCCTCTCTTTTTTCTTAGCATAATTAGAGGCTTAACAATTTAATTGGTCATCTTAAAGAATCAACTTGGATTTATTGATTTTTCTCTGTTGATTACTTTGTTAATTTCATTGATTTGTGCTATAATTTTTCTGTTTATTTTGTATTTGCTCCTTTTTTTTCTAGTTTCCAAAGTGGAAACTTAGATTATTGACATTAGGTCTATTTTCCTTTTCTAATATTTGTATTCAATTCTATAAATTTATGCAAAGCACTGCTTTTCATGCGTCTTATAAATTTTTCCTGATTCTCCAGGTATCTTGTATTTTTCTTTAAAGATTTTATTTATTTATTTGACAGAGAGACAGCAAGAGAGGGAACACAAGAAGGAAAAGTGGGGGAGGGAGAAGCAGGCTCCTTGCAGAGCAGGGAGCACGATGTGGGGCTTGATCCCAGGACCCTGAGATCATGACCAGAGCCGAAGGCAGATGCTCAACCACTAGGCCACCCAGGCACCCCTTATAGTTTCTTGACTCCAAGTAGTACCTGTTTGTGGTGGTGGTGTTGTTTTTGTCAGCTCATGCCTTCCACGGGGAGTCACAAACAGTGAAAAGGCATTGCTTCTGTAGTATAATCTTGAAATTCCCACTGTGACTTAGGCTGTGCATTTTATATTTTGGACTCTGTCTTTTAGCAGGTGAAAGATTTGTAAAAGTTTTCTAGAAGAAGAAGAAAAAGTATACTTCATGTGATAGTTATGAAGAAAGTCAAAATTTTGGTTATTCATGTATAGAAAAAGGAAAGCAAGGGACGATTTGATGATAAACTTCCATGTCCATTGTGGAAAGAGGTATAAATAAGTAAGCCTTCTTCTAAGTTTATGAAACATTACTCTCTATGGGAGCAATCTAATCCTTTCTCCAATCTGAAAGGACCGAGTAAGCAGAACAGAGGAGAGGCTGGAAGTACTTTTCTGCTGTTAAGTGTGGCTCTAGGGGTCAAATGGGTGGGCTGACATAGCTGACTGGTGACATCAGCTTGGCCTTCCTGACTGGCCTCTGATCTGATTGTTTAGGGCCTCTGTGCTTCAGATGACATTATCATTGACCTAATTTTAGATTTTATTTCCATCTTAGTATTTTTTATTCCATATTTTGTATCTCTCTTGTTTCTTGGACTGTTTAAAAACTAATGCCCCTCTTGGGTAGCAGTACCTGGAATGTTAGGCCAGAAATTGAATGTGACCCAACATTTCATGAAGGCTAGGCATCTAAATTAATTCTGAACATTTCTGAAGATGTGTCTTCTAGGCACTTCATTAGCCTACATTGTAACCCTTTTCAATTCCAAACACAACTCTGAGATGGGTCTTCTAACACCCTGAGTTTTACTGGTACTTAATTTGGAGTAATAGACCTGTTAAGACACCATAAAAACAAAGAAGACAATATACTGTATTTGACCTTGTTGCCAGGCAAAATAATGCTTTCCCAAAGTTGTCTACTTCCTAGCTCCTGTGTCTATGTTATGTTACAAGGCAAATGAGAATTAAGGTAGCATATGGAATTAGAGCCGCTAGTCAGTTAACTTGGAGATAGGGAGATTGTCCTGCATTATCCCTATGGACCCAAAGTAATCTCCAGAGTCCTTACACGTGAAAGAAGGAAGCAGAAGAGGTCAGATTGGACTGGCCATTCCTAGCTTTAAAGGTGGGAGTTCCTGAGCCAAAGAATGTGGGAAGCCACTAGAAGCTAGAAAAGCCAAGGAAAGGATTTTGTCCTACAGCTCCCAGACTGAGAAATCAGCTCCACTGACAACTTGATTTTAGCCCAGTGAGACCCGCATCAGACTTAAGACATACAGAACTATAAGAAATGACTTTGTTTTAAGGCACTACACTTGTGGTAATTTGTTCTAAGAGGAATAGGAAATGATTAGTATCCTTCTTTATTACTATTGGGCTATAGGAAGGACTTTGCATATTCTAGATACCAGGCATTTACATTTTCCTAGAAAAATGAGCCTATTTCTACTTTGTTATCAAAGGCAACAAAGCTCATTCTCAAAAAGAGTGATATTTCTTGCCTATATAAAGTTGGGAATAATTTTACTGTTGAATGATTGTGTGTATGTATATACATATATATACACACACATATGTATATATAATTTATGTATACATATATATCCACAGACATATTGCACAGACACATATGTATGTAATTATACATATACTATATATAACAAATATTATAAAAGTATATTTTAGAATAATCTACACATTTTTTTACATTGAGATCAATCCTTATAGCTTACGTATCAAAGTATCCTAATATAATTTTTGGCAAAGGGTAGACTGTAACAAAGAGAACACATTTGAACATTCTTGTTTGAAGGGCTTAGGGGTTATGACATTAGCACTGTAAGGAATGACAGACAGTCACTTCCTATTTGGTTTGTCAGGGAACACTGTTGCTTTGGCTGCCATAAATGTACCGGCCGTTGGCTTTCAACCTGTGGAATCAAATTATAGACAAAGCATGGTTATCATTACAGAAGGAAATATAAATGTTTTCAACTTTGATAATGTAAAAGTAAAGGCAGAGATGACAGATATGGAAAGTAAAAGGGCAGAAGGAGGGAAGAGTAGAACTGTGATGTCCTCTTTTACTCTGGGGAGCGGAGAGATGCTGTCTTTAGATGATAGAATTAAAAATAGAAGTTTAAGTTATTCATTAAAGGCAGAAGCCATTCAAGGGAATATATTTGAATAAAAATATTAGGGGGAAGAAGGATGAGAAAGTTGGGTATCCCTAAGTGCACTTAGTTGCCATCAGTATATCAAAGTTCAAAAGATGACATCTAAAGTCTGTAAGTTAAGAGCGTGAGAAATGCTTATTTAGAGAGGAGTTAACATCCAAATAGACTAAAACAAGATACCTCAAAGAATTGCTTCTGGAGTATACGGTGGGCCACCCTTCTGTACCATTTTCTACAGTCAGTGTAATTCGTGCGCATGGTTTAAAGCAGGAGTTGGCAAATGTAAGTATCTTCGTCTTTGCAGGCCGTCGGAGCTCCGTGAGAGCTGTTGACCTCTGCGGCTGTGGTGTGAAGCAGCCATTCACAGTGCCTCCACCAGTGAGCGTGGCTGCATTTCACTCAACTGAATTTACAAAAATAGACGATGGGCAGGATTTGTCAGCTGCAGTTTGTCCATTTCTAGTTTGAAAAGTCAAATGGGACTCCAAGGCCTGTGAACCGGCTCTCAGTCCTTTGGCAGTCTTTTTGAGATATTTACCTCCATAATTCTAAACAATTTGTGAATCAAGGGATAGCAGTGTGCTTTTATTTGTTAAGTAAAGACTGCTGCTCTCTCTCTAGTCATCCATCTGCTCACGTCCTTTTAGGGGACTTGAAAATCATGACTTTCTTCTACCTTCTTCACTTTTTCTGTCCCGTGGTTGCCCAAAATTGTTGGAATTTTTGCTTAACTCCGAGTTCACTCATGTAACTGCAGATACTGCTCACTCTTGAGCCAATCCCTAAGATTACTTCCTGTTTTGTGCAAATTTTTGTTTTCCTGGAGTCAGTCTATTTTATTTGCTTAGTTTTCTTTGAGTCTCATGCTATCTTTTCTCTAACGGTTGTATAAAATGACTCTGTAGTACCATTGTCTTTAGCTCTAAAACTGTCCTAAAATCTAACAATTTTGTATGTTTCCTTGGGAACATCACTCCTGGAGCCCTCCATAGGCTGATCAGGTCAAGATCGGTCGCTCTCTGTACTCCTGCATGACTATTAGATTGATGGCTATCGCTGTTTGTTTTTTTTTTCCCCCTAAAGATTTTATTTATTTATTTGACAGAGAGAGATCACAAGTAGGCAGAGAGGCAGGCAGAGAGAGAGAGAGGAGGAAGCAGGCTCCCCGCCAAGCAGAGAGCCCGATGCGGGACTCGATCCTAGGACCCTGAGATCATGACCTGAGCCGAAGGCAGAGGCTTAACCCACTGAGCCACCCAGGCACTCTGCTATTGCTGTTTTTTGGAGGGAATTCCTTTTCCGTGTCTTATGTGTTGGGTCCTCTTGGTTCCCGTAGCTCCTGTTTTGGAGGCACACGTTCCCCTAATGGCCTCTGCAGACTGGCTGGGGAGGAAGGCTGATGATAAACCCAGCCACTAGATTTCTGGGGTCGGATGGGGTAGTGCAGTTTGAATACTCTGAATTGGGGGTACTTGAGCTCAGCTTCTCCTGCTTCCTTATCCCCACTTTCTGTGTTCTTTTTAACTTCATCAGTGACCCATCTCTAGCATTCGAGAGGAATGGCCCTGTTGTTGTTGGAGAAACAAAGTTAACCATTAGCGGGTAATAGTATCCCAATACTTTCAGAGACCACTGATCCCTCACCATTCCTACCACTACCATACTGAAAAGAAGTCTTACGAACAGTGAGCAGGAGTAAAGTCGATGAGGTCTTCATGTTTCTCTGCGAGTTACATTTTTATAAACACCGCCAGCCATACTCTTCTAATGTAAATTAAAATTCTGTTCTCTGTGTCTTAATTTCTTCAGGGGCAGAGCATAAAGCTTGTGTTTGAGTAGAGATCTAGAGACTATGGTGGGTACCATAGAATGCTTTAAACTTCTTCATTCATATTTTCATAAAGATACACACAAAACTGTCCGTGTCTGTCAGAGCTCTTCTTTGGAATTACTTTACACGGATGCCAGCATCTTAGCCTCAAGAATCCTGGGATTTAATTGGCTGCATTGAGTAAATCTTGAGTTGTATGAGTTTGTATTCTCAAATTCCTATTAAAATTCATTTTGTAGCAGAATGCTTTCTAGGGTTTTGTAATAATTTAAAAAAAAATTATAGCTGATCCTTTTCTTTGGGGACATGGCTGCTTCCCTTCTTTGGCCGTAGGCTTTACGTTCCTTTGGACCACACAAGCTTCTAAAACCTTGGCATTCAGGTCTTTGGACTATAAATTTCACTGAAAACAATGAACGGAAAGCATGATTTAAAAAAAAAAAAATCAGCTGTTTTCTTTAAAATTGTTTTTGAAACACTATTTTAGCATTACTAAATTAGTGATGGTTTAATGTTTTGGAAGTCTTTCATACTGGGAAGCTTTTGAAATAGATCTATCAATTAAGATACAAGTGCAGTTTTTGCTAATTTCAGAATTTAACATTTGATTTTCCCGATTGAACTTTGGTTTTAAGATTGTAATGTATTTAATCCTGATGATTTATATAAGGCTTTTATGCTTTTATGCATTTAACACTTAGATCCTAGAAAAAGGAAATTTCATTTCCATATTCTTATAAAGAGAGTATGCTGTGATAATGTAGGCAGTAGATTTGAAAATAATTAAAAATTGTCCTTTATTAAAAAAAAAGAACTTAGATATCTGGACCATTTTTTCCCTGCTCTCAAATAAGTTTAGGTTAATTCCAGGATGAAAAAGAAACCTTTAAAGTCCTTAATACAAAGAAAGCTGCTGAGATTATGGTTACCTCATAAAGCTGAATGAAAAATGACATGGGGTGATTAAGATTCTTTTTAAATATTTTGTTGATAATATGAATTAGAAAGTGAAGTATATGCCTTGATACTTAATACTTAAATATTTTTCTTCCTTCTTGAAGAGGAGAATAAATAGTATTGTCAGAACTTGGATTATGAGATAAAATTGAAAATTTATCCTGGAATTGTTGGTGTTTTTATACTGAGACTACTTTTGTTAAAGATAATATATCACAAGCCAAGCCAACCACAATCTTCTTTGTGATTTAATATTTGTGTATTGCAGTGTCTCTCACCTAAACCCCTGCCATAAAGTGTGAGAACTCTAGATGATCTGTGAGCCAGTAGATTCCTATGGGTTTTTGAATTTATGACTTTACTAGTCAAGGATTGAAAACCCCACATTTGGGGGTAGGGGTGGGGAAGACCTTTTTAGAATGAGAAATTAGCCTATTTATAAATGAAAGTAATATAAAATTCTCACATTTTTATTTTGTTTCTCTGAGTAATTCTGTTACTTTGGAAATAGAAGACCTTTTTCCTTAAATATGTTTATTAGTGTATTTTCAGGTCATATGGCAAGACCCAAGAACAACTGATAGATTGAAAAGTGTAAATTTTGGTGTTTTGCTCAGGCTTTCTGCTCAGAGTTGCACAATAATTTTGGAATCATGCTGAACCTCTGAAAACATTTTTCCTTATTGAAGTACAGTTGACACACAATGTTACATAAGTTTCAGGTGTACAACATAGTGATTCAACAACCTGACACATTAAGCTCACAGCAGAGCTCTAATCTGTTGTCATACTGTGCTGTTACAACACCATTGACTATATTCCCTATGTGGAACACTTTTTTAGGATTCAGAGGAGATTCCTTCTTGCGAGAAGTTTCTCTAACTTTAGGTTCAAAGCCCAAAGGAGCTTTGAGGTTCTAGATGTTGCAGGTGTCAGAGTTGGAAGGGCTTTTTAGGATCACACAATTCTTACCCTGTAGCCTCCTTGACGGATGGTGATGTAGCCTTCGCTTGACTCCTTACAGGAATGAGGAACTCACTACTTCTTCATACAACCTACTCCATTCATGCAAAGCTCTTTGTGAAGGTCTTTCTCATGCTCCAATTCAGTATGCCTCTCTATTGTTTATGTAACTCTTCTGGAGCAGTACAAAATATGCCAAATCTTTCTTTTCTTTTTTTTTTTTTTTGCACCAAGGAGACTCATTTACTTCAAACAAAACAGCGCAGCTTTCCCTGACTGTTTACACCCTACTACTACTATTAGTTTTGGAAGCGACTTCCCAAGCAATTTAATTTTCTTTCCATGGGTGCAAAAGATTGTTCTACATATTATCTTTTTTTTTTTTTGCTTATCAGGGTTTTGTTTTTTTTATTTATTTATTTATTTATTTATTTATTTATAAACATATATTTTTTTTTCCCCAGGGGTACAGGTCTGTGAATCACCAGGTTTACACACTTCACAGCACTCACCATAGCACATACCCTCCCCAATGTCCATAATAACCCCACCCCCAACCCCCCTCCCCCCAGCAACCCTCAGTTTGTTTTGTGAGATTAAAAGTCACTTATGGTTTATCTCCCTCCCAATCCCATCTTGCTTCATTTACTCTTCTCCTACCCCCTTAACCCCCATGTTGCATCTCCTCTCCCTCATATCAGGGAGATCATATAATAGTTGTCTTTCTCCGACTGACTTATTTCACTAAGCATGATACCCTCTAGTTCCATCCACGTCGTCACAAATGGCAAGATTTCATTTCTTTTGATGGCTGCATAGTATTCCATTGTGTGTATATACCACATCTTCTTTATCCATTCGTCTGTTGATGGACATCTAGGTTCTTTCCATAGTTTGGCTATTGTAGATATTGCTGCAATAAACATTCGGGTGCACGTGCCCCTTTGGATCACTACGTTTGTATCTTTAGGGCAAATACCCAGCAGTGCAATTGCTGGGTCATAGGGTAGTTCTATTTTCAACATTTTGAGGAACCTCCATGCTATTTTCCAGAGTGGTTGCACCAGCTTGCATTCCCACCAACAGTGTAGGAGGGTTCCCCTTTCTCCGCATCCTCGCCAGCATCTGTCATTTCCTAACTTGTTAATTTTAGCCATTCTGACTGGTGTGAGGTGGTATCTCATTGTGGTTTTGATTTGTATTTCCCTGATGCCGAGTGACATGGAGCACATTTTCATGTGTCTGTTGGCCATCTGGATGTCTTCTTTGCAGAATTGTCTGTTCATGTCTTCTGCCCATTTCTTGATTGGAATCTTTGTTCTTTGGGTGTTGAGTTTGCTAAGTTCTTTATAGATTCTGGACACTAGCCCTTTATCTGATATGTCGTTTGCAAGTATCTTCTCCCATTCTGTCAGTTGTCTTTTGGTTTTGTTAACTATTTCCTTTGCTGTGCAAAAGCTTTTGATCTTGATAAAATCCCAATAGTTCATTTTTGCCCTTGCTTCCCTTGCCTTTGGCGATGTTCCTAGGTAGATGTTGCTGCGGCTGAGGTCGAAGAGGTTGCTGCCTGTGTTCTCCTCAAGGATTTTGATGGATTCCTTTCTCACATTGAGGTCCTTCATCCATTTTGAGTCTATTTTCGTGTGTGGTGTAAGGAAATGATCCAATTTCATTTTTCTGCATGTGGCTGTCCAATTTTCCCAACACCATTTATTGAAGAGGCTGTCTTTTTTCCATTGGACATTCTTTCCTGCTTTGTCGAAGATTAGTTGACCATAGAGTTGAGGGTCTATTTCTGGGCTCTCTATTCTGTTTCATTGATCTATGTGTCTGTTTTTGTGCCAGTACCATGCTGTCTTGATGATGACAGCTTTGTAGTAGAGCTTGAAGTCCGGAATTGTGGTGCCACCACTTTGGCTTTCTATTTCAATATTCCTTTGGCTATTCGAGGTCTTTTCTGGTTCCATATAAATTTTAGGATTATTTGTTCCATTTCTTTGAAAAAAATGGATGGTACTTTGATAGGAATTGCATTAAACCTGTAGATTGCTTTAGGTAGCATAGACATTTTCACAATATTTATTCTTCTAATCCAGGAGCATGGAATATTTTTCCATTTCTTTGTGTCTTCCTCAATTTCTTTCATGAGTGCTTTATAGTTTTCTGTGTATAGATTCTTAGTCTCTTTGGTTAGGTTTATTCCTAGGTATCTTATAGTTTTGGGTGCAATTGTAAATGGGACTGACTCCTTAATTTCTCTTTCTTCTGTCTTGTTGTTGGTGTAGAGAAATGCAACTGATTTCTGTGCATTGATTTTATATCCTGACACTTTACTGAATTCCTGTACCAGTTCTAGCAGTTTTGGAGTGGAGTCTTTTGGGTTTTCCACATATAGTATCATATCATCTGCAAAGAGTGATAGTTTGACTTCTTCTTTGCCGATTTGGATGCCTTTAATTTCTTTTTGTTGTCTGATTGCTGAGGCTAGGACTTCTAGTACTATGTTGAATAGCAGTGGTGATAACGGACATCCCTGCCGTGTTCCTGACCTTAGCGGAAAAGCTTTCAGTTTTTCTCCATTGAGAATGATATTTGCGATGGGTTTTTCATAGATGGCTTTGATAATATTGAGGTATGTGCCCTCTATCCCTACACTTTGAAGAGTTTTGGTCAGGAAGGGATGCTGTACTTTGTCAAATGCTTTTTCAGCATCTATGGAGAGTATCATATGTTTCTTGTTCTTTCTTTTATTAATGTGTTGTATCACATTGATTGATTTGTGGATGTTGAACCAACCTTGCAGCCCTGGAATAAATCCCACTTGGTCGTGGTGAATAATCCTTTTAATGTACTGTTGGATCCTATTGGCTAGTATTTTGGTGAGAATTTTTGCATCTGTGTTCATCAAGGATATTGGTCTGTAGTTCTCTTTTTTGATGGGATCCTTGTCTGGTTTTGGGATCAAGGTGATGCTGGCCTCATAAAATGAGTTTGGAAGTTTTCCTTCCATTTCTATTTTTTGGAACAGTTTCAGGAGAATGGGAATTAGTTCTTCCTTAAATGTTTGGTAGAATTCACCCGGGAAGCCGTCTGGCCCTGGGCTTGCTTTTGTTTGGAGATTTTTGATGACTGTTTCAATCTCCTTACTGGTTATGGGTCTGTTTAGGCTTTCTATTTCTTCCTGGTTCAGTTGTGGTAGTTTATATGTCTCTAGGAATGCATCCATTTCTTCCAGATTGTCAAATTTGTTGGCATAGAGTTGCTCATAATATGTTCTTATAATTGTCTGTATTTCTTTGGTGTTAGTTGTGATCTCTCCTCTTTCATTCATGATTTTATTTATTTGGGTCCTTTCTCTTTTCTTTTTGATAAGTCTGGCCAGGGGTTTATCAATCTTATTAATTCTTTCAAAGAACCAGCTCCTAGTTTCGTTGATTTGTTCTATTGTTTTTTTGGTTTCTATTTCATTGATTTCTGCTCTGATCTTTATGATTTCTCTTCTCCTGCTAGGTTTAGGGTTTCTTTCTTGTTCTTTCTCCAGCTCCTTTAGGTGTAGGGTTAGGTTGCGTACCTGAGACCTTTCTTGTTTCTTGAGAAAGGCTTGTACCGCTATATATTTTCCTCTTAGGAATGCCTTTGTTGTGTCCCACAGATTTTGAACCGTTGTATTTTCATTATCATTTGTTTCCATGAATTTTTTCAATTCTTCTTTAATTTCCTGGTTGACCCATTCATTCTTTAGAAGGATGCTGTTTAATCTCCATGTATTTGGGTTCTTTCCAAATTTCCTCTTGTGATTGAGTTCTAGCTTCAGAGCATTGTGGTCTGAAAATATGCAGGGAATGATCCCAATCTTTTGATACCGGTTGAGACCTGATTTAGGACCGAGGATGTGATCTATTCTGGAGAATGTTCCATGTGCACTAGAGAAGAATGTGTATTCTGTTTTTTTGGGATGAAATGTTCTGAATATATCTGTGATATCCATCTGGTCCAGTGTGTCATTTAAGGCCTTTATTTCCTTGTTGATCTTTTGCTTGGATGATCTGTCCATTTCTGTGAGGGGAGTGTTAAAGTCCCCTACTATTATTGTATTATTGTCGATGTGTTTCTTTGATTTTGTTATTAATTGGTTTATATAGTTGGCTGCTCCTACATTAGGGGCATAGATATTTACAATTGTTAGATCTGCTTGTTGGACAGATCCTTTGAGTATGATATAGTGTCCTTCCTCATCTCTTATTATAGTCTTTGGCTTAAAATCTAATTGATCTGATATAAGGATTGCCACTCCTGCTTTCTTCTGATGTCCATTAGCATGGTAAATTCTTTTCCACCCCCTCACTTTAAATCTGAAGGTGTCTTCGGGTTTAAAATGAGTTTCTTGTAGGCAACATATAGATGGGTTTTGTTTTTTTATCCATTCTGATACCCTGTGTCTTTTGATTGGGGCATTTAGCCCATTAACATTCAGGGTAACTATTGAGAGATACGAATTTAGTGCCATTGTATTGCCTGTAAGGTGACTGTTATTGTATATTGTTTCTGTTCCTTTCTGATCTACTACTTTTAGGCTCTCTCTTTGCTTAGTTCTTTTTTTTTCTCCAGATAGGGCTTTTATATCTCCCGAGAGGGTTTCTCTAATATCTTCCATGCCTTTTTCGAGCCCGGCTAGAACCTTGAGAATCGTCATTCTGAACTCGAGATCTGACATATTACCAATGTCTGTATTGATTAGGTCCCTAGCCTTTGGTACTGCCTCTTGTTCTTTTTTTTGTGGTGAATTTTTCCGCCTTGTCATTTTGTCCAGATAAGAGTATATGAAGGAACAAGTAAAATACTAAAAGGGTGGCAACAACCCCAGGAAAATATGCTTTAGCCAAATCAGAAGAGATCCCAAATCATGAGGGGGAGGAAAGGGGATATAAAGAGGTTCGAAAGAAAAAAAATAAAAAGAAAATGAAAAAAGAAACAAATAAAAAAAGAAAACCAATAATGAAAAAAATAAAAAAGGAAAAAATATATATATATTAGATAAACTAGTTAAAAAATGTTAAAAAAGAAAAGGGTAAAAGTTAAAAAAATTTAGCAGAAGAAGAGAAAAAAAAATTGAAAAAGAAAAAGAAATTAACTGCAAGGCTAAAGAATCATGGGGAGAAAGCCATGAGTTCCGTGCTTTGCTTTCTCCTCCTCTGGAATTCCGCTGCTCTCCTTGGTATTGAAACTGCACTCCTTGGTAGGTGAACTTG